>NC_135314.1:65994174-66309174 GCF_048772815.1 Callospermophilus lateralis
TTCCTTGTAGATATAAAGTCACAAAATGAAACATGTCCCTAAAAAGTGGAAGGACAAATGGAAGAATAGATAGATAATTACAATTTACTGGAATCTGAGGTCATTGCCTTGACCTGTTAGAATCAATTAAATGATACTTGATTAATTTCTGGATACTGCAAGGAAGTAGCATGAAAGACAAAAATTTCAGAGGGTACAAAATATCAGGTCCTCAACATAAAGTTTGGAGAAAAGTTCCCTTATGTTACTGGCAAAGGAAGAAGATAAGTTACCATTATCAAATAATTTCAATTCTGTAAATGTTTTTTAAATACATTTAATTTTTAAAATTACATATAGGGCTTTTCAAGCTTTCTTATTGTACCAACTTTGGGAAGTTCATATTTAAGGATATTCATCAATTTCATGTTATGATCTTTTCAATGCTGATTTGATAACCTCCTTTTCACTCCTTAGAGTGATCTCTTTTGAAGAATGGTCTTCCCTCAAGGAAAACTATTTTATCAGAGCCTAAAGTAATTGGGTTTCCCTCCAAGCTCAAATGACCTGGGGACAAAAAATACACAATTCCTGTCTTGTGTTAGTCAGCTTCTCAGTTGCTGTGACATAATACCTGATAAGAACAACTTAGAGGAAGAAAAGCTTATTTTAGGCTCACGGTTTTAAAGATCTTACTCCATAATCAACTGACTCCATTGCTCTGGGCCTGAGGTGTGCAAGACATCATGGTTGAGAGGTATGGCAGCTGGAAATCAAAGTAAGAGAAAAAAGGAGCCAGGGACATGATATAGTCCAAGACCACACCCACAGTGATCTACTTTCTCCAGCCATGCTCCATCTGCTTACAGTTACCATCCAGTAGTTCATTGAAATTATTAGTCCATAATATGGATTAATCCATTGATGAGGTTAGGGCTCTCATAATTATATATTTTCACCTCTAAACATTGTTACATTGTTTTATACATGAATTCCTAGAGGTCATTTTTAGATGTAAAGCATAACAAGTTTCCTATCACTTTCTGGTCTCATCTTAGCGGGGAGAAAGTGGAGTTCTGAGAAGCCCTTGTGAAGGCCTAGACCATGGGCAAAACTTACCAAAGTTTAGACCTAATTATGAGATTATAGAATGCTTCATCTTCCTCATATAATACATTGTATCACAAGGGCTCCTACATAATAATGAAATTACAGCTCAAAGAACTGCAAACCTCACATCTTATCTGATAAAGAGTCTAGAAAAGTCCAAGAAAAGAAAAGACAAAAAATGAAGACAGTAGAGAAAATTTTAGTTACTGGCACCTATGATTACAAAAGACAGTAAACAGAATCTTAACTTCTGAAACAAACATAGATATTCATACTATTTCTAGCAGTTACTCTCTCCTATGCATCATATCCAGCTTTAAAAAAAGCTTTACAAGGAATGCTAAAAGACAAAATAGAGTCTAGAGAGACAAAACGAATTCCAGAATAAGGCTCAAATATGACAGAGATTTTAGAATTATCAGACTAGAAAACTAAAATAACTATGATATTTTTAGAGCTTAATGGAAAAAGTACAAAACATGCAAGAACACATAATGGAAGTAGATATGTGGAAAGTATAAGAAAGAAGCAAAAGGAAATGCTAAAAAATAAAAACACTAACAGGAAAAAGACTTGATCTGCTCATTAGAGGATGAACAAAGTGGAAAAAAAATATGAAATTTAAAATATGTCAAATGGAAAAGCACAAAGAAAAAGAACGAGAAGAAATGAAATAGAATTTTCAATAATTATTTGGCAATTACAAAAAATGTAGACAGAATAAACTACAAAGTAAATATATAAAAATTACTATAAAAATAAAAAAAATGCAATGAAGAAGAGAAAGGAATTTTTATTTATAGTATTAAATTATAAATATTTTCATGTTTAAGTTAATATGAAATAAGTTCATCTCTTGTTATGTTTGTTTTTTCTAATTACTTTTATATCTGAAGGATCTTTATTTGCACATTAACTTCGTATTTTCTGTATTATTTTATTTATTTTAATTTTTATCACTGGTTCCTTTGAGCTATATAGTTATTTAATAACTGAAAAGATGTTGTTTTGCTTCTTTTTCAAATTTTCATGTCTCATAATTTTTCTTGCCTAATTGTACTAATACCTACAACATGTTGTTATATAAGTGAAGAGATAGTGGGTATCTTTTTCCTTTTTTTTTCTTTTGGTACCAGGAATTGAACTCAGGGGCACTTAACCACTGAGCTACATACCCAGCCCATTTTCTAATACTTTATTTTGAGACAGGGTCTCACTAAGTTGCTTAGGGCCTTGCTAAGTTGCTAGGGCTAGCTTTTTACTTGCAATCCTCCTGCCTCAGCCTCCCAAGCTGCTGGGATCACAGGCATGTGCCACCACACCTTGGTCTTTAATTTATTTACAACTTCAATTGGACCATCTCTAGTTTCCCTATGGTTCTACAACTATTTTTGTCTGAGTTATAAATATTCACTCTTAACAAATCTTTTTGAGTGTTTATTTTTAAATAGGAAATTGTGTTAAATTTTGTCAGAAGCCTTTTTTAGATCTATAGAAATATATCACTTCTCCTTAGATATTAGTGAGCAGTATTAATAGATTTCCTAATAGTCATGTCCACTAAATGATGGAGAACTGTATTCTAAGTATTGTGTCAGTGGGCGATTTCATCACTATGTGAATGAACCTCTTCGACTATATATTTACACAATCCCCGATGGTATGTAGGTTGATCACTCATGGTGGCTTCTTGATGCAATCAAGAGACACCCAAAATTTGATAACATATATGAGGCACCTGCTGGCATAACACAGGAAGCTGTTTTACTGTAAACTTTTTCCTGAGTATAAATAACAATGATAGTATAGTATTTTCAAGTATTATGTGCTGCACACAATCATACGTACTATAGTATAACTGGCAATACAATAAGTTTCTTCACACTAGCATCACCACAAACACAAGAATAAGATGGGTTGTACCATGACATGATGATCAAAATGTTATGTATGCTATGTATAATACATACACACACACAAACACACACACACACACACACACACACACACATATTGGTTTTAGTGGTATTGATAATCTCCTTATACCATCATTTTTCTCATTCCTGAATTCTTTATTTTATATTTTGCTTACTAAAGATATCTTTAAATAGATTTCTCAGGCACAGAGAATAGGTCATATATTTTTTGAAACTTTTCATATCTAAAAGATTTTTTTCTGTTGCCTTCACAAATAAATGAAAACATTTTCTGACTCAAAATTTTGGATCACAACATTATTTACTATTTTGTATTTGTAAGGTGTTCAGTGTCAAAGAAGTTTAAATTTTGTCTGGTTATATTCTTTTATAAATAAGTTGATATTTGTTTTTGTTTTGTTGCCTTACCTTTAAATATCAATGTCATATTCACTTTGTTTAAAATCATTTAGTAGATTTCCTTTTTATTCTCTCTTTGTGAACATTTAAAACAGCATTGAAGTATTAGAGCTTTAGTATAATTTCTCTGTGATATAACCTGGAGACTGGTGCATTTTTTTTAAAGATTGGCTCTTTATTTTCTCTTATTTAGGTCAGTGTTGGCTATTTATAATTTACTAGAAAATAATTAATTTCATCTAAGTCCTAAAATCATGCTTGCAGTTATTATAATTATTTTAAAACTGTCTCCAATTTCAAATTATCTTAATTTATTTATTTATTATGTTATTGCTATTTTTGTTATTATCAGAGGATCAACTCTTGAATTTATTTCACCACTTTCTTATTTCTAATTCATGCTCTTCTTGTTCCTTACTTGGGATTAGTTTTTTGCTTTTTTAAATTTTTTTAGCAATGACTGTTACTAATTTATTGATTCTATTCTTAATTTCTACACTGCCAAGGTTTATGCTCTGTATTCAGTTTTGTAACTATTTTTTCTGCATTTCCTTTAGGTTTAGATTTATAGAACAAATGAATTAAATACTCATTGCTAGATTTTCTGCTGTAAAATCTGCATTTATATCTTGGTTAGCCAAGGGTTTCTTTGTGACTTCAAGAATTCTCAAAAAAAGACTCAAGAGATCTCAGACCTTGAAAGTTCAAAAGTATTTATTGCCCTTATATTTCAATGACAAATTAGCTAGGAATAAGATCCTTGGCTCAAATTTTCTTCCTGTAAGGATCTTATAACAACTGTTGGAGTTAATAGTTGCTGGGAGAAAGTGTGAAATAACTTTCTTTCCTAGAAGATAATGGACTTTAAATGTTCAAAGTTTTCTTGTATCTTTGAAGATGATAATTTTATCAGAATATATTTCCTTAGAGTTGATAAGTGTGTAAATATTTTTTCTATTGCAGTATTGTCCCTTTATAGTCTATAGATTAGAATATTGTTTAGAAATTGGAACAGTCACACATATATTTATTTTCTGTCCTGTTATTTTATATATATTTTTTGTCAGAGGAAAGTGGCACAAGGTGCACAACAATTATACTTATGTTGAATTTTCTTTGTTTTCCATACAGATAACATTTTTCCTAATATATTTTATTTGTGTTTATTTTATTTTGCTCCTTTTCCTCAAGTCTATAACTTATATCCTTTGTTATAATTTTAAATTTTGTTTCTAATATATTCTTTACTGTTTTAACTAGTTTTGATTTACTGAGTAAAAATTCAAATACTATCTTCTTTTTTGCCTTATCATGTCTTCTCTCTTATCTTGGAGAACAATTATCTGATGTCAATTAAGGTTTGGGGAGTATATTTGTCCAAAATTTCTACTTGCTCCCTCAAAATTTTTTAGAATGAGTATATTTTCTCTGTCAGTTCTGTTCATGTTTCTTTCTTTTGATAATGTGTAGCACCTTTGTAATCATCCTGGGTTAATACTTTTTATTTATTACTATTCATATTTGAGTAATGTTAAGATTTCCTGGAACTTTGATTTAATTTGAAGTTTTCAATGGATTAAGAACAAATACTATGTTTCAAGCTTATGAAAATTCTCCTTATGACCAAGCATTGTGTATATATATGTGTGTGTGTGTGTGTTATTTTTGTCCTAACAAAATAACAAAAAAAATGTTATTTTCCCTAACACCTGAGCATCTTGGCAGTGTGGTTCCCAATGTGCAGTCTCTCATTCTTTGCATTATTATTATTTCTAAAAATTTTTTTTTAGTTGTAGGTGGACACAATACCTTTATTTTACCCATTTATATGTGGTGCTGAGGATCAAACCCAGGGCCTCACACATGCTAGGCGAGCCCTCTACCACTAAGTTACAACCCCAACCCATTCTTTGCATTATTGAAAAGTATCTTCCAGCAAGTGTGGTTTCTCTGTGCTATTTCTTATGTATCCTTGATTTTTTATTGCTCAAGATATTGAGGCAAAATAAGTCCAGAGAAGTAACTGCTACCAGACAATACTCTCATTCCCATTAATCCAAACCAGAAATCATTAGTTAGGGGTACCATTTAGTTTGGAGATCTAGGCTCTGATAGGTTTGTCTGACTGACATTTATAGACACAAGCATATGTTCTACATTTCTTCTGTAAAGCTGTTAGACCTTTATTCTGTAACTCTTTCTTTTGAAAAATGAGGATAGTATTCTTGTTACTCATTTTATTGGGGTTTTGCATACTATTGAGAAATGGAAACGAGAATTCTGAAAATTGAAAGCAGAGACTTCTTGATTTTTTCATTAGTTTATTATAGAAAATCATATGGAGAGCTTCTTCCTTTGAATTTTTACAATACTCTTTATTCCCACATTTGTATGGGCCTGATGTTGCTCTTTTTATCTGCCTGCTGACAGGGGAGAGATTAATTGAATTTTAGAATTTCCCCTGAAAAAAGACTGGTGATATGTTCTAGTTCTCCACCAGCATCCCCTCAAAATCTGGAAAATTATTTTTGTAAATATATATGTTTAGTCCTTATCATAATTGATTATTGTAAGGAGGCCCTGTTTGATTTTTCTTGTTCTGTCAGATTCTCCCACTAAACAAGGGAGTATCATTCAACTTAAATTTTTTTAAAAATGGAATTACATGAAAAATTACAGTTACCAACCTGCATTTCTAATCCTCTCATCTCTGCATGAGTCTAGGGGACAAGATATCCTACATATTAATGAGGCTGTTCTGATGCTTATGTACTTTGCTCTGTGCCATGTTCTATGAATTACCATTTTTAAATGATTGCAATAAAAGGAGTTTAATAAGGACAACTTAGAGGGAAAAAGACTTTGGATCTGTTTGGCTATAAAATTATTTCTTTATGAGTTGGATAATAGCTACCTATTTTTCTAGTCCATTTTTGCTATTTTAGAGTTAACCATTCATGAATAAGGTAACATAAAGTTTTTTTAAACTTTACTGGGTTCATCTGTCTTGTTCTGGTTCAGAGATTAGAGCATGTCTTTTGCAGTTCAAGAATGTACTTCTTGAATTTGTCCTTGCAGCTAATGAAATTAGTTGAAATTCCACCCAGGTTTGGCATATGGTCCTCCCTTATCTTGGGTTACAGTTTTATTGCCAGATTTTTAAAAAAGGACTTTTTTAATTTTTAAGAATATTTTAATAAGAAGTTGGGAGAGCTACCATAAACATGTCAAGCCTGCTGTCATATAAACTTTCAAATTCACCCAGTGAAGTCACACCTTAAGCCTTAAGAGTAAGGACTCATATGTTAGCTCCAGGGCTCTACTAAGTTTTTAATAAGCATTTTTGTTATTCACAATGAGACAAAATAAAAGTCAAACTTTTAAAATTTTTACCTTAATTTGCTAATTATGAACCTTATATTAGCTTAGTTTTTCATACGTAAGTGATAAAATTAGCATGTACATGTTACTTCTTTTATACTTTATATTTTTTCATTTATACAAATCTTACCCTAGTTGGTACTCAAGGAAGTTGTAACCCTGTTCACTATAGATTGTCTCCTTTTAGTTCAATATAACCCATTGTTCAGAACATATGGTGAAATATTCATCTTGGTCATATTACTAAACAGCCAATTAATTTTAATGTGCCCAACACTACCAAGAGCAGGGGTTAATAGAACCCCCAACTCATATAATGTATTCCAGGAATTATTTACTTTATTCATCAGTCTTTGCTATTTTACTCTTAATATTTACTTTACTTACCAGTATCATACCTGTCTATTGTTAAGTGACAATTAATATTTCAGGGTCTACAGTGGACTGTCAGAGACATTCTGTAACCTCATCGAAGATGTCCTGCCTATCCCAGTTGTAAATCCTCCTCCATAACTACCTTAAGGTAAGAGCTATCTTTTTTTTTTTTTTTTCTTATCTCCTTTCACAGTGACTACTGGGCACAGAGGATCACTGTAAATCTCAGCCTAGAAGCATGCTTTAATGGATATATTGTGGACTTTAGATTCAGAGGACCTTAACTTGAGTTCTTACCCCTGACCTTTATGAACTGTTTGACTTCACATGCACTTACCCTTTCTCTTATGCTCAGAAGGTGTAAACTGAATAGACTTTTTGAGTAAATTTGGTAAACATAAATATAGTGTAAAGCAGTAAGCTCCATTGACTGTGTATAGCTGTTCTTCAGATAGATAATATCTGTCTATCACCAAAGCTAGATCAACTGGGCAGTTGACCAGAGCACTAAAATGTCATACAAAACGTAGAAAGTTTATTTTTTCTCTATGGGGAGAGATGGGAAAGGGGTCTGTTGTGTTCGGAAGCAGCATTTTGATAAGCCACTTAGAGTAGAGAGACAGACCATAAAAGGACATGCTCAAATATCAACAGGTGGTACCTAAACTGTTCTAAGGAGGTCAAGCAAACTAAATCCAGCTTTGTTTTGCTGAGTACAGAATCCAGAGCTACCAACAGGGCCTTCTTTTCCTGTCCTTTCTTCATGCACCTGAGTCACGAATATAAATAAATGCTGAATCGTGGTTCAGAAAACATAGGTGTTAAGGGTTATTACATTAGAAGCTTGTCTGAGAGAAGCACAGGGTGTGAACCCGTATTCCTTGTGCTATTCATTGATGCAGTGATGGAGTTGTTGCAGTAAATGAGAGCCAAGCATTTTCAGTGCTGGATTCTTTAACACTCCAATGCCATGTATTACTTATTCAAAGGTACCTTTACTTCTAAAATACAGATCAAACTCTATTATTCAGGTTTCATATGAAGATGCAGTTCATTTTTTAAAAATCACATTTTTTAGTTGTCAATGGATTTTTATTTTATTTATTTCAACCACTAAGCCACAATGCCAGAAATATTTATGAGGGGCTTCCTGATCAATTATACATGAAGGCTGTTTCCACAGCCCTTAGGTACAAGGGTCAGCTGTCTGTGTTTGTGGACCTGGACAGCACCTAGGAATTACCCATCTCTCTTTTGTTACATAGAATGCTGATTATTTTGCCTTCTGTGTCACCACAGCACCTATAGATAAGAAGAACAAACCACTGTAGATGCCACAGCTTGGGTGTAAGTATTGTTTTTTTTACAATCCAAGAGATACAATTTATAAAACCTGACAATATTCTTTTAGATTCTCTGAAAGTTGTTTTGATTCTCTGGGACTCAGAGCAAGCCCTTTTTAGAGCAGAAACTATTTGTTTATACAGTCAGGCTTTGAGGATGATTTATTATATATTCATCTGAGAAAACTGCAACTCAGGCAATTCAAGACTTTTAACTTTTAAAAACCTCCAACAGCAATGGGATATGTTTCCAGACAAAAGCAATGTCACTTGATGAACAATCTACTTGTTATTTATCTCTCTACTTTCAGGAGACAATGCTAAGTCAGCCAAGGACATCTACGAAAGGCTACAATTATTAATAGAAATCAAATGGTGTACCATACAGAATGCACTTTCTTCAATTATGTTCTAAAATGAGATGGAAAATGGTTCAATAACTCTGGAGCTGATATCTGATTTGAAATTTTTTTAGCATATAATTTAATTTAATCTTGGTCTTGTATAAAATTTATAAATTTTCATGAAGATTAAAACATAGATGTTGGTTTTCATTTGTTTAATGAAAGATGATCCTTTTGGCATGGCTTCTGGTTTGATAAGCTCCTCAAGATGTTGACCTTTATTCGTCCATGTTGAGAGTGTTGAGAGTGTATGGGAGAAAGTGGAAGGGTGAAGTCATAACCATCATGTAAGCTAACTGTAATTCCACAACTCTCTCCCTTGGGTCACTCTGACGCCCATTCTAGTCTTTAAGATAAAATCTATATTCCTTAATATGTTATACACACCCATCATGACCAGAAGAACTGCTCACTTCTTAAATTTTAACCACTGACCATCCCTTCACACACGCCCCTCCAAGATACCCAGTTTGCACAAGCACATACCAAATTGCAGTTCCTCAGGAATATTTTGTTTTGCCTTGTTCTGTACCTTTGCCAGGCCATTTCCACTGTCCAAAATAGCCTTTTTCCCTTTATTCACAATCTGTTCCAGTGCCACTTGCAAAGTGTGGCCCTCCCCTGTGCTACTTATTACTCTATTATCGCCATCATAACACTAATCATCCTGCTTATATTTATTGATTTACTCATCTGTATCCTCCACCAAAGTGGAAATCCTTATTGGGGTAGAGCCATTCAATTTTCTTCCTGTATCATGAAATCTAACATAGTATCTGGGCTGTGGGAAACATTCAGTATCTGTCTGATGAGTAAATGAATGAATCAGTCAACTTATTCATCAATGAAGAGGGACTAAGTAAAGTCAGTATCTAGTCCTCAAACATCCTCTGATCCATAAGATGGAGTGAGAATAGAAAAAAAATAGTAAAATCAAAACCTGTAGCAATTATAGGTAAGGAAATTTAAGTTCAGAAAATCATTGCCTGTCTTTCAATAGCTCTGCAGTTGTTCCTAAATTTCCAAAGAGAATACTTTCTAATAAAGAAGAATGTCAATCTTTTCCCTGGCCCAGAAGTTTATCACTCTGTGAAGTCAAAGAGAAGCAAACATGGGTATCTTGGAGGGGCATGTGTGAAGAGATGGTCAGTGGTTAAAATTGAAGAAGTGAACATTTAAAAATTTAGAGCTGGTAATGGACTGAGGGTAAAGTTCAAGGACTGATACAGACAGCATTCCAACGATTAGATTGATTTTGGTTAACAAAGTCAGTAGACAGATTACCATTAATGTGGAGTAGTAACATGCCTTGGTGACCATTTCCATTATATTTAGAGAACATAAGTCCAAGATTGCAATTAAATTGACAATAATCTCTCTCTCTCTCTCTCTCTCTCTCTCTCTCTCTCTCTCTCTCTCTCCATATTTGCTATTCTACAAAGGTACAGTTTTACATACACAATCATATACACATAAGTACACACATGTATACATTATGTAGAAAAAATAATTGAATATCACTTATTCCTATGAAAGATAAAAAAGCCTCTAATTTGTAAAGAATTATTTTTTACAGGAATAAAATGTAAATCAGTAAATGCACCATCATTGAAAATCCCCACATTGCATGGAGCACCAGTAACAGATGTGTTGATCAAAATCATATTTAGTCTCATGATTAGGCAGAGTGTTCACATTTGGGGCAAGAGAAAGTCCCATTGCTCTAACCATCTGCCTTAATGTTTGAAATTCCAGTCACTAGAGATTAAGCTATTTTATTCAAGATCTCATACTTTATAAATTTCCCTTGAAATGCTTGTTCCCTACAAAAGACATCACATATATCTATGATGAACTTAAGACCCTTAAATGAATCAATCAGTTTAACATCACCTAGTAGACAGCCAAAGAAAATAGGACAATAGAAAATTTCTTTCTGATTTTTGGGTGAGGAGTGATAATCAGTCCAGCATTTGGAATACTGCCCAAGGTAAATGAGCGTCACCAAGAAGGCCCATTGCAGATTTGACCGCATGAGGAAGATGACCACCTAGGGAACTGGGACAAAGGCAGATGAGAGCTGGGAACTGATTCTAAAATCAAATACACTTAGAATTTTGTGAGTACTGAAAAAAGTATTTAACAGAAAAAGTAGCTTCTACAAGTACCTAATAAAAAAGGAAAGTAAAATAAAAATTGAATCCATTTAAGTCTGTGATCCATTTTAAGTTGATTTTTGTGCAGGCTGAGAGGTGGGGTCAAGTTTCAGTCTTCTGCATATGGATTCCAGCTTTCCAAGTATCATTTATTGAAAAGGCAGTCCTTTTTCAGTGCATGTTTTTGTTATATCTGTCAAGAATCAGTTGGTTGTAACTGGTCATGGGGGTACATGCCTGAAATCCCAGAAGCTCGGGAGGCTGAGGCAGGAGGATTGTGAGTTCAAAGCCAGTACTCAGCAATTTAGCAAGACCCTAAGTAATTTAGTAAGAACCTGTCTCAAAATAAAAAATGAAAAGGGCCAGGGATGTGACTCAGTGGCTAAGTGCCCCTGGGCCCAATCCCCAGTGCAAAAAAAAATCAGTTGGCTGAGGTATCTATTTTGTTCCTTTGGTCTTCATGTCTTCTTATGCTAGTATGGATAAAAGACTCAAGTGTAAGACCTGAAACTACGAAACTACCAGAAGAAAATATAAGAATAAAATTTCAAGAAATTGATATAGGTCCTTTTTTATATGAACATAAAAGCACAGGAAACAAAAGCAAAAATAGAAATAGATGAATGGAATTAGATCAAAGTTAAAAAAAAAACCTTCTTAACAGCAACAGAAATAATCAACAGAGTGAAGCAACAACCTACAGAATGGGAGAAAATACTTGCTGAGTATTCATGGGACAAAGGATTAATATATGTAACACATAAGGAACTAAAAAACAAACTTAACAAAAAAAATTATCCAATTTAAAAATGGAAACATGATCTGAATAGACACTTAACAAAAAAAGAAATACAAATGACCAACAAATATAAGAAAAATGCTTAGTATTATTATCTATCATGAAACTGCAAATCAAAACTGTACAGAGATTCCATCTCACTCCAGTTAGAATGGTTCCTATGAAATATTTTAAAATAATAAATGCTGAAAAGATTGTGGAGAAAAAGGAACTCTAATGCACTATTGATGGGAATGTAAAATAGTACAGCCCTTATGAAGAACAAAATGGAATATGTGCACACTGAATGCACATATTGAAATATCAAACTGGACTCCATTAACATATAAAGTTAATGTGTATTAATGAGATAAAATCCAAAAAGATAAATTCAGTGTATCTTATAGACTACAGCATGGACCCAGGTTTTCAAAAACACTCAATATTTTCAGAGGGTCAGCCATGCCTAATTTAAACTATATTGATTATATCTATTCTTAGCATTACATTTAATTGTCATTGATGAAATCTCCATTGCAGTATGTTCTCCTAAGTATATGTGGAAGACATTAAAAGCCAGGGCTGTAGTTGGTTCTCTGGAATCATTTTGGAGAATTTGTCCAAACTCAGAGTATAGTTACACTATGTTTATGGTATTACTATGTAATCTTATCTGGATTTTTGCATTACTTTTACCAAACTAAAATAACCTAGCCCATGGCCCTATCTCCCTGAACCTACAGAATAACCCAGAGTATGGCATCTCTAGTTCTAGAAACCTTAGATGATAGATAGTAAGTTCACATTGAAATTGCATTTGTTATTGAGTGATATGGCTGGGTTTTAAAAAGTGGTTAATTGATAGCCCATTTAAGATTGGCAATAGCTTAAATTTGTATTGCAATTCAACCATTTATGATGTATTTTGCCCAATGAAACTTTCTCACCTTCAGTTTCCTTATCTAAAATATGAGCCCAGATAGAAAATTAGGGAAATAGTAAGGTTTATTTCCAAGCCAAGAGAAGGGTTAAAGAGAATTTTCCAGGATAAGAGTGTGAAAAGTATAAAGAACTAGATAGTTGACTTGAAGTCCTTGGAGAAAGTAGAGTGTCTGTATACCCATGAGCATTTTAAAAAGTTCCAAGAGCAGAGGCAGATCAGAAAATGGAAGTCAGAGGCAAGGGTCAGATACTAAGCCAGGCCTTAGCTGTCAGAAGGGTACAGAGTCAGGATCACATGGAAGCAAGGGATGGCTGGGGACAAAGTGGTAGTGATTGCGACTTGCTGCAGATCAGCTCAGGTGATAAAAATGCATTAACTCATATAGGGCTTTGGTGAGTGTAGGCTATTAAAAGCTATGTAATCTGAAGCATTTATAACACTGTAAAGCCCTAACAGATATTACTATTTTTATCTTATGGTGCAGTAAAGATGAGATGAAACAACTGCAAAAAAAAAAAAAAAAAAAAAAAAAAAAAACAACTTTGTCAAGATAACCCCATCAGGGAATGACCCAACAGCTGTCCTTCCCTTACACAGCGGAACATGCACTTGGCATTCACAGAAAACTTGCCTTTGCTTCTCCTCATGTGTCTGACATTCTATCAAACTCAGGGCATTCACCTTCTGCTTTGATCTCTGGGTGCTTTTAGTGAATCCTTCAATTCCCAACCATAAAGGCTAATGCAATAGCAGGACTTCAGGCGTTTTTCATCAAGAAATCTCTCAACTTCTGCTACCTAAAGTTAAAAAATGTATTTCTGAAGGGCACATTACTTTTTTTTCTGCTCTCCTATTTGTTGAGTGCTTTGTCCTGGTGTGCTGGTGTGCTTACATTCCATTACCATAAATTCAATTGTTGGAGATTTTTTTTTTTCAATTTTTGCCCTCTGGATACAAAGAGCTACATTTAGAATGGGCTCTCTTCATGGAGTTGCTTGCTTTCCTTTTGTTGATGAGTTCTCTGAACTTCTTACTGCCTGTTTGATGCTCTTATTCCTTTTTAATAGCTTTTCATTTTCTCCAAATAGTACTGGTCACTTTACTGTTCACTGTATAGTTTTCTACCAACAGGTAACTCAATTGCCAGTGATAGAGGAACTGGTGTACTAAAGATCCTTCCTTTCTTCTTAATTCAAAAGATCATATTGTTATTGTTTCCTTGTGCAATGATCTTGGTCCTCATTGGCCCTTTCTTCTTTTCCCTCATTCCTTGAAGCTGCGCATTTCTTAGGCAAGCAAGTTACACTGGTCCTTTTTGATGTTATTAATCCAGCATTCAATCTACTCTGTAATATGCCTCAGTTCAGAAACACAGAATAAAATGTTCATTTCAACTTTGTTTTCAAAAGCGGTTATTTCTGTATGCACTGTAATCACAAGTGGTTGTTGCAACTCTTCTGCATAGGTTGTTAAATTCATAACTTAATATAGCCACAATCAGGTTGATGAAGACAGCGTTAGATCTGAACCAAGGAAATCGATCCTCATTTTCATTCTGCATCCAAAAGTCTTTATTCATTGGTCATCTTACTGCTCCTGTATTTCTTGAATCCCTTAATCTGTTTTTGGGTAATTGATCTCTAATGTTCCTGATAACTTTAGAACTCTATATTTTCACAATTATTTTCTTCCCTTACAAATAAAACTTTGCAGCAGTGGAAAGGAACAGAGTGATTGAAGAAGTCGTAACAAAGCAGAAATCCAAAGTGAGGCATGCAGGATGAGTAGAATGAATGTTTCCAGAAAAATAAAGTGGGGAAAAGTATTCTAAAGAGAGAAAATAGTAGATGCAAAGTCACAGTAGCATGGAGTATTATGAGAACTTTAGTAAAATAGCTGTTTTGATTCAAGGGAACTAACCTCAGAATGACAGCTCCTAGGCTAATAAAATCTGCAGTGAAATCCCATCCCATCACTAATTTTGAATAGCCAGAGAATTTTGTAGTTTAAGAACTGACATTGCAACACACCTATACAAGAGGCCAGCAGAGGAAATGTGTTTTCTAGCTACCAGGAAGGAGGAGATTCACCATAGAGCCTCTGATTCCAAGGCCAGCAGCTACTATTTCCAGGATGTACCTCCAACCTTCAGTTTAGTCTGGAAGCCAGACTAGAGAAGCATTTCCAGAGTTTGAGGGGTAGACAGAATTGGAGATATTTGTCTCTAGTTCAGTTTTCCATTTTGCAGTCTGAGTGAAGAGCCAAACACAGTGTAGCTGCTGAACCACGAGGCAAAAACTAGATATGAGACTCTGGGAAGGCCAACTCCAGAATGAAGGTTGGAGGTACAGCCTGGGTCTAACAGCCAAGACAACACGTTCCAAATGGAAATTTTGTGATGTTCAATCCAACAAGTCAATTACAGTGTTCAATGTAGTTTCTGACATATAAACACTCAATCATAGGGTTTTACTGTTGTTCAAGGTACTGAAATTTAAACACTGATGACCTTATTTGAGGACTTATTAACTTCTAATATAAAGGAACCAGATTTGTTTTTAAAAAAGGAGAAGTACACAAATTCTTCAAGACTGGAGCTTGTTCTATTTTTCTCCTGCCCCTGTCTCTGTGGGATCTGCCAGGCTGTGTCCTGGTGCTTTTCCACTTGTTCATTACAGGACCCAGGCCCTACTCCACCCCTTCAGTGTTGTGGGTGCAGCACATTGAGTTTCACATGATGCAACTATGACTTTGAACTAGAAGTTCCCCCACCTCCTGTTTAGAGTCATCCCAAGAATAAGAGTCAAAAGTCCTGCATTTTGTTTGACACTCCACCATTAACAAGTTGGGTGTTCTGAGTCAGTAACTCAGTCCATCGCTACTGAATTTTTTTATATGAGAAAAGGGCTGATGAATCTGAATAAGATGCAAAGACTTCTGCAACTTCAGCAGAATGAAACCATAGCAGCACCTACAGAAGGTAGCTCATTATCAAAGTTGCCCCCCAAAGCTCAATATGTCATTTTGAGTGCTAAATTAGCATCAGCTACATAATTCCATATGCTAAACTTTTACCTGAAGGGATATGACAAAGAGGAAAATAGTACAATGCTCCAGGGACATTCTTTGAGCCAAAAAAAAATGTTGTCTCATAAGTTGGGATAACAACAATAAAAAAGGCTTCAAAGACAGTAACTGGCCACTTTGGATAATTTAATAATTTGGTCACTATGAGCTATGTGAGTCCTCTAATTCCATGTCAACTAGAGGAACACACTTCAGTGGGTATCTACTGCATACAGGTGCTCAAGGCAGGTTCTCCCTGAACTCTATGCCATGCTTAGCAAATATCTAATTTTTACAAAACATATTTTACAACTTTGCAGAATTTGGAATGAAAAACATCTTACTTCCATTCTAAATAACAGATGGCCAAATTGCAAACTAATATCTGGATTCATTAGTTTATACTTTCCTGATAAATTTAACTCACACAACTCCAATTTTGTATAGCAATTCTATTACATTGTTATCCACAGATAAATTTTTGCCAAGCATTCTCAGTGCTGATGTGGTTTGAAGGAGAACTTCTAAAAATATTCTTTCCTCATAGAATCTGAATTTTCATTGCTCTTTGACATTAATGTTGGCAATTATTTTAGCAATAATTGGTGAAGCTGTGAAAAATTTTTTTAAATATCTTTTTTGAAACATCAGTATAGACATGATTATCAAAAATCTGCATGAACAAAGAGTGATTCATGTTTAACACTTAAAGACAGTGATATTGTTGTCGAACAGTTTATTTGTAGGAAGCCATACTTCAGCCTCAGTGAAGGATTGGAAAAAAGACCTCCTTACAATACAAGGGTTAATGAGATGTGAATAAGATATTTTCTTTCAATTCCAAACCATGTTTTCCCATAGTACATTTTGTTGAGTTCAAGAATGTTCCCTTGACATAGGAGGATATACAAATAAGAATATGGAATATACCTAATTTTAATCTCTATCTATTTATCTATCAGCATGTGTGTGTGTGTGCATGTGTGTATACTATTTCTCAAGAGAAGGACATAAACTACAGTATGAGTGATTAGAGCTGGACATTAGGTGAACTATCATGATGACAAGAAATTATGCAAGGGGGTGACAGAGAAAAGGGTCAGTGTGGAATCTTTAAAAGAAGGAAGGGCAGGCTGTCTGAATGAGCTGGATCAGGTTAATAATGCCCAACCTTGTTTCATGATTTGTGAGATGGTGAAATCTCTGAACTACTAAGTTGGAAAACTGATATTTATCTCATTCTAAAAATGACATACTAAGTATGACTGAAATTGATGTTGTTGGAATGTGGGAATTTAGGTGATCTTGACAACTCTATCTAAACTATATCTCCTTGGGATTTGCAGCTAATTAATAAAACTGGAAATAATTCTAGATATATGATTTTTTATCCTTATATTTAGGGCCCTCTTAATTCTCAGTTCTTCAAGGCAGTCGCTGCCATCTCATCAATCTCCTCTTTGTATTTGTGCACCTTTAATTTTCCAGTACTTCTTTAATTTTCCAATACTTCTGACTAAATGCACTTTATGGAGATCAAGGGAAAGCTATCTTCCCTCAAACCTCAGATGGCTAAGATGTGTAAGCAAGACTGAAGATCCACCCTTATTTGCTACCCTGGTGCTATTGTTAATGAAAGCACATAAGTGTTTTAAATGACAACCAAGTTCTTCCTGAGTCAGTGTCTGGAAGAATTTGACAGGAGTATGAAAAGAGGTGCCATAAGTGTTGGCAAGGATTTGAGGAAAACAGTAACTCATAGATTGCTGATGGGTCTGTAAATTGGTGCAACCACTAATGGAAAGCAGTATGGAGATTCCTCAGAAAACTTGGAATGGAACTACCATTTGATCCAGCTATCCCACTCTTTGGTCTATACCCATAGGACTTAAAATCAGTATACTACACTGACACAACCCCATCAATGTTTATAGTAGCTCAATTCACAATAGCTCAACTATGGAACCAACCTTGATACCCTTCAACAGATGAATGGATAAAAAAAATGTTGTACATATACCCAATGGAATATTACTCAGCCTTAAGGAAGCATGCAATTATGACATTTGCAGGTAAATGGATGGAATTGGAGAATATCATGCTAAGTGAAATAAGCCAATCCCCAAAAAACAAAGGTCGAATGTTTCTCTGATAAGCTGATACTTGCCTGGGCTCTCTCACTCGTCCAGCAAGGAGGTCCAGGGAATAGGGTAGAGGAGACAGTGGCTGCAGAGTCACTCATCAAGACCTCCAGAGACCAAGTAGGGAGCAGGTCTGATTTTATTGCACAGTTATCATGTAAATATACTCAGGCAGTAATTAAGTAGATAACAGGCAGCCGCCAATACAATTTCTGGCCAACTGTCCTTGCAACGACCAATTGAGGAATGGGCCAAGGAGCAAGCACAGGGACTGCAACACGTGGCCTCATGCCCAGGGCTGTGTCTATGAGGTAAGCGATTTGCCTATTACACACCTAGCAGGGGGGAGTGGTTTGCCACTCAGACGCCCTTAACATATGCCATGTATGCAGTACTCCATGCATTTGTCCCCACAGATGTTGATCCATAATGTGTGTGTGTGTGTGTGTATGTGTGTGTGTGTAGAATAAAGGGACTTTGGATTGTGCACAGGGGAGGAGAAGATGTGGGGATGGGAAGGACGGTGGAATGAGGACAGACATTATTACCTTATATACATCTGTGATTATGCTACCAGTGTGACTCTGCACCATGTTTAGCCAGAGGAAGGAGAAGTTGTGCTCCATTTGTCTACAATGTTTAAAAATGCATTCTTACTGTCATGTATAACTAATTAGAACAAATTAACAAATTAAAAATTGTAAAAAAATGGTATGTGGAGCATAATAAGACATTTAGCCATAGTGTACCTATTGGTGATATTATCACAATTATTCCTGAGACCCTCCTTTATCCCTTTTCCATTTTGTTCATTTCCATGGAGCTAATGACATCGTGATTGATGAGGTATAATGGAAATTTGACCCATGTGGCCCATTCAGTAGTCTGTGTAGTTATAGGAAATGAGGTTATCAGAAATTTCTTTAAATAATGCAAAAGTAGAAATGTTGAAACAAAAGTTTTGATGAATTACATTTTTAAGGCCAGACTGGTTCTCCATGCTCAAACATAAGCATGAATTAGCTCTTTCCCCAACACATTTTTACTGTTATATGTGTCCAGTTAATGTCTCCTAGTAGTATACAGTTCATTAAGATCAAGAAACACGACAAGGAAATTACTGATTTTTGACCATTTCCAAAGTAACTTATCATTAAAGAGAACATATTGCAGCACTAAATCAGATACACATTGCATCACAGAGACAACAAGGTTATTAAGAAAAATATTTTTCCTAATTTTTCAATATTAGAATGTTTTACTGTGTAATATTTTGGTGTGGGTGTTAGAGAAGCCAATTCACATAAGTCATTGAGAAAGAGTTGTAATAATATTTTAAAGAAAGAAATGGATTCAACAAAGGAACATTTTAGGGAAAATGTGGTCTTTTAAAACACCACTCTAGTTTGTCTTTTTCCAACTTGACAAACTACTTTCTGTCCATTTGGTATTCATAAGACCAAAGAAGTGGCAATAAATTATTGCTTTCCCTAGTTATGCTTGGATTATCTGTAGTATATTTTAGAGACACACCTACTTTCCTCCTGATCACAGCAAAGGGTTATAAATCTATCAGCAGAGTGATTCCCAGAGCATATGGCGCTCAGGGAAAAATAGCTTGCATTTAGCTCTGGCCAGCTGTCCAGAGCTCAACAATGTTGGCAACATATTTCAGAGCAGATAAACTAAGAAATATATTTAGAAAGTACAAGCTAAGAAATTTTTACTAATCTCCACTAGACTCAAAGACATAAATTGCCATCACACCATTTCTTAGGGCAGGGCTGAATTAAATAATTCTTGGTCACCAAAATTCTGATTAAGTAAGAAGAATATTCACCATTTCGGATCTTGTATTGGTGGGATCCATCTGGTTAAGATGATAACAATAAGCTTTCCAATAACTGAAAAATTCTTCAGTTGCTTGTCAGACATGATTTCTGACACTTAAAAGAGTAAGAGAGATCTTTATATATAAAATGGACCATCTGCAAATTTGCACTAGCCTTCAAACACTTAAGTGAAAATAAATCTCATCTTCAGATTCAGAGTTCATACATTTAAAATTAGTGAGTTAAAAGAGCTCCTTGGAAATATGGTTGATTTGGGGGCTGGAGTAGGGAAGATGTAAGATGATCCTGGCACATACCAGAATAAGAGAAAGAGCCTTTAAAAAGATATCAAAAGGATACAAGAGCTGTTAGAGCTTTCAGTGGTCAAAGATGGAAAAAAAAAAAAGACCAACAAAGTAAATAATAACATTAGGATTAAAATCCTATAAATCAAACAACTAAAAAAAAAAAAAACCAGAAACACCCAAAATCAAACCTGAGTCCAAACTAATATAAATCAATAAATCAATGACTGAATAAGGAATAAATGTATGAAAAAGAGAAAAGTATTTATACCTAAGAATTCAAAGTATTATATGTAGATGCACCACTTTCTAGGAAGTAAAGTTTAATTCCCCACCCCCTTGAGAGTGCATTGGGGCTCAACAGTCTCTCCCTGAGAATAACTTAGGAAAAGGTCAAATAGTAACTTAACAGTGAAGAGACAAGGCGGGACGCCACCTTAATCAAGTGATCAGACTTAACATCATCAAGTAGTAAATCATGTTGATAACATGTCCCCAGATGATATGATACAATGAAAAAGGCATTTCTCCTGCCTGTGGTTTCCCCACAACCTGTAACTTCGTCTAACCATAGAATATCAGATCAGCCCCAATTGAGCAACATTCTACAAAACATCTGACTGGTATTCTTCAAACTTTCAATACATAAAAGTTAAGGAAAGAACAAGATATTGTCGCAGAGTGAAGGAGACAAAGATGACATGGTGAGTGTAAGAAATGTGGCATCTTTTATTACTTCCTTTCATAGAAAAAGAACATAATGGGAAAACTGGTGAGATGCAAATAAAGTAGTTTAATTACAGTATTGTAACAAGGGCAATTTCTTAGTTTTGACAAATGTATCAAGGTTATATAAAATGTTAATATTAGGGGAAGATAGATGAAGATATTATATTGAGTTGAACTAAGGAAAAAAAAATATTTAAACACAGTTTTTAAGTCTGCCCATTCAAAATAAAGCCAACCATCAATGTGAGAGTGTTAAAATAAATCTAAGCTCACTTTGTAAGGAGGGAATTGTTTTTGTTTTTCCCATAGGTGTTCCTTCTGATGGCCTCTGAGAGGTGGAATGGCATTTTATTCATGCATCTGTTCTTGTTAATATTTTTAAGTGTTTATAAAAGGATGTTTAATATTTCACTACTTAATTGATTAAAGAAAACATGTCTATGTATTAACTAAAGTCATCAGATTGTTACATTCAGCCAGAAAGAATAATAATAAATTCATTATTGCTGATTCATTAAAAATTTAAATGAAAGAAACAATATTTATGGATAATTCATTAAAAATTTAAATGAAAGAAATAATATTTATGGACAATAAAACACTCAGGGTGTACATTCCTCCAGACATTCTAAAATTTAGGTCTGGATTGATCTAGGTTATCACACTTATCAAATGTATTATGAACACTGAAATAACCTCCTAGACAATTGCATTATAGTGCATTATTTAACAAAATGCAACTAGTGTAAATTAAGAGATACATAACCCACTCTCAGAAATCCATCACTGTGCTATCCAGAGGAATGTTACTAGAGTTATTATTTTTCAGATTTCACAATGCAATTGTGTGGAATATTTATCAAATATCAGTAATTGGATTAAATGTGTCTCAAGAAAAAGAAGAGATTTTTTCTTTTTTTATTGGTTTTATTTTTTAAATACATGACAGTGGAATGCATCACATGTAGAGAACAATTTTTCATATCTCTGTTTGCATATAAAGTGTTTACACCAATTCATGTCTTCATACATGTACTTTGGATAATGATGTCCATCGCATTCCTTCATCATTGCTAACCCCATGCCCCCTCCCTTCTTCTCCCACCCTTCTGCCCTATCTAGAGTTCATAAATTCCTCCCATACTCCCTCTTCCTACCCAACTATGAGTCAATCACCTTATATCAGAGAAAACATTCACCATTTGTTTTTGTGGGATTGGCTAACTTCACTTAGCATTATCTTCTCTAACTCCATCCTTTTACCTGCAAATGCTATGATTTTATTCTCTTTTATTGCTGAGTAATATTCCATTGCGTATATATGTACATTGTTTTAATCCATTCATCTACTGAAGGGCATCTAGGTTGGTTCTACAGTTTAGCTATTGTGAATTGCGCTGCTATAAACATAGATGTGGCTGTATCTCTGTAGTATGCTGTTTTTAAGTCCTTTGTGTATAGACCGAGGAGTAGGATAGCTGGGTCAAATGGTGGTTCCTTTCCAAGTTTTCCAAGGAATCTCCATACTGCTTTCCATATTGGCTGCAGCAATTTGCAGTCCCACCAGCAATGTATGAGTGAGCCTTTTCCCCCACATCCTCGCCGACACTTATTATAGTTTGTCTTCATAATAGCTGCCATTCTGACAGGAATGAGATGAAATCTTAGAGTGGTTTTGATTTGGATTTCTCTAATTGCTAGACATGATGAGCATGTTTTTCATATATTTGTTGATTGATTGAATATTCTCTTCTGAGAAGTATCTGTTCATGTTCTTGGCCTATTTATTGATTGGGTTATTTGGCTTTTTTTGGTGTTTAGCTTTTTGAGTTCTTTATATACCCTATAAGATTAGTGCTCTAACTGATGTGTGAGGGTAAAAATTTGCTTCCAAGATGTAGGCCCTCTATTCACCTCCCAGGTTGTTTCTTTTGCTGAGAAGAAACTTTTTAGTTTAAGACTATCCTATCTATTGATTCTTGGTTTTAATTTTTGTGCTATAGGAGACTTATTAAGGAAGTTGGGGCCTAATCCTACATGATGGAGATTAGGGCCTACTTTTTCTTCTATTAGACGCAGGGTCTCTGGTTGTATTCCTAAGTCCTTGATCCATTTTGAGTTGAGTGTTGTGCATGGTAAGAGATAGGGGTTTAATCTCATTTGTTGCATATGGATTTCCAGTTTTCCCAGCACCATTTGTTGAAGAGGCTACCTTTTCTCCAATGCATGATTTTCGCGCCTTTTTCTAATATAAGATAATTGTAATTTTGTGGATTAGTCTCTGTGTCCTCTAAGGAAGAGTTTTTAAACTTATACATCTTTTGAATTATTGAATTGAGGTGTTTTTCTTTTTGGACAGTAGAAAGCTTATACAGTTATGGTGCTCATCTAACAAGTATATATATCTTCAAAACATGTATAACACATTATTTTCATTTTGACTTCATTTTAAGTTTTTGCTCCTCTCATTGAACCTTTTTGTGTGGATAATTTATATCATATAGTTGGGATGTGTTCATTGTTAAGAAGTTTAGAAAAAGTGCATAGACAATTTTTTTTGAAAAAATTAAAGGTTTTTCTATCACTTAGATAAACATTAACATATTGTAGTATGACTAAAGATCATCTAGACTTATTTGTCATGCTGTCTTTCACTGCCTGTTTTTAGTCTTTTGTTGAGGAGGATAAGGATACAACATAAGGTATAAGTAAGTATACTGAATTAAAATTAAAGAAATACATTTAAGTTCTAAGTCCTGTTTTGGCTGTGTTATTAGATGTCATTACTTTGTAGGTGGGCTAAATTCTATGTCTATGTCTTCATATATTCATTTAGAATCTTAACATTTAGGAATTTACTTATGGTCATTAATTTATCTTTAAATAACACTGAATATGGAGGAACATATTTTGTCTGATGCATTATAATAAAGTGACCAATCCAGGTCCCCTTAATCCCCTTAAGATGTAGAATGTCAACATTCTAATTCTGTTGTTGTTAACTAGAACTTGGAACCACCCTTATTTTTTTTTCTGTTAATTGATGAATGGTAACCTTCATTGGGTGACTCTGTAAATTTAATTTTCTAATTGATGAACTTGTATATATTAATTTGTATAATATTTTCAAATATATACACATTGTGGAATGGCTCAGTTGAACTGATTACATATACATTACCTAACATATTCATCATTTATTTTGGTGCTTGGGGTGACCCTTTAAGTAGATGATTAACTCCTAGATTCTCTGTAGAATTTTAGTATCTTTAGTTTGGATCTGGAATGTCCCACAAAGGTCCCTAACTCATGATGCTGTTGGGTAATGGTGGATACTTTAAGAGGTGGGATTTTGTGGGAGGAAGTTAGGTAATTGTTTTTTTTCCTTTAAGGGGACATTAGAACCCTGGCTTTATCCTGTCTTTTTGCTTCCCAGGTGCCATGAAGTGAGAGCTTCCTCCACCATATGCCTCCATTATGATGTGGTACCTCTATAGGCCCAAAGTAACTTGACCATTGACTGAAGCCTCCAAAACAATGATACAAAATAAAATTTTCCTCTTTTTTAAGTTCATTATTCCAGGTATTTTGTCACAGTGACAGAAAGCTAACTAACATAAGCATAAATCTAACTAGATATCAAACGTAATAATACTTTTCATATATAAGGTATTATATCATTATCAATGCTGTTATAAAGTCAGCAATAAAAATATGTCTGTATCTTTGAAAAATAATGAAGAGATAACCATAATAAGAAGAGGGAACAATGGAAGAGGAAGAAATAGATAGGTTAATTTCTATTGGTGAAATCATGGTCTTAGTCCTTTTAATTCTGTGTTGTAAAAGAACATCAAGAGAGAGAACAAGGAGAAAGAGGAGATTTTTAGAAAAAGAAAATAAATGGTTGAAGAAAAGCTGGACAATTTTCCTGGAAAAAAGTACATGATGAAGAAAGGAATCTTGTCCAAAAAGGATATTAGAAGCATTTGAAGTTTATAGAAAATGATCACTGGTTTATGATTATGGACTGTTTAAAGTAGGAGGGCATATTTAATGCACATATCTTTAATCTTTCTCCCCTCTTCACCTTTTCCCTTTAACAGATGAAGGGATTGAAATAAAAACAAGTAATACCATTTGTCTCAAATTATACAAAGCTGGGGCAGAGTTAAGGCTAAAATGCTTGACCTCTTGATTTCTAGCTTAATTTCCCTTTTACTTCAATGAGCAGGGACAATAAAATATAGCAATGCCACACAATGAAATATACTCAAATATAGATCAGGGTCAACTAAGCCCCTGAGAGTGGGAAGTTCAAGAGCCAGACTTTTCAGTGTGTGTCTGAGTTGGGAGTAATTACATGCATTTCCCTTCTGTTAGTTTGCACATAATAAGTCCTAAGAAAATATAATCTGTAATAATCAATTGGGGTGCTGTTGAATTTCTAAGCAGGCTTGGCTCTTGGGCCAGCCTTTGATGGTGGAGTCACTGTGACCCTCGACCCCTTAGCTGCCTTGGACTTCTATCTCATTCCTCATGACAGTTACAAACCCAGAGAGCAGCGGGAAACGATCACACACTGGGTACACTTCGTTTTCTAATCATCAGCCCTTGATAGATTAAGACAGTTGCTCCCAATTAACGCTCAGAAATTCTTTTTTTCTCCTAATTAATCCTCTGGAAAATTCCACATAAAAGTTGCTATCAACCTTTTTTTTTTTTTTTTTTTAATTTTTACTCCTCTATCTTCATGTCTGATTTCATCTTCTGAGCCAATAAGCCCATGTATTATTTCATGGAGAATCTCAGGCTATGTTCCTTTTTGTCTTACACAGAATATCTATGTACATACTTTAGGTGTGTTTCTATAAATGTCTACATATTCATTTTCTTTCCTGGAATAATTGCTATATATGCATTCTGGTTCTATTTTCCCTTCTCTATTTCCAACTCTCCCATTTTTTCCAACCTTCAGATTATATTTTCTTTGAATAATCCCTTATATTGAGGGATATATATCCCTTATATTCAAAAATATATTCAGTTACTCTCTCTTCTACCTTTATTTATTTTTTAAATATTCTTAGTTGTAAATGGGTACAATACCTTTATTTTATTTATTTATTTTCATGTGGTAATGAGGATTGAACCCAGTGCCTCACATATGCTAGGCAAGTGCTCTACCACTGAGCTACAACCCTAGCCCTCTTTTTTTATCTTTAAACTGTCTGAGTCTTCAACACCTTGAGGAGAGGTGTTCATTTATTTGACACTGGCTCTTGTAAAATATGTCAGTTTTCAGTACTGAAGTTATTTCTATTGTTCACAACCTTTGCAACCTGAGCCACAACTTGATCCTATTCAATTCCGTTGAAGACTTATCCAGTTTAGCTACTCACTCAAAGAAAATTTGATTTTATTTTTATTAGCACCTTTCATTTTTCTATTTTTTCACTTGTTATATCTTGATTTAATTTTCCTTGATTCTCTGACCTCCTTTTTGCATTTACAAGTACTCCTGTAATTCTCAGATCTCCTTGCTTCAGTCAAGCACTGTTACAGTTCACGTTGGCATTTCCATATACCAGATACTATTCTTCTATTTCTGCTTTGGCACTACCTGCCAATACATAATCTCCCATGCCCGGGGAATTAGCAGACATGTTTCCTGCTCAGGCTCTTCTCGAGCAGCTTGTGCCTGCTTGGTCAGGCCTTCATTATCTCTCATCTCAGTTATTAAACTGGCCTTTACTCCAGATCCCACCCCTGTGGATTCTGAACAAAACGGGAACTTGGTCTTCCAAAAGCACATTTCTTGTTTACATTGTCTCTGTCTCCAGTATTCTCCACACAAGCCCATGTCTCTAATCTCTTCATACCTCTCATTAACCTGAATCTACCTCTTTAATCCTGTACTCAGACTTGCCATGTGAGTCTTCACTCAGCACTTTTTATTTTGCCACTCTTTTCACCCTATTCTGTCTCAATCTTACCCATGTGACATTAAAAAAATCCCTTTTCTAAAAAA
The DNA here is from genome assembly GCF_048772815.1 of Callospermophilus lateralis. Classification (NCBI taxonomy): domain Eukaryota; kingdom Metazoa; phylum Chordata; class Mammalia; order Rodentia; family Sciuridae; genus Callospermophilus; species Callospermophilus lateralis. The sequence goes on from NC_135314.1 coordinate 66,021,084, forward strand.
AATATTAATACCCATTATAGCTTTAAACTCTAAATTACCTAGGACTAGATAGATATTTCCTTAACCTAATGAAATACTTTATCATAAACAAAGTCAATAGCCTATGTAATGGTAAAATTCATAAGTGATTTTAATAAATATCAGAAGAAGATGAGGATGTTAGCTATAAAAAAGATCATAATTTGCATATTATATGATTGTTGCCTACTCAGACAATCCAAAAGAATCAAATGGAAGCAGTAGAACTAACAAGAGTTTTTCAAGCCTGCTGATTATAAACCATAAATAAAAATCAATATATTTGCTCTATACCTGCAATGACCAGTTTAAAAAATACAGTGAAAAATGATACTGGTCACAATAACAAATATAGAAAACCTACATTAATATATAATGAGAAGTGTGCATGACTTATATAAAAGAACCTGCAAAATTTTAATGAAGGCTATATGTCATATTCACCATTCAATACTCAATTCTATCATCCTCCCCAAATGTTCTAAAACCAACATAAATATACTCTGTCTTATCTGAATTTCTTTGTCTTTTTATTGTGGACCAAAGTCAACTGATTCCTAATTGCATAGCTCTTTAAATTTGAGATTCTCAAGAAAAGACTATGCTATTTGTACAGTGTTTATGACATAACGTTGGCGACCTTAATCTCTTCAGCCTCTGCTTTCTCATCTCCAAAATAGTAATTTTAAGATATTACATAGCACCAGATTACTGTGTAGAATAAATGAATAATCCATGATTAATAATTAGTTACTTAATATCTGCTTAATAATATTTGATAATTATAAAACAATGCATTGAAATAATGAGAAATTTATAAATCCCTAGTACACAAGTTGGTACATTAGAATAGTACTCAATAAATTGTCATCATTATGTAATTCTTACACATGATTGGTCAGTGTTCACAGTTGTAGAAAATGAATTGATGCTTCTAATCATGGGGATGGAAACATGGGAGGAAGCAGAAAACACACAGCAGCGGCAACATAGAGCTACACAAGAGTCAGAACCAGAGGCACAGTGAGGCCAAGGTCTGAGAGTCAGGAGAATACATATACAGAAGGTTGGGGGTTCTTTAGAGCATAATTTCTGGGGCAGGGTAAAGCCAACTCTGGGCACTCCAGAGACCAAGAACTAGGTGTAATCATGGAAATTCCCAGCACGACTTTAAAAGAACATTGTGTTTACACTGGTAAGAAGATGAATGCATCCAGAGAGCTGATAGATCGGGTTGGTTCATGTTCAAAGAACTAATCCCACAGAAAGATTACAGATAACAGTTCTTAAGTCAATCGGAAGGTGCGTGTGGTGGCTGCAGTGAAATGTCATACCTAAGCCTATAGTAAATGCACAGTAAAAACATTTTGAATAAATGCCTCATATTTTAGATCACCTAGACTGCTCTTGATTTAAGGAGTTATGAAATAAATTGTTTTCCATCAACCAGATTAAGAACCAGGTTCCAATTACAGAATATTTATCTCATATCACCTATCAAAAAAAAAAAAGATATTCTGAATCAGGCTTGTTAGGTAGCTTGACTTCAGGAAAAAAATAATTTTTAAAATCATAATTTACCCATATTCCTTCACAAAAACATCTATATTTTTATTCTAATATAGTACATGTCATCAAATCCCATTGGAAAGGCAAATGAAAAGATTCACATACCACATTTTATTATGTAACATATTTCTAAGTATGTTATAATCTTTAGTATGTTAGTCAAGCTCTCTTTAATGTGAACACTGTATACAATGCTTACTGTCTAGACATGACCAAGTAGAAGGAGTCAAGAAAAACTTCACAAAGTTTACTATCATCTGCCAATCTATTTTCTCCTTCTGCCTCTCTCCTATATATACAAAGAACTTCTTCTACTGGCCTAGTCTAATATTTTTAAATGAGTCTAATGTAAACCAAAGACTACAATCATTCTCACACTATTACATTCACCTGAGAATTTTGTCCTATTATTACCCTAAAAAACATAAATAACTTTCAACATAGGTTCAAATCTTTTCTTCAGATAGTAATATGCAAAGCTATCATCCAAGAAGTTCCAGAAGAACTTGAAGGATTGCAAAGAGGTGCTGTGATGAGCTATGATGAGGGTATTTTGGGAACAGAAAATAGAGGGCAAACCAACCAGCTAAAAGGGTTAGTAGGACTCTCCAGTGCTATGTCAATAATTACTCATAAGAGCTCTATAAACATATAATAGGGAGAAATGAAATGAAAAGATTTTAGAAGTCTCTAAGCAACACTAAGATGATGTTGCCACAATAGCCTTTTCTGCTGAAGACCTGAATTAAAATTCCAACACTGCCACTTACTACCTGTGTTATTTTGGAGAATTATTTATCTCCTAAAACCTCGTTTCTCTCATCTCTACATTGTCCAGGGTTGTTTTGAAGATTAAGAAGGTTAATTTATGTAGAAAAATCTTAGTAAATTTTACTTATACTATGTCAATAATATAAACACTATAAAATATTTGCTTGGGTGTGCTTTCCAATGTCATAAAAAAGGTGCCATCTTGTCCAATGGACTGACCAAGCTGTGGGTTTTATGAAGGTGGGGATGACGTCTGCCTTTTTAACTTGGGGTCTAATCCAGTTCCTTCGCTTTAATGTAAGTATATATACTGAATGAAAAAAGGAGTGAGTGAATAAATGGACCAATTTCTACCAATTACTATTAATAGAAGTTGAATAGAACACAGAGTTTCTAGAATGAAAGTTTAGAAGTAAACTGATTACCCTCATATGTACACTCCCTGTTTCATTGCCTCATGTCTTTTTACCCACCAGGACCACATGAATTCAAGGAATGCAGAGACCCTAACATCTGTAAAGTAAAAAATAGAAGCACTGCCATCCAGCTGACGAGTGTTTATGATGAAGAATAAGCAAGATCACAGCTCAGTGCACATAGCTCAAAGAAAATCCTCCAAGTCATCTTCTGTGTTTCTTAGTAACCTCATGCTCTCAAGGGTAGTCATGTTAATCAGCACACCACTTACCAAAACAGACGCAATAGCAGACTGAGAAACTACACAGCCAGCAAAGAGCTACTCATACATCTTGAAGATTTATGAGATTTCTCCATAGGAGAGCATTGGTCAACAGAAGGCAGCAGGAGAGAAGAAATGTGGTCAGTGGTATTATTTAGCTCACAGTGCTTCTCTCCCTTTCCCCTTTGGGTAGGAGATCTCACAAGTAACTCCAAGTGTTTGCTGTGTGCCTTGTTTTGTAGACCCTGAATGAATGAGAAAGGAAACAGCAAAAGGAAAAAAAGAAACAAGACTGTGAAGTACTTGTATGGTGAAGACAAATGTGAATGAACAACAACAAAAGAGTGCACTCTATACAACATTAAAGAGAGTGAAGTATGAAGATTAAATGCATCAAGTTCAGAATGCCATATGCTGGCGCCGGACTCGTGATTCCTCCACTTTACAGAGTAACCTATGCCTCAGTTCCCATGGGATGGTGCTTGAGCACTAACGGCAGCAACAGATACTGTCATTTGGGAGTTGAGGGAGATGATCTCCATCTTGGAAATAGAACCACTCTTCTTCTGCTTTGAAATCAACTGGTGATAATTTTGCCTTTCGTTGGCTTTTCAATTGCCTGACCATTGAGAGTTGAATTGTTGTGATTTGGGGGAATAGATGAACCAGAGCAAAAAGAGACATAGAGTGGCCATTGCTGGAGAAGACAGGGTCTGGTTTTCTTTTTTCTGATTAAGTCTTGTCTGAAAGTAATTGGGTGGCTTGCTGTTCACTTACTTTGAGTATGGGTATGGAGTTGGACAACCAGGGTTCTGTCATTTACCATGCTTTGTATCATGAACAAGTTCTTTACTCCTCTGAACCTCAATGTCCACCCCTGCAAAATGAGAATGGCAATAGCACCTAATACAGAGATTCAGTGAGTGTTTAAATGAAATTATTCTGAAAAATGTTTAACACGATGCCTGGCAAATCTAAGCATTCAATAAAATTAGATCATAATGATAACAAAAAGTAGATCATGTTACAACTTGAATCAGAAAATCTAATGCCTCTGAAGAATTCCTTATAAGGACTTAAAGCAGTGAATTCAAACTGAAATGAATTCAAACTGAAGTATTGTTGGCATACCTATTTCATAACTCAGATGAAATGATGCTAATTTGAATAAAGAGTCTTCCAAATTCATAAGCAGCAATAAGCTTCTATTTGCTGTCTGATTTCCCCATAATTCTCCATTATTTTCTTCAAACCCCCAATTTTATGATGAGACATTTGTCAAATATTTTACACCTAACTAAGTGTCATCACATAAAATATCATTTATCTCCAAATAACTTCAAATTCCAGTAACTAAATTTAAAACCAGTGGAAAGTCAGGAATATCTAGTGATTTTACATCCAGCTATAAGCACAAACTTTGGGCAGCACAAACCTTAAGCTGTAGTTAAAGAGAAGTCACCACTTGTTGAGCACCTTCTATATCAGGTGCTTTGGTAGGCTCTTCATGTACTTAATTGAATTATCGTTAACAACCCTGAAAGGGGACCACTTTTATTCTCAAATTTGAGATTTGAGACAGTTTGCTTAAGATCAAAGAGTTAAGAAATGGCAGAGTCAGGGCTAGATTCTAACTCTGTCTGACTTCAAAGCCTGCCCTCTCTTCCTTAAGCCTCACTGCTTCTCTCCAGGAAACCAGGCACCTATCCAAGTCCCTCAGCAGGAACCACAGTGACCTGCTGGCCACAATAGGATCCAGGCATCACTGGTGAGGGGTTTCACAACCAGAAAGGATGGGCTGTTGCCCCATTTGGCCTGGTTTGCAGGAAGGCCCATAGGGAACTAACCTCAGCCAGCTGGAAAGACAAAGGTCCAGGGACAAATAAAGACTGAGAGGTTTAAATAACCTGTTTGGTCCAGAAGCTTTCAAATGGTACAACTGCTCACAGAATATTTTGGGTTTTTTTTGCTATTACCACCTATATTTTCAAATGCTCAGTTATGTACTACCACTCAAAAAACAAATACAAAAACAAGCCGAATGCATTTCTATACATCAATGATGAATCCTCTGAAAGAGAAATTAGGAAAACTACCCCACTCACAATAGTCTCAAAAAAAGATAAAATGCTTGGGAATCAACAAAAGAGGCAAAAGACTTCCACAAGGAAAAATACAGAACACTAGAGAAAGAAGTGGAAGAAGACTTTAGAAGATGGAAAGATCTCCCATGCTCTTGGATAAGCAAAATTAATGTTGTCAAAATGGCTATACTACCCAAAGCACTATACAGATTCAATGTGATTCCAATTAAAATCTCATCATCATTTCTTATAGAAATAGAAAAATCAATCATGAAATTCATTTGAAAAAATAAGAAACCCAGAATAGCCAAGGCAATCCTTAGCAAGAAGAGTGAAGCAGAATGCACTGCAATACCAGTCATTAATCTATACTACAAAGTTATAGTAACAAAAATGGCATGGTATTGGCACTAAAATAGACATGTAGTCCAATGGTACAGAATAGAAGACATAGAGACAAACCCACATAAACACAGCTATCTCATACTAGACAAAGGCACCAAAAACATACATTGGAAAGAAGATTGCCTTTTCAACAAATGGTGCTGGGAGAACTAGAAATCCATATGCAGCAGAGTGAAAATAAACCCTATCTCTCACCATGCACAAAGTGGATGAGGGACCTAGGAATTAGACCAGAGACCCTCTGCCTAATAGAGGAAAAAGTAGGCCCAAATCTTCATCATGTCGGATTAGACCCCGACTTCCTTAACAAGACTCATAAAGCGCAAGAAATCAAGTCAAGAATTACTAAATGGGATGGACTCTAACTAAAAAGCTTCTTCTCAGTAGAAGAAACAATCAATGAGTTGAACAGAGAGCCTACATTTTGATAGCAAATTTTTGCCACACACACATCAGATAGAGCACTAATCTCCAGGATATTTAAAGCACTCAAAAAACTGAACACCAAAAAACAAACAAACAAACAAACAACCCAATCAATAAATGGGCTATGAAATTGAACAGAGACTTCTCATAAGATATACATTCAATCAACAAATATATGAAAACGTGTTCAACATCTTTAGCAATTAGAGAAATGCAAATCAAAACTACTGTAAGATTTCATCTCACACCAGTCAGAATGGCAGTTATTAAGAATACAGACAATAAATGTTGGCAAAGATGTGGGGGAAAAAGGCACACTCATTCATTGCTGGTAAGACTTCAAATTGGTGCAACCACTCTGGAAAGTAGTATGGAGATTCCTTAGAAAATTTGGAATATAACCACCATTTGAACCAGCTGTCCCATTCCTTAGTCTATACCTAAAGGACTTAAAATCAGCATACTATAGTAATGCAGCCACATCAATGTTCATAGCAGCTCAATTCAGAATAGCTAAATTGTGGAAGCAACCTAGATGCCCTTCAACAGATGAATGGATAAAGAAACTGTGGTAAATATATGCAATGGAATATTACTCAGCAATAAAGGAAAATAAAATTATGGCATTTTCAGGTAAATGGATGGAGTTGAAGAATATCATGCTAAGTGAAGTTAGCCAATCACCAAAAAACAAAGGTCAATGTTCTCCCTGATAAGTGGATGCTGACCCATAATTGGGGGGGACTTGGGGGAAAATGGAGAAACTTTGATGGGGCAAAGGGGAGGGAGGATGGGGAAAGGGAATAGGGGTAGGAAAGATGGTAGAATGAGATGGACATCATTACTCTAGGTACATGTATGACTGCACATATGGTGCAATGCCACATCATACACAACCACGGAAATGTAAAGTAGTGCTGCAATTGTGTACAATGAATCAAAATACATTCTGCTGTCATGTATATCTTATTAAAATATAAAAAAATAAAAAGCTCTGGTGTTTTGGTGTAGGATCAAGGAATTAGGGCCAAGGAATTAAAGATTATTGAATTAGAATCTCTGGGCTATTTGCTGACTTCTGATGGGTGACTCCAATGATATATTTGTGGATCCAAAAGGTCCTCGGGAGTAATTTGAAAATCACTTCATTCCATATTAATCATTGTTTATCAAATGGTGCACAAGGATCAAATATACCATCTCTACAATGCAGAATCCCATTTCCCACTCCAGACCTGCTATTTGGGAGAATTCTTAACCAAAGATCTTGCCATGGTTCAAAAAACTCAGACTCGCTTTTGTTCTTTCTTTTCCCCTTCCTTCCTTTCTTCCTTCTTTCTTTTTAAATAAAAGCATAGCTTGAAAAATTCAGAACTTAAAGAGCTGCATCCCTCAGAAGGTTTATTTCAACAAAGTCCATGATTTGGTCACAACCTCTCCCTGCTGAGGGGTATTGTTTCCTCCTCTTGACCCTCCATGATTGACAATGATGCCTTCTGGTGACAACTTTTTCTTATGTAAGTGGCAGCCTTCTCCCAGTATTTAAAACAATGATAGAAACTCACAGGCATGCAAAATTCATCACAGTATGAATTAGGGTCAAATGATTTTGAAAAATCCAACATGCATTTTGCTTCTCCCCTAATTATAGTTTTCATGGAGGATTTCACAGAAATAAAAATCTCCAGATTTGCACTTCAAGATTCTCCCAGGAATGGTGTATAGAACACACTGTGGGTGGGATTCAGGGATCTACATATTTCCTTGCTCACCAGGTGATTCTTGAGCACATCAAAACTTGAGATCTGCAGTCTGATTCTTCTGCTTATAGTACAAACTACAGAGCAGTACTGCAGACATGTCCTGGGCACTTCTTGAACATGTGGAATCTCAGACACCACCCCAGACCTGCTGAGTTAGGGTCTGTTTTTTTAACGACATTGCTAGGCAGTTTATCAGGCTATTAACTTTCCAGAAACACTAGTCTGGAAGAGGCAAGGCAGAGCCTTCCATCAGGAGTTAGAAGGTGGAGATGAGGGGAATCTGGAAGCATGTTCTCTATGGAGTGGTTGGTATGACCAGCCTCAAGTACAGCTCTCCAGTACAAGCTGCCTTTCTGCAAACAAGGAGCCACTCTGGTGACTTTTGCTTACCTGCTCTCTTGTCCCATCATGATCTGGTAAGGGGGTGGGTGTAGAACAATTCTTCCTTGGCTGTTTGAGCAAGAATTCTTTTATTTTATTTATTTTTTAAGTTTATGAATGGCAGAAGTTTATTTGGCTCATTGGGAAGTCAAAAAAAAAAAAAAAAGGCACCAGTTATCTGTTAAGGTCTTTGCGCTGTGTCATCCCATGGCAGAAGACAGAAGGACAAGAAAGCATGAGAGCACAAAGAAGGGGCTATACCTTATCCATTTTATTACTCTCAAATGACTATTTACCTCCTGTCTGAGCAGGAATTTTAACATTAATTAACAAACAATTTATTCATTGTCTGCATATTCCAGACGGTAGAGGGAAGCCAGGTCCAGGCCCTCCAGTTCCTACCCATTTCCACATTCATAGGCCTAGACCCTATTCCTCACCCATTTATCTGCCAATCATGCCCCTAGATTCTGTTTTGAATGTGGGGGGAAAAATCAGTGTAATGTTGCCACTGTGGGTAAGTGTGCCTAGTTAGCTGAAGCTTGGCTGTGTCCTGTTTCATAGTCCTCACAAGGACAGCCTCTATTTGATGAGCTACAGTAGCATTTATCTTCATCCCACGGGGGGATTCACTTAGCATCTGCTTCCTGGGTGTGCAATCTGTGCTCCTGCTTAGGTGAAGTCACAGGAGAAACTGACAGTAGGGTTGCCGTTACTACTCATGTTCATAACCTCTGGTCTTTGTAGCCCTTCAGCATCCTTTAGGATTAAAAAGAAAGGCGACCTCCCCCAACCATATATTCCCTATAGAATTTTGACTCTCCTGACTAGGAAGGACTTCAGTTGCTCACCATGTTTGTAACACTGTAGTGCTGTCCACCAGCCTGCACACTACTTTGTTCCCTTGGAGACATGCTATTGCTGTTTAAGGTGTGTCAGGTAAAAAAAAAAGTATCTGCTCCCTTGCTGTCCCTTCATGGAGGAATGGGGCAAAGATGTCCATGTGTCACTGAGCTCATTTTCATAGCCATCTTGTGGAACCAGGAAGTCACAACAGGAACTCCTCCAGAGAACTTTCCAGAAAGCCAGTGGTGAAGCCACCAAGTCATGCTTTGCCACATGTAAATTTAATTCCCTTGATGGAGACAATGATGGCTCAGACTTCTATGTTTTGAGGTATTGCTGGCTGATTCAAGATAGAACTGGAGCTCCCTCTATGACTCTAAAGTTTCCACACTTTTCCTCATACTCAATCAAAATCCCCTGTTGGCGCCATAGCCCAGAGGAAAAAATGCCCCACAGTGTAAACAGACTTAGTGACTTGATCCATTCTCTTTTCTCAGTCACTTTCCAAAAAAGTCCAAAGACCGAATTTATCTACCTAGTGATTGTCAGAAGATCCAGACTTAGATCTACTAAGGGTGGGGTAAAGACAGATTTTCCCCCTCAAAAGTTCCTAAAACCTGGGGAAGCATTCTTATTGGTGCAGTAGTTCATATACCCATCCCTAAACCAATAAATTTGGCCAAGACTGGAGCCAGTTTGCTTAGGTTCTGTGGTTTCTGCTGGAGCCTGGGATTGATGCCAGGAAGACTATACATTATGGCAGAGTGATGTGAACAGATACCCCAAATGAAAACCAGAGAGCTATTAACAGAATAGTAATTGATCTGGATAAACAAAAACAACATATGCCTTTATTATGTGTTATTGTTAAGGGCTTACAATAGAATGGATGGATTAACAGATAAGAATAAGAGGGTCTTTCATACAAGTGAAAAAGAAGGACTCTACTCATTTGAGTGAAAGTTCGATGGAAAAATTTGTTACTCACAATAAGACAGTCAAAATTATATCAGACATGATCCTGGAAGAAATATGTAAAAAGTCAAATAACATTGTTCTTAAATGGAGGACAAATGTGATAACCTCATTAAGTTTTTTCAATTTTCATTTCACAATGACTCACACTCAGTAGATACTCAATAAAGATTTTTATTGGAGTCCTATGATTTGATACTTGGAGTGAAAATTAATCTCCATATAATTGTAAAAGAACTAATTAAGGAAGCAGAGTTATTGCTAAGATGCCTAATCAATAAAAACTGCAGGTGTTCTTTCAATTAGAGTAGGAAATTAATGAATCCACATTTTTTCTTCAATTTACCATACCAACATAAAATTTTTTATAGGCCTTGAAAAACTTCACTTTGTTTTCACAGAAAAAGAAAAAGGAAACAGACATTTTAGGATGTTACCAGGACTTTATCCCATGTATCTAAGTATGCTCACACCTAAAACTAGGACTGGATGACATGAAAAATTACCCACAGTAAAGTTCTCTCTCCTCAAGATTAACTACCTAAGCATACATACAAAATCAACTGGTTCAGCCACACTGGATCCTGTGGCATTTTCTAGTATCTAAAGGTATGAGTAAATGTTAGTTGAATTAAGAAGTGAGCTAATAAAGGCTGCAAAGAGCAAACTGAGCATTTCAAAGTCCTGGACTATTCAGTAATTTAAAGATAAACTCTTGAGGTGGATTCGAAACAATGTTTTGGGGGGCTGGTGAAATTTGGATTAATATACAATCTTTATTATTTTGAGGAAATAAGTTGTGGTTTGGATATAAGATACGCCCCCAAATCTCCTGTGTCAATACAGGAGTGTTCAGAGATGAAACGATTGGATTGTGAGAGCTGGAACCTAATCAGTTCATCCTAGTTTGAATGGACTGAATGGGTGGTGACTGTAGCCAGGAGAAACATGGCTGGAGTAGGCTGAACACTAGTGGCCTCTCCTGGGACCCCTTATCACCCACATCATGCTTCCTGGCTGCCGTGAGGGCAGCAACTTCTTTCCACCAAACCCTTCTGCCATGATGTGCTGCCTCATCTTAGACTCAGAGCAAAGGAGTCACCTATGGACTGAGACCTCTGAACCCATGAATCCTAAATGAACTTTTTTTCCTTTAAGGTGTTCTGTCAGGTATTTTGGTAACAATGATACAACAGCTAACATATCAGCTAACACCTCTGAGTTTCAAATCACTCATCAGTAAGAAGAGGATGATGATACTTACCTCAAGGTATCTGTTCTGATTTGGATGTGAGGTGTTCCCCTAAAAGCTCATGTGTGAGACAATGCAAGAAGGTTCAGAGGAGAAATGATTGGGTTGTAAGAGTCTTACCCCATCAGTGAATTAATCCCCTGATCGGGATTAACTGAATAGTAACTGAAGTGGTAGTGTGTATCTGGAGGAGGTGGGAATTGGGGGCCTGTCTTTCAGATATATATATTTGTATCTGGCAAGTGAAGACCCTTCTCTCTTCTTTCTGATAGTCATGTGAACTGCTTCCCTCTGCCATACTCTTCCGTCATTACGGTCCTTGCCTCGAGTCCTGAGGGATGGAGCCTGCAGTCTATATATTGAGACCTCTGAAACTGTGAGCCCATAGATAAACCTTTTCTCCTCTACTGTTGTTCTGGTTGGGTCTTTTAGTCACAGCAGCAAAATAGCTGACTAAAACAGCACTATGAAGATTTAATGACATATTAAACACAAAGTGCTGGAAACAGAGTACAACCTCAAAAATGGTTGCCGTGCTTTATATTCATATTTTTATCTATTCATAAAGTTTAATATTTATGATCATTTTCAGTGCTTCTGAAATTACTCCCGAATCCAGATATTGTATCTACAATACAGAAGCTAATGTCTTTTTGAGCAAATCTCTATAGATAGAAAATAGACTTGATGGAATGAAAATCTTAGTTGAAAAGTACAATTAGGTTAGCCCTTGACGTCATCTTATCATCTCTTAAAAGATTACATGAGTTTATATACATCCACACATATAATATATATGAAAACATACACATAAATATCACACACATATGAAGCCTTTATATCACATTAGTAGTATATGAAAATTTATTTCATATACTATTGTTTATTTATAATAAGAAGGGTAATGTTACTCACATTTGCTCTGGAAAGGGAAAAATTGACTCTTCATTTATCCCAGATTATTATTTTTATTGAAAATTCAATATAGGTAAAGAAAGAAAAAAAAGTCTAACAAAACATAGTGTGAGGAAGAATACAAAAAAAAATTTGTCTTATTGAGATATTATTGATAAATATTACATATTAAGGAATGCAATGTGGAATGATTTACCAATGATGCTAATTAACCTCTGCATCACCACATATATTTTTTTGTGAGTATAAGAACATGTAAGATCAACTCTGTTACCAAGTTTTAAGTTTTTGTTCACTATAGTTGACTAGTTAACTTATTAACTAGAGTCACCATGCTGTACACCGGATCTCCAGAATTTGTTCAGGTTATGAATGAAAGTTTGTACTCTTTGACAAACACACTCCTATTTTGGTCCTGTAGCTCCAGTCCCCAGAACTACTGCTGTACTATTTCTGTGAGTTTAGCTTTTCCATCCCACACGAATGTGACATCCTGTATTTGTTTTTCTGTCTGCTTATTTCAAGTAAAACAATATCTTCTAGGTTCATCCATGTTGCTGCAAATGGCAGGACTTCCCCTCTTTTTGAGGATGAATAATATTCCATGTTATGCATTTATTTGTGAATAATATTCATCATGGCATTTCCCTGATTGCTAGTGATGCTGAGTATGTTTTCACCTGTTGAATGAATATTTGTATATCTTCTTCTGAGAAATGTCTCTTATTATTTGCTATTGAATTGTTTAAGGTCTTCAGACATTCTGGATATTAACTTTTTGTTGAATATATGGTTTCCTAATATTTTCCCATTGTGTGAGCTACCTTTTCATGTTGTTGAATGTTTCCCTTTTTTTTGCATAAACTTTATACATAAGTTGCTATAGTACTACTTCTTCATGTTTGCTTTTGTTGCCTGTCTTTTGCTGTCATAATAGAAAAAATAATGACCAAAACAAATGTCATGAAGACTTCCCCCTCTGTGTTCTTCTAGGAGTTTCATAGTTTCTAGTTTTACACTTAAATCTTTTTTGAGTTGATTTTTGAGAATAGTGTATAATAAGAATCCAGCTTCTTCTTCTTCTTCTTTGCATGTGAATATTCAGTGTTTCCAGCACCATTTGGCAGGGGCAGGGAATTACTGAGGATTAATTTCAGGAGTGTTTCATCACTGAGCTCTATCCTCAGTTTTTATTTTAAGACAGGGTCTGCCTAAGTTGCTGAAACTGGCCTTGGACTTGCAATCCTCCTGCCTCAGCCTCCTGAGTCACTGGCATTGCATGTGTGTGCCACTTCACCCAGCTTAACTAGTATCTTTTTTTTTTTTTTTTTTTTGAAGATATCCTTTCTTGTGTATTCTTCATGCGTTTATTATAGATTAGCTGATGGTAAATGAATGGGTTTATTTCTAGGCCTTCTGCTCAAGTCCACCAGTTTTATGTATCTTTTAGAGCCAGAACCATACTGTTTTCATTAATTAATTTTGTAAAATAATTTGAAACTAGGAAATTTTGTGCCTTCAACTTTGATCTTTTTGCTAAATATTTCCTTAATTATTTGGTGTCTTTTGTGGTACCATATGAATTTAAATTGTTTTTTTATTTCTACTTTTGTGACAGTGACATTGGACATTTCATTGAATCTGTACATTTCTTTGCGCAGAATGGAGATCTTAAGAATAATGAATTCTCCCAATCCATGGACATGGACTATCTTTCTACTTATTTGAGTTCTCTTTAACTTTTTTTTTTTGTAAATGTTTTACTCTTTTTAGTAGATAGCTCTTTATGTCCTTGGTTAAATTCAAAGCATTTTCTTTCTTTTTTCTTATTTCTTGATGCTATTGTTACTGGAATTGTTTTCTTGATATCTTGTTTAAATATTTTGCTATTAGTGCATAAAAATGCTACTAATTTTTGTATGTTGATTTTATATTCTGGGGCTTCAATGAATTCATTATATTAGATCTAATAGTTATTTTGTTAGAATTTTTTAAGATTTCTTTACACAATATCATGCTATTAGCAGACCATTTTCTTTCTTTATTTCCACTTTGGATGACTTTTCTTTTTCATACATAATTTTTCTGGCTTAGACACATTTCAGATTGTAGCGGAATAGCTTTCAGCTTTTAACACTGAGTATGATGCTTTAGTGGTCTTGTCATATATTACCTTTAAAATGCTGAGGTACATTTCTTTTATATCCAATTTATTAAAAATTTTATGTTATTAAAGTATTATTGTTAAAGGATGCTTAATCTTGTCAAATGCTTTTACTGCATCTATGAAAGTGATCCTATGATTTTTGCCCTTTATTCTGTCAATGCAGTGTATCACATTTATTGATTTTCATATGTTCAAGTATTCTTACATCTCAGGTGTGAATCCTATTAGTTCATGGCGTATTATCCTTTAAAGGTGCTGTTGAATTAGGTTTGTTAGTTTTTTGTTGAACATTTTTGCTCCTTTATTCATCAGGGATATTGTTCTATAGCTTTATTTTCTTGTATTATCTTTGTCTGACCTTTGGTATCAGGGTAATGCTGGCCTCTTAAAATGAGTCTGGAATTCATGGAATTCAGAAGTGTTCTTCCACATCAATTGAAAGGATTTTTTTTTGGTTTTTTAAGATTTTTTTTTTTTTTTTTTTTTTTTGAGAAGTTTGTTAGAATTCACTGATCAAGCCTTCTGGTTCAGAAGTGTTCTTTGTTGAGAGGCTTTGTTTTGTTTCTTTTCTGTTTTTTTTTTTTTTTTAATCACTGATTCAATCTCATTATCTGTCCTGATTTTGAATTTCTTTGTGAATTAGTCTTGGTAGGTTGCTTGTTTCTAGGAATTTGCCTATTTCTCTAGGTTACCCAATTTGTTGCCAAACTTGTTCACAGTAGTCTTTTATGACCCTTTGTAATTCTGAGGCATCATTTTAATGTCTTGTCTTTCATTTATGATTTTATTTGAATATTTTTTTTCTTAGCCTAACTAAAGGTTTATCAGTTTTGTTTATCTCTTCATAAAACCAACTCGTAGTCCTGTTGATCTTTTCTATTGTCTTTCTAGTTCTCAGTTCATGTATTTCTGCCCTTCTGAAGCCAGAATTAGACAGGTAGTCAGTACAGTTAGGTCAGATCAAGGAGGCCAATGTGAGTTCAGGAAGTTGGAGACTTCCAACTTTCAAGCCCCTGAGGAATTAAAATGCTAATGCATTCAGAGCCCTTCCTCCACCATTATCAAGACAACCTGCAGGGCTCCAACCTGCTGGTAAGGTAACCCGTCCCAGGAATTGGCCCTCCCTACAGGGAGCTATAAAAGTTGTTAATTAATTGTCCTGGGCTACTCCATTTGGCCCCTCCCCCTGTCCATCTGTTCCTCACCTTTTGGCCATCCCACTTGAGCATCTCCTTGGCCTAGTCACATATGCAGGAAGGAGAGAGATAAGGGGGAGAGAGCAGGAGAACAAATGAAGCCTAGGACATATATGAAGGCAGAATGCTCTTACATCTTGGGATACCAAAATACCAGCTATGCCCCCTTCTCTCTCCTGGGAAAAGTCTATGTTACCCCTTTTTAAATAAACCCTGCTTTGTATGCTTAACCTCTGTATGCTTCTCTAAAGTGAGGAAGCAGGACTCATGACCAATAACTGTATCACTTCCATATGCTAATTTCAAACTGTTTGCTCTTCCTTTTTTTGGATAGTTCGTGTAAAAATTAAGTGTTAATTTGAGATCTATCTTCTTTTATTAATGTGAACAGTTATCTCTACAAATGCTTTTCTGCATTTTTAGAATCTTCAAATATCTTTTTTTCCTTTTGATTTTCTCTTTGACCCAATTTTTGCTCAGGAGTGTGTTGTTTAATCTCCACATTAGGGAATTTTCCAGTTTTATACTGCTGAGGAAGGAAAAAATCCTTGATATGATTTCAATCTTTTTAAGTTAATTAAGATTGCTTTGTGAAATAACATATTATCTGTCCTTGAGATTGTTCAATGTGTACTTGAGGAGAATGTGTATCCTGTCGTTGAATGGAATGTTCTGTGTATATCTGTTAGAGCCTTCTCATCTAAAGTGTAGTTCAATTCTAATGTTTTCTTATTGATTTTCTGTCTGGATGATCTATCTGGTGTTGGAAGTAGGGCATTGAAGTTCCCTATTCTTATCATATTACTATTTCTCCTTTCAGTTCTGTTAATTTTTTTTAATTTAGTTGTATATGAACTCAATGTGTTTATTTTATTTATTTATTTTTTTAAATTATTTTTTAATTTCAGGTTAAAAAATTTTAGGATACAATATCTTTATTTGATTTTTATGTGGTGCTGAGGATCGAACCCAATGCCTCATATGTGCTAGGCAAGCACTCTATCGCTTGAGCCACAACACCAGCCCTTGATGCCTTTATTTTATTTTATTTTAATGTGGTTCTAGGATCAAACCCAGTGCCTCACATTTGAGAGGCAAGTGCTCTACCACTGAACTACAACTCCAGCCTGTTTTACTAATTTTAGTTTATATATCTAGGTGTTCAGATGTTGCCTGCATATGTATTTACAATTGTGTATCTTCTTGTATCATTGGTTCCTTTATCATTATATGATGGCCTTCTGATGGCACATGATTGCTGCTGGGCCCCAGAGGATTGGAGATAACCCAGTAGCAGTTCCCACTCCTTAGTATGGTGGAACAAAACATTAAATTGGGTTTTAGGAATGGGGCAGTGGTGATTGACTTCCTAAAGATGGTGAGATGCATTCAAACAGAGGCACTTAGATGCAGGATGCAAAGCAATGGTGGCTATGGTTTCTTGGAAGAAGCAATTCTGGGGCAACTTGGACACTAAGGCACAATGTCAACAAAATAGCAACCTCTAGCAATGGCTGGGCACAAGCACAAATCCAGTCATGGTGAGATAGGATTCACTTCAGCAGTGGTTTCAACCCCTAGGATGGCAGGACTATAGAAGCTCAGACCCTAGGGTTATAATGCAGTCAAAGTTCCTTTTCTTGCAGGTATGCAGCAGCACGGACTCCATCCACTCATCTCAGCTGAATTCAAGACTGAAGGTGTCCTCACTGATCAAGGCTTTAGGTGTCTACAGTGGTAATAAGGAAAATTTCTCAGAACAGATCCCTCTTGGCATCAAGGTTCTCTGTATAGCAAGATGGAGAAACATCAGAAAAACATTTCCTATGCCTTTTGATTCAGTCATTTTGGAATTTGTGTTTCACAGGATTTTTGCTGCTCTAGGAGATTTCCCAGAGCTATTTTTATTGGTGTGTGGATGGATGTTTATTTGTTTTATTTATTGTTCGGGCTTTTCATTTTGTTATGTAAAAGATGAGAGTTGGGTCTTCCTAGTATTCCATCTTGTGGATATTCATCAAGATGATTTGATATGGGGCACTATCTAGGAATTAACTTGAAATTTATTGATCCATTAAGAAAAATCTTGATTTTTAAGCTTTTCATATGAGCTGTGATCCCAAAGGTGAGCTCTTCCGTTAAGGAGGACATATTAATAGACGTTTTGTTATTAAAGGCAAGACACAATACTTAGCTTAATGAAAAGACTCTTAAATAAAGCCATAAATAAGAGGAAGTTTTTACTTTTTCTTTGATGTCCTGAATTTGGGACTTAGAAAGTTTCCTTGGATTCAGAGAAAAGACTGTATGTAAAAAGGGGTTAAGTAGGGAGAGAGTGGAATCTGACCACATGGCTCCCACGGTGGATACTGTGATGTCTCTTCTAGGTTCCCTTTTAAGAATCAGAGACTATTCACCCAGGTTCTAGGAGAATTCTAGACAAAAAAACATTCAGCTGTCAACTGAATGTCTATTTGAAAATAGTCTAGGCTAAAGAGAACCCAACAACAAATGGCATGTCCTGTTTATGCAGCAATTCACTTCCAATATCACTATCCTTCTCACTCCAACTTCAGGCAGCTTTGAAGGGCTATTCCAAGTCCAGAATTCTCCATAAAGTCATCTAAGGCCTCTGTTGAGATTGCATCACAGACCGACTTCTCCTTCTGCCTAATTCTGCTTTATTGCCTTCTCTTCTATAGGTTTTAATCCAAGAGCATTCCTCCCATGCTGCCTACTAATCTTTAGATTACCCCTTCCAGGAGCTCTATCTGGAACACCTTCCTAGGATGGGGAGGAGTGAAGAAAGAACAGTGATATCAATATTTGATTTTAAGTTTTTTTCCCCCCTGGGCTATAATTTTAATCCATTGTTCTCAATTCTCAATTCAAAAATAAAAAGCACTTTACACAAAAATAAAAAGTCTTTTACATTTTGTGACATTTTGTTACAAAAAAGATCTTTGTGACAGTCTCATACCTTGGGGAATAAAGAATCCAGTGACTTGGGGTAAAGGGACATAATCATCGATACCCCAGTAATGACCTGATTGGACTGAGAGGAGTTTAGAGAAAAGGATTGCAGACAGTTAAGGACTGGTAGAACATAGGCACACTTCCCAAGGTTAGCTAGGAGGAAGGAATGAATTGTATGTGTAGATATTGAGGTAAATCTCTCCTTTAGGGAATAAGAGGTGATATACTTTGCTAAAGAAGGTGACATTATTGATCCAATAGATGAGTTTATACTAAGTTAATTTTCAGCCTTTCACATAAGTTAGTATTTATTTCTACCATGCTCAGCAACATAACCTAGGGCATTTTATGGGGGTCGTCTATAGTAGTGACACTTAGAACTGGGGTTCTGTTATCAGAATCCAACTATCATTTTTATTACTTCTAAGCCACTGAAAAAATAATCTTCCCAACATTCAGATTCACTGCAAAGTGGATATTTTTTTTTTCTTTTTCAGCCTTTCCTTTCACCACAAGGTGCTTCTAGATTAAAAATATTTGGAAATTTAGCTCCAAAGAAGTCCCAGGTCTATATATTTTTCTCATCAGATTCCTCTCCTTCTATAGAAATTGTAAATTGCTTTACTTTGAATTCTGTCTGCTATTATCTACCTCTTGGAGCCTTAAAAAATTTAAATGAGGTACCAATATCAATAATTCAATGAATGATTATAGCAGCATGTTCTATGCTCTATTTACAAGGTTAATTTACGACCTCATTTGTTCAATTTTGTTTCCTTGGAGCTAGGAAAGTATAAATTCTGATAAGTCTAGGCAGTCTCTGTCTTTATAAACCCTAAAGCAATCTTGGTTCTTCACCTACATGTGGTCAGTCAAAGGTGACTTCAGATGTACTGGAGAATAATGAAGCATTTGCTGTACATTTTCTTAAGGAATAGTTTAGGGGTTTTACATATTGTGCCACATAGAAATGTTTCCTGAATTTAATTTTTCTGTAAATGACATAATCCAGTGCTAAATTTTACTCTCAATATCTATTATCTATGTTTTTCTTTCTTTTCTGTTATTCAGTGCATGTGTCTGAGATAATGGGCTCAGGGTGTAACTTTTCCAGTTGGGAGTCTTCAAGTGACCACCTATATCCTATTTGTAGTTTTTTCTCTTCTCTATTCGTTTGACCTTATTGTTTTCCTGCTCTCCTTCAATATTTTGCTTGACCTTGAGTTTGCCTGTACCAGATTGTATGTGGAGGGCAGTGGGAAATGATGAATAAAGGCCTTACTATTGTCTAATCTAAGCTCAGGGTGTATTACCTGAAATGTGACCTGTCCCACTGCCAAGATATGCCTAACTTTCTTTGTACTAATCCAAATTCTTTCATTTAATAGGATCTCCTGACCTGACTTGAGTTGAATTATCAAAAGACTGTTTCAGTTGACCTAGCTAAATATGTGCCAGGCTTAGGGGAAGGAAAATATCCATCCTCCCACACACAGAGAACATATTTTAAAGGGTGTTTAGGTCAAAGATTTATGAAGTCTCCTACACAATTTATAACACAGTTTCAATGGGGAAAATGCAACCACAGTTCAAAATAATTGATTTACACACAACTTTTGAAATTTAAGTCTGTGCAGTGCCTGTAGCTCTAACTGAATCTTTGTCACTCCTCAGGAAAACTACATTCTTAACTATATTGTGTTGATGAAAGAGGCAAAACATTTAGGCAGGGGAAGCTGCAGAGTCCCACCAATGAAATGTAGGTAGGGGTGTAACAAATAATAAGAAAAACCTCACAAAGCAGTAAATGCGTTTGGTGGAATGACATAGATCTCTCATGGTGCTAAAGACCCATTCCATAAATCAAATAAGAAATCGAACTCATTCTTTCTGTACAAATAAATCATGGGCTGATGTGTTGATATACACAGCTCTGAGATTCTCTTTTGAAATACTATGGAAATAGCAGGAAAATGTTATTCTAGTTCAGTCTTCATATTTTCATTTTATTCTTTTTCATAGACACATGAACGACATATATATATATATATATATATATATATATATATATATATACACACACATACATACATGTCAGGGTGGTGCCTGAATTAGGGTTTCCTCAGGTAGTGTATGCTTTAGCTCTGCTCCTAGGACTTTGATACAATTACACCCTCAAATATCTTTCCTCAAAAATCTGCAAATCAAATTCTGTGAACTCAAAACCAAATGCAGATTTTGACAGAATCCTGGTAGGAAGTAGTGGGGGAGGGGTAGCGTGCATATCACAGAAAAATCTCACACCAATTCCCTTTAACCAGTTAGGTTCTCTGTTCTGCTTTTCCTCCATACTCTGCTCTTTCTCAGCCTTTTTTTTTTTTTTAACTCTTTCTTCTAACCCTACACACCATGGTCAGGTCCTCATGATTCCAATTTACTTCATTCCTAGAGACTCCCTCACTTCACCACTACCACCACCAACATTGCATTTCCATCCAAGTTGAGAAATAAATGCTCTTTGGCTTCTTCCAATCATATTATTAAGTATTGCCTTGTTTATCAAAATAAAAGTATATCCTTGGTAAACATCTTTGCCTTAGAAGGCACAATAGGTTGTAAATAACAGTACTTGTTAAATTCAGGTAAAATTTAAATTCAAACATGGAAGGACTAGAAATTAAGTGACACCAGTAATGATTATTGTGTCTAGGCAGAGTATTTTTAGACAGACACAATTACGACAGGAAGTTTCTGCTGCTGGAGCATCAGAGGTTCCAGAAAGGGCCTCCAAATGTACCAGAGACAGAAAATCACTGGAACTCTTTCCATTAGGGAGGTTGAACTGCTTCATGGTTCACGCTCTTAAGACAAATATTAATGCCATAAAGCATACACAGATAAGAGTTATTAAGCCCTATTTTCATTTATTATAACAAAATAACCTCAGCAAGAGATGATCTTCTAATTTGACCTCTCGATTACATTAAGTATATAAAAATATTTTCATTATTAACATGCTTCAAAATGAGAGTTTGCACAAGTACCATCCATGGTGGAATGATAATCATCACATCCTTTGTCTAAACTTAAAAACTCTTCTTATTATTCCAGCAGTCCTTCAGATTATTCAGACTGATATTCTACATATATGTCTCTTTGTGTTTTGCCCCTTTTGCATATTTTCACCTTAAAATTAATAAAATAGAGATTATGGGAGCACCTGGATCCAATTTTGCTGCTGATTTTGGCTTATCCCAAGGGAAATTCTGCAGATGAAGTGCCTATAAATTCATGAATGGGGTTGAACTTCAAATGGGAAGTATTTATACCTAACCAACTTCAAATAAAATGTATTTCAACAAGCCTAAACTTAAAATAAGAAGTTGGGTAGGATAAAGGTTAAAAAGAAGGTTTTGTTTATGGCCTCTTTCCCCTTTTTAGATTTCAGAAGAGATTTAGTACTTTTTGACCCAAGAGAAGTACAAACCAGCATTTAAGCCATAACTAGAACTCCGGGGTCTTTGGGCAAAGTGGGAAGTGGCTTTTTCCTTACTATTATGGCAGTCATTTTTTTTTTGCTTAACAGTCCAGAGGAAAAGGAAGGAAATAGCTAGTGCAGAAAAATATAACTGAATCGGAGTCGAGAAATTCTGCCTCCTTTTAAAGCAGCCAGAGGCTAACCAAACATTCTGTGTGTCTAGAAATGTTCCTCAAAGGGAATGTTTACTCCAACTGTGAAACCAATAGATGTTCTTAAAACCCTAGAAAAATCTTTTTTGGCATTTTAGTTCCGATTGGGGCTAGAGAGAGGAGTTATGAAGAAGGGGAATTAATTTTTTTCCTAGATTTTTTTCTTTTCAAAATGTAAGGAAGGAAACATAAGTAGGTACAAAATCTGAACATTCCCCTTGCAGAGCGGAATGTGTCATGGGTCATCCTCTGATTTCTGCCTCTTTCCCCTTTTTGGATTTCAGAAGAGATTTAATACTTTTTGACCCAAGAGTAGTACAAACCAGCATTTAAGCCATAACTAGAACTCCAGGGTCTTTGGGCAAAGTGGGAAAACAATCTGTAGATAGTCTGAAAAGGGTTCATCCACACATCTTTTTTGTGCTCCAAGTCACAGGAGCATTAGCGCTCTATCCACCAGATCCAGTGAAACCCTCTCTCTGCCTGCTCCTCCCACAGTGTCTGAAGCCATAAGACTAGATAATTATTTAAGAGCTGAGTAAAATGTTGTGTACTTTACCTAAGTGAACACAAAACATAAAAATGTCAACTCACAAAAACTTTTCAGGAAAGATAGAGAGCAATGCTCAAGGCACAGGTAGACAGTTTCCAGGTGATTTTCCATGGTGCAAAGGTGATAAGAACAAACAAAATTATTAGAGTTTGAGGGTCATAATTTTCCCTTGACCTCCACTGCCACCCATACACAGCTCCTGCCATTTTCCCATACACATTTCCCAAGAAAAATCATATGGTAGTGCCTACCTAGAACCCATCCCTTCCCCGCACTACAAATGGAGAACAAAATCTGCCATCCATCCACAAAGATGAACCACACAAGGAGGGACACCAAATAGCAGGGACATATAATGTGCCAGGGGCATTTTCTGAAAGGATACAGTGATGAGAGGGAGTTCATAAGATAAGATCACTTAGATGACATGCTATTGAAGAGAAAGTTCTGGACTAGAAGAGACAAGATGAGTTAAGAGAGTTGTATACATAACCCCTGTAAATTTTTTCAGATGCAACAAATAAAGATTGGTATTTCTGTAGAGATTGTTGTGCTTCTTTAGAAGTAACACACACAGCTCTGGTTTGTTCATGTTGTAATTGTCTTTATAACCCAAAGATAAAATGGAATGCTTTGTGCAAAATCTCCTCTTTCTCTGATGCTGTCAGAAATTTATTAAGGGAAGTTTGGTGCCCTGTTTTAGATTGCTTAGTGCAAGTTCTAAGTGAAGTATATTTACCCAACCATTTAGAAGTTTTTATCTGTTAGAATGTTCTGTTTCAATAAAACTTCAAGAAATTGATGTTTTTATTCACTACTGGAAAAAAAATTGATAGGAAAAGAAGTTTACAAAGCCATGTAAATAGATAGAAACTGACTAGTGAAAAGGTTTATGCATACAGAGATATGACAGATGTTATTGTGCTTGTTTGCTGAGTATTGGGGTCTAAAGATTGGGGATCCATAAATTACACCTGGTTATTTTCCCATTCAAGTTTAGACACACTGAGGGATATAACAGGAGGTGTTAAGGTCTGTAAACAAGTCAGATTGGCATCTGTTATTTTGCCAGAGAAATGTTAGAGTCTGTAAACAAGTCTGGATGGCGCCTGGCAAAATGCCAGAGGGAGTGGTTTGTGAAGTAACAAAAGCGAGCCATTAAGTGTGGAGATTCCTTATTGGTTGACTGCTGTGTCTAGTTTATGCTAATTAAGATAAGCTGTGCAAAATGTATAAATACCTCTGTTATCCTACAATAAACGGCTTCCACTCCTGCTGTATCAACGCACACAAGTTATTCGTCACCCCCCGGCAAGGAGGCAGGTATATAGAATTTAAAACATGATCTTTATTGTTGTTATATTTGGATATGAGATGTCCCCCCAAGATCCTGTTAATGAAGGAATATTCAGAGGTAAAATGATTGGATTGTGAGAGATGTCATCTAATCAGTTCATCCTATTTTGAATGGACTTACCAAGTGGTAACTACAGGAAAATTGGGCATGACTGGAGAAGGTGGGTAACTGCAAACATGGCCTCTAAGCCTTCATCTTCCCTGTGGCTCTTCACAACCCTTCTTTCCACTCCCTGGCTGCCATGAGGGGAACAGCTTTCCTCTGCCATGATGTCCATCATGAGGTGCTGCCTTACTTTGGGCCCAGAACAATGTATGTGTCTGACCACGTACTAACCATCTGGAACTCTGGACCAAAATAAACTTTCCCTCCTCAGTGTTTTTCTTGTTAGGTATTTTAGCCAGTGCTATTCCAAGCTGATTAACACAGAAATTGGTACCTGAAGTAGGGTTGTTGCTGTGACTAACCTGACTACATGGTTCAGGAGCCTTTAGAATGGTTTATAGGGGGAGTTTAGAAATTTTGAAAAGGCATGGTAGAGAAGATTTAGAATATTGTAACAGAGCTTAATGGTAAGTTCTTGTGGAAGCCGAGAAGACCACAAAGCTGATAGATATACAGACTGTGCTTATGAGCTTTCACAGGGAAACAAGGATTCTACTGGGAATTGGTCATATTCTTGCAAAGAACTTTGTGTCATATTCTTGCAAAGAACTTTGCTACATTTTCCCCAAATCCTAAGGCTTTGTGAGGTAGAAATTAAAGGTGGTAAACTAATTAATCTGGTGTAAGAAATTTCAAGACCCATAACATTCAGTCAGTTACATGAATATTTTTGGCAGCTTTAAACCAGATGTAATGTGACAATCAGGAGCAGAAAGTAGAGCTGAAGAATTTTTAAAACTTACAATTGGACCATAGAAGTGCTTGTAAAACTGAGGCCAAGGTAATTGTGATTGCTAAAGAGATTATAACCACTAAAGAGATGCTAAGAACTTTGCATGGAGACAATAGAAAATATGGCTTGAGATCATCTTTGGAATTTGTAAGATAGCACACACAAGAATGTAAAAGGAAAAATTCCTTTAAGAAGAAATCATGAAGGTGCCTGGCACACACAGGGATGCTTAGAAAGTTTTGTCACCATGCTCAACTATGTAGTACTGAGGTTGATATAGCCATGAATTTAGGAATCTCACCTGCATAAGTGGACAGCAGATCTTGGGATCATATATATGGTGCTGATTATGCAAGGTATACAAGATCCTGGAGTTAAAAGAATATGGAGGCTTCCACCAAGATTTCAAAGGAAGACCTGGGAGGTCAAACAAAGTGTAGCTGGGTTGGAATTCTTTCAGACTATTCCTGAGAGGGTGATGGGTGAAGCTCTGAAGGTAAAGTTGAAGCTGGAATGGAAATCCAAGAAATTAAGAGATGCCAGTAATGAACTGCCAGCAGAGAAAAGCTGCTGAATACAGAGAAAGCAAGGCTAAAAGAAAGCCCACCTGCACTGCAACCAGGAAGGTCAAAGGGATGGGGCTCTCCAAGCCCTTTGGAGAGCACATCTTGCCACCATGTGTCCTAGATGATATATGCAAAGTATGGGCCATGTTTGTTCAGCTGGGTTTCAGTTTTCTTTTGGTCCTATTTTTTCCTTTTGTGCCCTATATCTCCTTTTGGGAATGGGAATATTTACTCAGTGATATGGTACATTGAATATATCTAATTTGCTTTTGATTTTTACAAGAGCTCACAGTCAAGAGTTTGCCTTGAAAGTCTCAGAGAAGACTTTGGACTTGAACTTTTAGGCCATGCTGGAACTGTTAAGATTAAGGAGACTCTTAGAAATGGACTAAATACATTTGGCTTTGTGAAATGAACATAAGCTTTTGGGGGCCAGTGATGGAATGTTATAGTTTGAATATAAGGTGTCTCACCAAAGTTCCTGTATTAATGTAGGAATGTTAGAAGATGAAGTCATTAGATTTTAAGAGGTGTAACATAATCATTCTATCCTAGTTTGAATGGACTGACTGAGCAGTAACTGTAGGCAAGGGGGTCTGTTTGGAGGAGATGGGTCACTGAAAATAGGGCCTAGAAACTTTCCCTATGACTCTTTCGTATCCCTCTCCAACTTCTTGACTACCAATAGGGAAGCAGTTTTCTTCTGCTGTGACTTTTCACCATGTTGTGCTGCCTCACCCTGGGTCCAGAGCAAAGGACTCAGCTGACCATGGACTCACCCTCTGAAACTATGAACCAAAATGCATTTTCCTTCTCTACATTGTTCTTGTCAGATATTTTGGTCACAGTGATGCAAAGTTGATTAACAACAATTCCTTACAAACTTTTTGGGAGGATGTTTGAAGACCACCTTGACTTATAAGTTCTTTTTCTCACTCTACTTCTAATCCTGTCCTGACACCCAAGGGAAAGGGAATCTATAGATTTGTCACACCCAAAATTTCTGCTTTATGCCATGAATTGGCAAGTAGAGGATACAGACTCCCATTATATATGGACTTCAATAAATTATCTTTGCCTAACTGAGATACATTACAATATGTTACCTGCTAACCAGGGACCTCTCTCTGCCTCCATGGGTGAGAGTGATAAGGTAATAAGGTAAGAGGCCAGAGGTATAATGGGGAGGGCTGGTTCACTACATAAAATTCAGAAGAGCAAGGGAAATACATTTTGTCATATATTAAATCTTTAAAAGAAATATTGGACTTATTTTTATTAAGCATCTACTGGTATATTCCTTTCACTTTGGGTAATATAATTCAGTAAGAAATGTTTGATACTCAATAGATCAGTGATAAGTGCATGTAACATGAGGGACAAGAGAAAGAAGCATTTTTGTTAATTAAAATATCAAATTCTGAGAACTAGCACCTGCTTTAAAAAAAGAGAACATTGAATTTTAATCAAGAGCATTGATGAAGATTTGGAAAATGAAGGTTTATTATACTTTTTCTTAAAAAATACCTGACAGTCCACTTTGATTAGAATTAAACTTAGAAAGTCTATTTAAAAATTCAAGTTTGGACCTTACCCTAGAATTATTAAGTCAGAATCTCTTGAGGCAGAGATGGAGAGTCTGCATGTAACAACTTCTTTCAGTAATTCAAATGCACACTGAAAACAGAAAATCATCTTTTGGTCATAGGACAGCATGTACCAGGTACACAGCTCAATTTTATACATGGCCAAAACACAAAATTGTGCTTGTTTCTCCTGAATAGAAACAAGGGAAAGCTCTGTTTCCCTTATATCAAATGACAAGTCTTTTTTATAAAGAATAATTGAAAAATATAAAACTTCAATCAGGACCTAGAGTGAACTACACTCTTGAATAGTGAAAACAAGAGAAAGCAAAAATATGGTATTAGGAGTTTGAATTAGACTGCAAAGCTGGTCTTTTTCTATCTCACATTTGAACAATTCTTTTTATTCATATCCAGAAAATGTGTATAAATCTGCAAGTCTCTGGTTTTGCACATATGATTTTGATTACATTTTAGTGCCAGTTAGCTACATAGTCATCAATTTGTATAGATTGGCTGAAGTGCTGAACATTCCACTTGGAAATCCTTTAACTAGATTAGAAACCCCTGGGTGTACACATTGAAAATGATTTTCTGAAAAGAACCTACAGTAATTAGTAATTAGTAGGTTTTCTGGGCCAACTGTTTCACAGTCTGAGGCAGTTAATCCATAAATGCATTAATTGTATTAGACTGTGTAGGTAAAAAATAAAAAGTCTACTAAGTGGGAAAATTACTGAAAATTACTAGTTCACTGCAAAAAAATGGGGTCAGTG
Source organism: Callospermophilus lateralis (assembly GCF_048772815.1). Classification (NCBI taxonomy): domain Eukaryota; kingdom Metazoa; phylum Chordata; class Mammalia; order Rodentia; family Sciuridae; genus Callospermophilus; species Callospermophilus lateralis. The sequence continues at coordinate 66,048,933 of NC_135314.1, forward strand.
TTTGTCTCTAAAGCATAACACAGACAAATTAGTTCTTTTGTTTTTTTTCATAACTTAAAAAAATTCTGTTGTTCTTTGTAGATATGCATGATAGTAGAGTTTGACAATTTTTTAAAAATTAAAAATTATGTAATTATTATTTGTAATTTATAGATCTTGTGTCTAAGTGATTAGCTAAGTGACTGCATTTCAGGCTGATAGTTGTCAGCACTTTCCTCCAAAAATAAGTTACTAATCTCCATTTCAAATAAATGAAAGACCAAATTACTTTGGTCTTTGCCACTGTGTTTTCTCTTCTTCACATAGTTTTAAGAAGTGATGGCCCACATCATGTATAACCATAAAACTGGGAAGTTATACTCCATGTATATATGTCAAAATACACTCTATTGTCATGTGTAACCAAAAAGAACAAATAAAACAAAGAAGTAATAGAAATTTTCTTAGTGTGTTTTATAGGAATTTTGGTGAGATGAACAAAATTTGCATCTGGTAAAAATCGTCTTGGGGAGAAAGTGCAAACCAATTACTATTTATTTCCACCTCATTAACTCATATTTAAATATCAGTTAGTCCTTCTACTTATTCCTTTAATTAATGGCCTTTTATGAATATGCAATAAGCAATATTTTATTTTTATAAAAATAAAATCAATTTACAATGGCATAATATCTCAAAATGACTATGGAGATAGTAGTATGCAGCTGTATTTTAAGCTGACGTTAATTGTATCTACAGTAAACCTACACATGCTTACTCAATATCAATACTCATTCAGATGCTTTCAAACTAGTCTGATTTATTTATTTTTATTTATTTATTTATTATTATTTTTAAAATATTTATGTTTTAATTGTAGTTGGATACAATACATTTATTTATTTATTTATTTATTTATTTATTTATTTGTTTATTTTTATTATGTAGTGCTGAGGATCAAACCCAGGGACTTGTGCATTCTAGATGAGTACTCTACCGCTGAGCCACAACCCCAGCCCTTTTAAAAAAAAAAAAAAATTATATCTCTATTTTATTTATTTATTTTATGTGGTGCTGAGGTTTGAACCCAGTGTCTCACATGTGCTAGTCAAGTGCTCTACCACTGAGCTATAACCCCAACCGCAACTAGTCTAGTTTTAAAGGGGAAGATAGTTACATACTTAAAAAAAATTAAAGTTGTTTTAATTAGTTATACATGACAATAGAATACATTTATGCACTTTAATATATCATCATAGATGGGATATGATTTCTCATTTTTCTGAGTGTATATGTTGCAGAATCATATTGGTCATACAGTCACATATATACATAGAATAATAATGTCTGTTTCATTCTATCTTTCCTATCCCCACATACCCTCCCCTCCCCTCCCATCACTTCCCTCTACCTAATCTAAAGTAACACTATTTGTCGGAGACCAGCTCCAACAGGGGGTCCGGTGAGGAGTCAGCGAAAGAGGGGTGGAGAAACAACACAGACACCAAAGTGCAGGTGTTGATCCCAATCTTTACTTGTGAAGCTGATCATATATACTTTTCATTTTGGCAGGCTCACAGTACTTTGTGGTTACAAAACAGGAATCATTATTCAAAGAAACAAAATATTACCTAGCTACAATCAGAATAGAAGAATGTATCTTGGCTTATGCATAAGCAAACATTTGTACTTTCAGTTCACGTTTTGCTTTGAGCTGTTTCTGCTTAGTTAACTTTTAATAATAGTTACAAATGTCCCAAACTATTGGCCTATACCTTGACTATTCTTTCTTGACTTACTGACTGGAACCAGTGCCATGGTTATGGCAAGTGGTTGACTTGTTATTAATTTTAATCAAACAAGAGTAAGAGCACAAACCATTGTGCACAGGAACAAGAACAAGTTGCCCAGTACTAAGCACTAATCTGTCTTCTTAACATTAATTTTTCTTCTCTAGATTTTAATTTAATTTCTCAAAAACTTCCTTGACAGGAATACAGGGAGTTTTTCATTAGACATTAACAATTTACTCTCCACAGCTGAATCATTGCATTTAGAGCAAACAGATCTATTCTTTAGAAGTAGTTGCATTAATTGGGAAAGTCATGTTTTTTCCTTCATACTTAATGGTCATATGAGAAGTCACAACTATACTTATTAAAGGAATACAAAAACAAATCAGCCCATTCCCAGAAACATACTGCGCTCCTCCAGAGGATGGACGCCTTGCGCCATCCACCTCAGTAGGGCCTTGCCATTGCCTGAGTCAGGGGAGGGGCGCAGCAACTATTCTTCCCTAGTGTCCCCCACCTTATTGTGAATTAGTATCTGCATAATAGAGAAAATATTTGGCCTTTGGTTTTATGGGATTGGCTTATTTTACTTAGCATGATATACTCCAACTCCAACCATTTACTGGCAAATGCCATAATTTCACTCTTCTTTAAAGCTGAGTAATATTCCATTGAATATATACCACATTTGCTTTATCCATTCACCTATTGAGGAACATCTAGGTTGGTTCTATATTGTGAATTGAGCTGCTATAAACATTGATGTAGCTGTGTCACCATAGTATGCTGATTTTAAGTCCTTTGGGTATAAACCAAGGAAGAGGATAGCAGGGTGTTGAGGGCCACAGACGAGTTGGAATGATGCCTGGCATTTTTGCCAGAGGGAATGGTTGAAAGGTGACGCCAGGGAGCCATTGAGATGATGATGGTTAGTTAATCTGTGTATTCAGTTGTATATTAGATCTTTGCTGTCCCTCAATAGGGCAGCTCTTGCTGCCTCAGGCACCTGCTACTTTGGAGTCTCACAGGGTTCCCAGAGAGTTGGGGTGGAGCCCTGTGGAGAGCTAACAGAGTTCCGGGGAGTGTGTGTGGAGGGTGCAGAGTGTGCATGGAGTGCTGGTGGAGTTCAGGCAGTAAAGCTTACTGTTTGAACATACTAGGCTTTGTGGCGGCTCAGTGATTTGTGCCCAGCCAGACTGTGGCAGCAGGGTCAAATGGTGGTCCCATTTCAAGTTTTCTGAGGAATTGCCATACTCCTTTCCATAGTGGATGCAACAATTTGCAGTCCTACTAGCAATGTATTTGCAGTCCTACTAGCAATGTATGAATATACTTTTTTTCACCATATCTTATTGTTGCCTGTATACTTGATGATTGCCATTCTGACAGGAATGAGATGAAATAGTTTTGATTTGCATTTCTCTAATTGCTAGAGATGTTGAATACTTTTTTATATATTTGTTGATTGATTGTATTTCTTCTTCTGTGAAGTGTCTATTCAGGTCCTTAGCCTATTTATTGATTGGGTTATTTGGTTTTTTGGTGTTAAGTCTTTTGAGTTCTTTATATATCCTAGATATTAATGTTTTATGGGAGGTGCATGTGGTGAAGATTTTCTCCCAATCTGTAGGCTCTCTTCTCACATTATTAATTATTTTCTTTGCTGAGAAGAAGCTTTTTAATATGAATTCATCCATTTATTTATTCTTGATTTTACTTCTTGTGCTTTTAGGAGTCTTGTTAAGGAAGTCAGCTCCTAGGCCAATGTGATGAAGATTTGAGCCTATTTTTAAATCAATGAATTATGTACAAATACTGTGACAGTGAATTTTCACAAAACAGTTATATAGATTTTTTTGGATATATTTAGAATAGTTTCAATGTTAGAATTATCTTTAAAATAAACTTACAAAATATAAACATACAAAAAGATCTATAATCATCTTCTATGGATTAGATTGTCTGTGGGTTACCAGAAATCTAAGAAACTCTTTCAGACATTAATTGGCAAGGCAAAATACTACATCTTATACTCCTTTATTTCTGAACTTTTTAAAATCTGGGATCCTAGAAAGAAATATTAATACAATGTGTTCTAGTACTCTGACACCAATTACCCATTATCATAATTGATGTAACACTTTCAGTTTTTAGCAAAGGAAACTTAGACCTAACATTAATTAACTTTGTGTCACTGTGACCAAAATGCCCAACAAGAACAACTCAGAAGAAACAAAGTTTACATATTTGGCTCACAGTTTCAGAGATTTAGTCTATGGTTGGATGACTCCATTTCTCTGGGCCTAAGTGAGACAGAATGTCATGGAATAAAGGTGCAGAGGAGGGAAGCTACTCACCTCATGGTGGCCAGAAAGTAAAGAGAAGGAAGGGGAAGGGGATACAGGGAAGATGAACCCTTCCAGGGCGTGACCCCCGGTGAGCTCCTCCAGCCACACTCCACCTGCCTACAGTTACCACCCAGGTAGTTCATTTGAAATAGGATGGACTGATTAGATTACAGTTTTCACTATCCAATTATTCCACCTCTCACTGCTCCTGCATTAATTCAGGGAGGGACTCATCATGCCCAAACTATAAGAGACATTATCACTATGTACTATGTACTATTTAGGGATATGAAACCAGTCTTACTAATATTTTTCCCTGTCCTAGACATGGTTGCATACATATTGAAGTTACACAACAGATATTTAAGAATTGAGTCATCTACTCAAGACAATTGTTTTAGTCAGCTTTTTCCACTGCTGTGACCAAAATACCTGACAAGAACAATTTTAGAGGAAGAAAAGATTATTTGGTGCTCACAGTTTCAGAGATATCAGTTCATAGTCATCCAGCTTTGTTCCTTTGGGCTAGATGTAAGGCAGAACATCATTGTGGAAGGGTGTGGCAGAGTAAAGCATCTCAAGACATCACACTAGAAAAAGGGGGGTGAGGAGAGAGAGCTCCCTTTACCATGTATAGAATATATATCTCAAAGACACACTCCCAATTACCCAGCTGGTCTAACCACAACCCACCAGCCGATAGTTACAATCTAGTTAATCTCTGTAATATTATTGTTCTGGTAGGTTAAGGTTCTCATAGTCCAGTCATTTCACATCTAAACTTTCTTGCATTGTCTCACACATGAGTTTCTTTTTGGGGGGACACCTCATATCTAAACCATGACAACAGTGTCAGGTGAGAGAATGGGTGGGACACTATGGCCTACTTTTTCAAGTATTCTATTCCCTGTATCCAATCACCTAAAGAAAGTGAGCAACATCCCCCCAAACTATTGAGAATCACCCTTAGATATAATCTCCATAATTTTACTCAGAAATGTTAGAGAAGATAAAAATTTGAGCATCACTGATCTGATATAACCTCCATCAATTACAAGGAAACAAGACCTTCTAGGCTAAGAATATTTGGTAATGTAGGTTAAAGTTGTATAGTTGATATTAGTCTCAAATCACCCCACAGTCAAATGCCTATTCAAATGTGTTAAAATGTCTGAAAAATGATATCGAGAAGTAGAACGAACCCTGATACTTCCATTTCTAGGCCAGATGGAGTAATGGTAACTAAGTTTATCCTCTCACCCCAAACAACTAAAAATCTAGACAAAATATAAAGCACTGGTGGTCAGATATTAAACATCAGGTGACACAAAACAGTGAGCACTGACAGAGGAAAGAGAATTTAGGGAGCCATTTAATAGTCCTCACTTTTTGGAGAACATTTCTTGACTTCAGTTCAGGGAGGGTGATGCTAATTAAGTCTCAGCAAGCTCCCTGATGGAGAAGATGAAAGCGGGAGGATGAGAGGACCAAGATGGCTGGAGATAACCGAACATAGTATCAGACAAAAGATTTGCATGGAGAAAGAGCTCTGGGGCTATACTGAGGGTCCTGAGAACAGAGTAACTTGTGTGTGAGGAAATTAAACCTAAGGGTGAGAAAAGAACTGCCTGCAAGGATGAATGTGAAAAATATCTAGAGCTCAAATAAGACTGGGGAAAATTTATATTTTTATCAGCCAAAGCAGAAAGCTACATAATTCACTAGGAAAGTACTCAGAGGGTATTTTCTTAGTAGTGAGGCAATATTAACCCTAGACTAAAAGTTGTCTGGGTCTCATTTAACAAAGATTGAAAAGGAAACCTGTCTCCAATGAACTTAATGAAATTCTAGAAGCTCCAGACTACTTTAGGAACACAAAAATATCCAACACTCCAAATTCACAATGTCTGATATCTCATAAAAGAACAACCAGGATTGTAAACAATCAGGAAAATAAAATCCACACTGAAAGGAAAAAATCAATCAATAGGAATAGACTAAGAAAGGACATAGATGATAGAATTAGAAAACAAGTATATTAAAGTAGGTACTAATGTAATAATCAGTATGCTCAAGAAAGTAAAGATTGAGCACATTAGAGCAAGAGGAATACAAAACAAATTTGAATATATGTAAATGAAAAATACACTTGATGGGTTAAAGAGCAGATAAGGCACTGGTAATTAACAAAGATAGTGAAGTTTAAGACACACAGGATACAGATGAATGAGGATGAGAATGACAGCAAATTCTTCATCAGAAAGTCTGCAAACTAAAAAAAAAAAAATAAAAAGGAGCAAGAATTTCAAAGTACAAAAAAAATTGAACTACCCATCTAGAGCTTTATAACCAATAAAAATGATTTTTTAAAAAAGGTAAAATAAATATCTTTTCAGACATACTAAATTTTAAATGCTTCAGTGAATCTTTAAAAGAAATTTTTTCTCAAGCAAAAGAATATTAACTATATTAATATTATTGATGACTATATTAACAATTAATATTGAGAGGAGAACTTGTGACCGGTGTGACCCCAAGTTAGTAGACAGATGCTCCCCCTCATAGAAGCCCCCACCCATGAATTTAATCTTCATGGAGCCTGTGACAGGATTTTAAACAACTTATGGTCACAAATGCAGTCCAGATTCGAGAACATTCGAGTTGCTCCGTGGGTGGAGCCCGACCAGTTGAACAGCACCTCGCTGCAGACGGGCAAAATTGAGCACTGTGGAGTTCTGGCAGCGCGGAGAAGCAGAGTTTCAGAACTTCTGGAGATCTGCCACCCGAGTCTCCACAGGGCACCGGACAACCAAGGACTGAAGGTGAGACTTAGCGGAGAAACAGCCCAATTCCCTCCTCCTCACCGGACACCCCAGCACAGAAACTGGCAGTCTCCATCTTGGAAAAATCTACCTCATCAGCTTTGAGCAGACTGTAGGGCAGCGAGACTGGCGACAGAACACGTGTTCCACCCCCAGCCCCCACATCCACCCCAGCTGGGAGAACTCAAAAGCTTTCTCACCAGCTCTCGGTGGGACTGAAAATCAGAGCCGAGGAAAATTGAAAAGGCACCTCATCTCCAACTCCCCCTTCCCCCCAGCTATGATAACCCAAACCTTTCTCTCCAGCTCCCTGTGGGCGTGGCAACAGAGGGAATAAGTCAGAACAGGTTGCCGGTTTCCACTCCGCCTCTCCACAGCTGTGATGACTGGGTGACTAACAACCAAAGAGAGCGCTCAGTTGTTCAAGAGTGCAGGGTGGCCAGGGCGCCGCACGCTGAGAATGAAGCTAGAGCTATGGAGAAGAGCCCCAGTAAGTGGGGCCAGGCGGGCAGGAGAAGTGAGGGGGCTGGAGACTGGGAGTAACCCAAAGAGAAGGGGATTGGAGAGGCACCCAGCAGGGGAGGGAGAGCCGCCCCACCGGATTGCTTCCTACATCCTGAGGGCAAAGACTCAGCCTGGAAAGCACAACGCCACCTACTGGAGGAGAAGAAAATAGAACTCTAAGAGTGCATGTTTCTTCTTTTTTCTTTTCTCTCTTTCTTCTTCTTTTCTTTGTACTTTTTTTCCTCCTTCTCTTCCCCTCCCAAGCATAACTACTACTACATGTAATTTACTAAATGCAAAGAGGTGAAAGTTTCTATGCTTTTTATAGTCCTCCTAAGAACTTAGCTACCCCCAAATACTCCTGTCTATTCTCTTGTTAATATCCCCCTTCATTAGAACTCTCCTCCAAAGTAGCTATGTTAACCCCCATATCCTCACATCTTGTCCCCTAAACATAAAATCCTATGACCAACCCTCAGTGCTCTATACGCCACCTGAAATTGTATGCCTTTTATGAAACTAATAAATTTACTTTAAATTACAATTGAACCCAAAATCCCTAGACAGTGTCTCCCATCACAAAGGAGAGATCTCAGAGCTATACAAAAGCAAAACAAATTTATAGGAGAAAATAATAACACAGCAGTCACACAGAGCTGGAAAGAAACATGAGCATCATGAGAAAACAAGGAAAAAAAGGAACACAAACAATGCAAGACAATTCAACAACAGAGGAGGTGGCAGCCACAGCAGAGAAAATGTCAGACAAAGATTTCAAGATATATATGCCTTAGATGATCTGGAGTCTCAAGGAAAACCTTAGACAGCAAATGCAGACAATGAAAGATCACTTTGACAATAAATTACATAAACAAATCCAAGAAGCAAAAGAGCAACTCTACAGAGAGATAGAGGTTATACAAAAAAAAAAAAAAAAAAAATCAAACAGAAATCCTGGAAATGAAGGAAATTATAAACCAAATTAAAACTCAAATGAGAGTATCACCAGTAGATTAGACCAATTAGAAGTCAGAACATCAGACAACAAAGACAAAATATATCATCTCGAAAAGAGTCTAGGCAACTCAGAAAGGTTGATAAGAAACCACGAGCAGAACATCCAAGAGATTTGGGGTAACTTAAAAAAACAAACCTAAGAGTCATTGGGATAGAGGTAGGTATAGAGGTCCAAACCAAAGGAATGAGCAATCTGTTCAATGAAATAATTTTAGAAAACTTTTCAGACATGAAGAATGAAATAGAAATCCAAATCCTAGAAGCCTACAGGACGCCAAATGTACAAAACCACAGGAAACCCACACCAAGTCACATTATAATGAAAATGTCCAACATATAGAACAAGGAGAGAATTTTAAAAGCCACAAGAGAAAGGAGGCATATTACATTTAGGGATAAACCAATTAGGTTAATGGCTGATTTTTCAACACAGACACTGAAAGCTAGAAGATCCTGGAACAATGTATTTCAAATGTTGAAAGATAATGGGTTCCAACCAAGAATCTTGTATCCAGCAAAATTAAGCTTCAGGTTTGACAATGAAATAAAAACCTTCCATGATAAACAAAAGTTAAAAGAATTCACTGCTAGAAAACCAGCACTGCAAAGCATTTTGGGAAAAATCTTACATGAAGAGGAAATGAAAAACAACAATGAAAATCAACAGAGGGAGGTAGAACAGTAAAGGGAAAACTAATCAAAGAGGAAAAACAAATCATGTTAAATAACAAAAATAAACAAACATGGCTGGAAGTACAAACCATATCTCAAAAGTAACCCTAAATGTTAATGCCTTAAACTCACCAATCAGAAGACATAGGCTAGTAGACTGGATTAAAAAAACAGATCCAACAATATGCTGCCTACAGGAGACTCATCTGATAGGAAAAGACATACACAGACTGAAGGTGAAAGGTTGAGAAAAATCATACCACTCACACGGACCTCAGAAGCAAGCAGGGGTGTCCATACTCATATCAAATAAAATAGACTTCAAGCCAAAGTTAATCAAATGAGATAAAGAAGGACACTATATACTGCTAAAGGGGACCATTCACCAACAAGACATAACAATCATTAATATATATGCCCCAAACAATGGTGCAGCTATATTCATCAAAAAAACTCTTCTCAAGTTCAAGAGACAAATAGACCACACACAATAATCATGGGTGACTTTAACACACCTCTCACCACTGGACAGATCTTCCAAACAAAAGTTGAAAAAAAGAAACTATAGAACTCAATAATACAATTAATAACCTAGACTTAATTGACATATATAGAATATATCAACCATCATCAAGCGGATACACTTTTTTCTCAGCAGCACATGGATCCTTCTCAAAAATATACCATATATTATGCCACAGGGCAACTCTTAACAAGTATAAAGGAGTAGATACATTACCATGCATTTTACCCAATCATAATGGAATGAAATTGGAAATCAATGATAAAATAAGGAAAAAAAAATTCCTACATCACTTGGAGAATGAACAACATGCTACTGATTGAACAATGGGTTACAGAAGACATCAAGGAGGAAATTAAAAATTTCTTAGAGATAAATGAAAACACAGACACAACATATCAAAATCTATGGGACACTATGAAAGCAGTACTAAGAGGAAAATTCATTGCATGGAGTTCATTCCTCAAAAAAAGAAAAAGCCAACAAATAAATAATCTCACACTACATCTAAAAGCCCTAGAAAAAGAAGAACAAATGCAATAGAAGGCAAGAAATAATTAAAACCAGAGCTGAAATCAAATAAAAGAAACAACTGATAAAACTAAAAGTTGGTTCTTTGAAAAAATAAATAAGATTGACAGACCCTTAGCCATGCTAACAAAGAGATGAAGAGAGAGAACCCAAATTATTAGCATACATGATAAAAAAGGCAATATCACAACAGACACTACAGAAATACAGAAGATAATTAGAAATTATTTTGAAACATTATACTCCAATAAAATAGAAGATAGATAAGGCATCAATAAATTTCTTAAGCTATATGATCTGCCCAGATTGAGTCAGGAACATACAAACAACTTAAACAGACCAATGTCAAGTGAGGAAATAGAAGAAGCTATCAAAAGACTACCAACCAAGAAAAGCCCAGGAACTGATGGATATACAGCAGAGTTTTACAAAACCTTTAAAGAAGAACTAATACCAATACTCTTCAATCTATTTCAAGAAATAGAAAAAGAGGGAGTACTTCCAAATTCATTCTATGAGGCCAACATCACCCTGATTCCAAAACCAAAAAAAAGACACTTCAAAGAAAGAAAACTTCAGACCAATATCTCTAATGAATACAGATGCAAATATCCTCAACAAAATTCTGGCAAATCAGATACAAAAACATATCAAAAAGATCATGCACCATGATCAAGTGGGATTCATCCCCGGGATGCAAGGCTGGTTCAATATACGGAAATCGATAAATGTAATTCACCACATCAATAGACTTAAAGATAAGAACCATATGATCATCTCGATAGACGCAGAAAAAGCATTTGACAAAATACAGCATCCTTTTATGTTCAAAACACTAGAAAAACTAGGGGTAACAGGAACTTACCTCAAAATTGTAAAAGCTATTTATGCTAAGCCTCAGGCTAGCATCATTCTAAATGGAGAAAAATTGAAGGAATTCCCTCTAAAATCTGGAATAAGATAGAGATGCCCTCTCTCACCACTTCTATTCAACATAGTTATGGAAGCATTAGCCAGAGCAATTAGACAGATGAAAGAAATTAAATGTATAACTATAGGAAAGGAAGAACTTAAACTAGCACTATTTGCTGATGACATGATCCTATACCTAGAAGACCCTAAAGGTTCTACCAAGAAACTTCCAGAGCTAGTAAATGAATTCAGCAAAGTGTCAGGACATAAAATCAACACCCATAAATCAAAGGCATTCCTGTATATCAGTGACAAATCCTCTGTAATGGAAATGAGGAAAACTACCCCATTCACAATATCCTCAAAAAAAAAAATTTGGGAATAAACTTAACAAAAGAGGTGAAAGATCTATACAATGAAGACTACAGAACCCTAAAGAGAGAAATAGAAGAAGACCTTAGAAGATGGAAAGATATACCTTGCTCATGGATAAGCAGAATTAATATTATTAAAATGGTCATATTACCAAAAGCACTTTACAGATTCAATGTGATTCCAATCAAAATCCCAACAGCATTCCTTGCAGAAATAGAAAAAGCAATCATGAAATTCATCTGGAAAAATAAGAGACCCAGAATAGCTAAAGAAATTCAAAGCAGGAAGAGTGAAACAGGGGGTATTGCTATACCAGATATTAAATTATACTACAGAACAATAGTAACAAAAACAGCATGGTACTGGCACCAAAACAGGCTGATAGACCAATGGTACAGAATAGAGGACACAGAGACCAACCCATAAAATTACAACTACCTTATATTAGACAAAGGTTCTAAAAGCATGCAATGGAGAAAGGATAGCATCTTCAATAAACAGTGCTGGGAGAACTGGAAATCCATATGCAACAAAATGAAATTGAATCCCTTTCTCTCACAATGCACAAAAGTTAACTCAAAATGGACCAAGGATCTAGGAATCAAACCAGAGACTCTGCGTCTAATAGAAGAAAAAGTTGGCCCTAATCTCCATCACGTGGGGTCATGCCCCAAATTCCTTAATAAGACACCTAAAGCACAAGAGTTAAAACCAAGAATCAACAAATGGGATGAATTCAAACTAAAAAGTTTTTTCTCACCAGGAGAAATAATATGTGAGATGAATAGGTAGCCTACATCCTGGGAACAAATTTTCACCCCTCACACATCAGATAGAGCTCTAGAGTATACAAAGAACTAAAAAAGTTAAACAACAAAAAAACAAATAACCCAATCAACAAATGGGCAAAGGACCTGAACAGACACTTCTCAGAAGAGGATATACAATCAATCAACAAATATATGAAAAAATGCTTGCCATCTCTAGCAATCAGAGAAATACAAATTAAAACTACTCTAAAATATCATCTCACTCCAGTAAGAATGGCAGCCATTATGAAGTCAAACAACAAGTGCTGGCGAGGATGCAGGGGAAAAAGGCACACTCATACATTGCTGGTGGGACTGTAAGTTGGTACAGCCAATTTGGAAAGCAGTATGGAGATTCCTTGGAAAGCTGGGAATGCAACCACCATTTGACCCAGCTATTCCCCTTCTTGGACTATACCCAAAAGACCTAAAAACAGCATACTTCAGGGATACAGCCACATCAATGTTTATAGCAGCACAATTCCCAATAGCTAGACTATGGAATCAACCTAGATGCCCTTCAATAGGTAAATGGATTGAAAAAAAAAAACTGTGGCATTTATACACAATGGAATATTACTCAGCACTAAAAATAACAAGATCATGGTATTTGCAGGGAAATAGATGGCATTAGAGCAGATTATGCTAAGTGAAGTTAGCCAATCCCTAAAAAACAAAGGCCAAATGTCTTCTCTGATATAAAGGTGGTGACTCAAAATGGGATAGGGAGGAAGAGTATGAGAAGAAGATTACCACTAAATAGGAAAGAGAGGTGGGAGGGAAAGTGGGGGAGAAGGGGAATTGCATGGAAGATGGAAGGAGACCCTCATTGTTATGCAGAATACAGGTATGAAGATGTGAGGGGAAAAAAAGTGTGTCATATTAGATTGGGTAGAGAGAAGTGATGGGAGGGGAGAGGAAGAGAAGGTGGGATAGGAAGGACAGCAGAATAAAATAGACATTATTATTGCTGTGTGTATATACATGATTGTATGACCAATGTGATTCTGCAACCTGTGCACTCAGAAAAATGAGAAATTATACCCCATCTGATTCAAATGTATGATGTCAAGATCATTGTACTGTCATGTGTAACTAATTAAAATAAATTTAAAAATAAAATGTTAAAAAACTATTAATTTGAATATTAATACAAACATGTACAAAAAGATGAAGATTATCAGAAATGATAACTATATGTGTTACATAAATGAACTCTATTATTATTTTAAATCTTTTAAAAAGATAATTGACTGTTTAAAACAAAAATTATAACCATATATTGTATCGTTTGCAAAGTACACAGACTTAAAATGTGTAACAATAAAAACAGCAAGATTGGAAATAGAAGTTTCTGTGTTAAGGTTCTTGTACTATACATAAAGCGGGATCATATTATGTGTAGGCAGACTGTGATACATTACATAAGCACTATAAACCTTAAAGCAAACACTGTAGTGACACAACCAAAAATTATATGTAACAATTCAATAAAAGAGATGAAAGAACAATAAAATGAACTCCTAAGTCCAAAAGAAGGCATAAAAATACAGCAGTGGAAACCAATAACTGTACAAATAGAAAATAAGCACCAAGACATTAAATTTAATCCTGATTATATCAATAATCACATTAAATACAAATCATGTAAATATCTGCAATTAAAGGTATTTTATTGTTCAGATTAGATCAAAAAGCAATATCCAGTTGGATGCATTGGTGCACACCTGTAATCCCAGCGGCTTAGGACACTGAGGCAGGAGGATCTCAAGTTCAAAGCCAGTCTCAGCAACGGCAAGTTGCTAAGCAACTCAGTGAAACCCTGTCTCTAAATGAAACACAAAATAGGGCTGCGGATGTGACTCAGTGGTTGAGTGCCCCTGAGTTCAACCTTGGTACCAAGAACAAAAAAAAACCCAACAGTGTCCTGACTACAAAAATATCCACCTTTATATGAAGACACAATACGTTCAACACAGAAGAATAGAAAGAGAGACCATATGAATGTTACTCCAAAGCAAGCTGGAATGGTTAATCTTAATAGCAGACACAGGAAATAAAGAACATTGCCAGGTTATTTAATCATTATAAAAGGATCAAAAGGAACTAACAATCCTAAATGTTTATGTACATAATTATATAGCATCACATTTCAAAACTGATAAAACTGCAAAAATAAATACATGAATCCCAAATAATAGCTAAGAATCTTCAGTCAACAATAGAACAAATAATAGAAAATCAGTAAGGTTGCAGAAGACTCAAGGAATGCTCTCAACCAGCTATACCTAACTGACAAACACAGAATACTCCATATGATGACAACACAATACAAATTCTCTTAAGTGCACATGAAACATTTCATAAAAGATAGATCACAATGTGAGCTATGAAAAAGAGTTGGGCTGAAAATGTAGTTCAGTGTTATAGAGCTTCCCTGGCATGCACAAGGTCCTGGGTTCAATCCCCAGCACTACAAATATTAATATTTAAAAATTGTCAAGACTCAATAAATTTAAAATTGAGTGCAATTATTGCCATGATTGAAATCAACAAATACATATTTGGAAAATTACAAATGTTTGGAAATGAAGTAATACATTTCTAATTAACCATTGGATCAACAAAAAATAAGAAAGAAATTAGAAAATATTTTTGGTAATAATGAAAACACAGCATATCAAGCATTCTCTACAGAGTACAGGGAAAGTGGTGCTTACATGGAAATTTTAGAAACTTCTATTAGGAAAGAAAAAGTTATCCAATCAATGACATCAGTGTCTTCCTAAGAATAGATAATGAAGAGCAAATTTAAACCTTAAGTAAGTAAACGAAAGGAAATACTGAAATTGGAGCAGAAATCAATGAAATAGAAAACAGAACAGGCAAAGTCAATAAAGCTGACCATATAGGTATCAATAAAGTGAACATATGGACAACCAAAAGCTGGTTATCTGAGCAAATCAACAAAATTCAAACCTCTAATCAGACTGATACAGAAAAAAAGAGAAGGTAGAAATTATCAATATCAGAAATAGAAGACATCACATCACTAACTTTCCACAGAAAGATGATATAAGAGTAAAAAAGCTATGCCAATATATTTGAAAGGTAAATGGAATGAACAAAGCCTTAAGAGACAAACTGCCAAAGTTCCTCTAAGAAGAAAAAAATAAACTAAACAGCCCAGATTTGTTAAAATAATGGAATTGCAATTAAAATAGTAAAATTCCTGTTACAAAGGAAACAGCTCCTAGCAAGGATGATGATACTAATGAAATTTGTCAGATATTTAAGGAATAACTCCAATTCTACACATATTCTTTCAAAATATGAGAGATGAAGGAATAATACCCAAGTGTATTTTATGAGGACAGCAGTATTCTAACATCAAAACAAAGGATATCACAGGAAAAGACAACTACATTCCTCGTCCATGTAGATTCCAGAATTCTTAACATAATTTTTACTGATTTAATCCATTAATATATTAAAGGAGAACACACCATAAACAAAGGGGATTTATTCTAAGGATGCAAAAATCAATTCTAAATCCATATGATCCTTTTTAAAACGTATTTACCCTTGGTAATAGGCACAGGAAACATATTTGATAAGGTAAGAAGTTTCTGATCAAATCTCTCAAGAAAACAGGAATAGAAGGGAATTTCCTCAACCTGACAAAAGGCACCTTTGAAAACCCCACAGTGAACGTCATACTTTAAGGGTTCAAAACCAAATGCTTTTCCTTTAAGATCAGAATGACAAATGTCCACTCTCACCACATGCAGCCAACATTGTATTGGAGGCTGTATTTGGTACAAATTTCAAGAATAAGAAATAAAAGTCATACAGATTAGAAAAAAAAGTGAGAGAAAACTCTCTTCAATTACAGATGACATAATTGTCTATATAGAAAATTCTTAAGATTACTTCCTATTTCTGAAATGTCAATGCTCTATCTTTTCTATTAAGATTCTGCTCCTTCTAGACCTAGCTCAAATATTAATGTATGTACATTTGGGCTTATTTTTTCTTCTTGAGGACTAACTCCATTAATACTTAATAATATTAAGTCATCTACTAGGTCGACATAAAATTTACATTATGACTTAGTGATAAAATCAGCTCACATGTTTCATCCCAGTTAGACCAGTCACTCCTTAAAGCTGGGAAAGCATACTGGTCATCTCAGCACAAAATCTAACCCAGATCCTGGAGAACAAAAAAGCTTAGGAAACATGGTTGTTTCAATCAAGCTGACCATAAAGTGGTAGAGCGCTTGCCTAGCTCTTGTGAGGCACTCTATCAATAAAGCTGACTTTATAGACATCTGTTTCAAGTGCATTTTCTGTGAATTGTAGAGATTCTACATGGAACTGCCAAACTTCAGAGTCAGCTAATTCACCATTCCTCAATTAACTATAAAAGCCCTTGAACACATTTGCACTACTGCGTTATGAAAGTTACATATATTTTTATATTTTCCCAGTAATTTTTATTGAAGAGATTTTTACATTTCCAGATGTATTTTACATTTCCAGATGGATCTTACAGTGTTGACAGAGAAGACAGGAGAAAAAGAGACTTAAGCTCCAGGATATTTTAGCAGTATGAAGCAGATGACAGGAAATATTTCTGAACCGCATAGGAGACCTCAGCTATTTTGATAACTCTGACCAAAGAACAAAAGTAGCTGTTTACTTCCTGTTCAGAATTGATAAACATGAAGTCGTGGTTTGTGCTCAGCTTTGCTTCGTCTGGCTCTCATGCATTGAGCTGTTGCGGTCAGTGGTATTTCTGAGCCTTCTTCATCAGACAAAACCCATCCTCACGTATAGCTCTTGATCAGGTAGCCTACTGACCATTTCTCCATGATACGACCTGCAGTCTGTCTGGCAGCCCAGCTTTCATGGTAAAATTTCCTTTCTCGAATGTGGCAAGCCACTTCAATATTCTGGTTTGGGACTTTGAGGAAGCAGGTTTCACTTCCTTGACTACAAACCAAGTGAAAACTGCAGTGAACCATCTAAGTCTATTTAATATACTTTAAACATTTATTGAATAGTGTTATTTTTAAATTCTTGCAGTAATTTTATTGGCCTGTCTTTGCTTCTGATTGTGTATACAGTGCCAATGGTCAAGCATGCATTCTCAGGCCCTGATAGGTATGGGCAAGGACTATCATCCTGGGCTACTTGGGTTCAGACCCAAATCCACTTCCTACTAACTGAGTGACCTCACACAAGTCACTTAACCTTTTCAGTCGTCACTCCTTGCCCACAATTAGGGCATTGCATTATGTAGTCTAAGGCTTTTTTTTTTTTTTTAGAACAACTTAAGACATACAGGGAAATAGGGTAGAGGTTAAATAGGCAAAAGTTCTAAAATCCACCTGCCTACCTTGGCATTCATTATACTTCTTTTCCTATCTGTTTAATGGGAAATATAACAGTTCGTCTCCCACAGAATTTCTACTGAAAATTAAACAAGCCAGTACGTATAAAGTGCCCAGAACACTGCTGACAATTAGGAAGGCTCAACAGACATCAGCCTTTATTATTGCCTTGTTCCTTAAGTACAAATAAGTAGCAGGACTTTGAGCGTACAGTATGGAGGTAGGAACAGAATTGCTGCTCTCTAGGTTTCTGTCTAAAAATATGTGGTGTCGTTTTCTACTAGGTAGCTGGGAAAAATCCTGTGCTCCAAGCTCACCACCATTTGCCTCCCCACCCTCCTCTCCATTCTAAGCTTCCCAGTGACATCAACTCACCCCAAATGCACTCACTTCACTTTTTTTTTAAAGAGAGAGTGAGAGAGAGGGAGGAGAGAGAATTTTAATATTTATTTTTTAGTATTTGGCGGACACAACATCTTTGTTTGTATGTGGTGCTGAGGATTGAACCCGGGCCGCACGCACGCCAGGCGAGCGCACTTCACTTCACTTTTATATCTGCCATCAGCATCTGTTCTCCCCCTAACATAATTCATAAAGGACATTATTCTGGAACTTTCTAGTTAGGTGCCATTAATATGATTATAATGATGATGGTAACATTCAGACATAGTAAGCTGATGAGTGGAGTATTCTGAAATTAAGTAGTCCTCCTCCAAGAGCTGCATTCAAGAATTACCTTCAAGACTATGGGATATGAAGAAAATTTTGAATCCCAGAAGTTAAAGGTAAATTTCTACCCAACTTTATTCTCAGTTGCTCTGCCTTTCATTTTAAGATTCATACTACAAAGAAAAAAAAATAAAATCTTTGCCTTCCTTAAATAGTATTATTCAAACAAAACTGATGAGAGGGCTGGAAAGAGACTTTTTTTCCCCAAAGAAACTGAAAGCCTATTAAAGTACAAATAATAATGTATAATGATTCATACTTTCACTTAAGAGGCCTGTGTTAAGCAGCTACTACTACATGCTAGTTGGACAAACAAGACAGAAGGAAAGATAAGAAATGATCTTTATGTCTGCACAGAGGAATATGATATATTTTTAAAAAGAACTGAAGTTATCTTGGAAAATACAGAGCTTATTTGGATTTCCTTGTGTTTATTTTAGAATTTAATAATATTTTATTTTGCATTATACATAAGAAAGGCTGAATAATTATTTGTTGGTTGATCTCTTAAGAATCTCAATTGTGTCCTAACTGGTGTGGAGGGCCATGGTGTACAGCTAAGGCTTCAATGAGGAAGGTCCTCATACAGAAGGCGGCCTTTAAGATGTCTCAAAGCAGATTACAGTTAATCTGTCTAGTGATGGGAATGAAAAAGGGAAGGGAACCCTAAGCAGAGAACATAGATGGTACAGTTTGGGAAAGGTGTGCATGCATCCTGTCCAGTACCTGGGTAGGTTAGTTCAGCATGAATGAGGCACATGATGTGTTGTTGAGGAACAGAAGGAAAAAGAAGGGTGCATGAAACCCAGATGTGTCAACAGATGCCTCCTCAGCTCTGCTAATATCTAAGCTATCCTTAAAGAGCAGGCCGTGTCTGTAATAGAAGAGAGAGCAACTCCAACTCCCAAGGAGATTCTAGGGAGAGCTGGACACCTTGTCTTCACTTGCAGGCTCAGGACCAAGACTTGTCTGTAACATCTCACTTCCCCAAGCAATCTTCCTGGTCATCTGAAGGAAGGTGTTATTGGCTGAGATCATAACTGGCCAAGGTGATTCACAAAGGACATTATTTTATCCATTGCTATAAACTCATCTTTCTACACAGATAAAATCGTGTTTGTTTTAGAATAAATTGAAAGTCAGACTTTCTGCCACAGGGAAATTTCCCAAACATCCCTATTGTTTCAAAAAAAATTTTTTTTCCTTCTGTGAAACTGCCTCTTGCCTATCTGGAGTGACTGTCCTATTCCAAACCTAAAATTAATGGTAGTTTCAACATTTCTTGAGGTATTTCATCCTCAGAATCACACACTGTTAGCTCTTTAAGCAATTGCCAATTTGTTTCTCATTGAGACATGTTAGCAATTGTGCTCTTATTGTTTCAAGTCTTATTGTTTCAGTGAACACAGTCATGGAGTCATGGCCCTGCTACAGAAAATCACATCATGAATTTCAACACAGTTTTTTATTTTTAAAGTGTTTGAGTGAAAGGCCAAGGCAAAATCTTGTTCAACTGAACTATATTTTTTTTTCAAAGAAAAAATTCATTTAAATTTCAGAGAATCAACCCGAAATTGACTTGTGAAATATAAATCACTTCCTAGTCTTTGACTCATAAGCTATAGGAAATGCTGACTAAACCCTGAAGAATAAGGCATGTGTAGTTACTTTTGCTTCATGACTAGAACACTAAAGTATAAAGTGTCAGTATCTGGTAAGCCCACTCAGTCATAGATGGTAACTATCATATGCCAATATCAGAGACAGTAACCAATGTTACTTTTGTTCAGTTTTCTCCTTACGCCATATTTTGTGTCAATATGGCTTTCTCTTCACTTCAAGGGCTTGCCCTCAGTGGCCTGAAGGCCTTCCACGAGGCTACCTCTTAAAGATTCCTCCACTCCCAATAGCACAGTGACTGGGGACCAAATCTTTCAAATATGGGTCTTTGGGAGATGCTCCGTTTTCAAACTGTAGCACTGTGGTAATCAAAACAGCATGGAATTGGCATAAAAACATACAGACATACCAATCAAATAGAATAGAGGGCCTAGAATAAAACCCATGGATCTATAGCCAACTAATCTTCAACAATGGTGCCAACATGCAATAGGAAAATGATGGTCTCTTCAATAAATGATGCAGGACAAATTGGATATCCACAACAGAATGAAATTAGATCCCTGCCACTCTCCATATGCAAAAATTAACTAAAAATGGATTGAAGGCTTAAAAGTGAGAACTGAAACTATGAAACCACTAGAAGAAATTATAGGAAACTGCTTCTGGACATTGAAATGGGCAGATGTTATGGTTCAGATATAAGATGTCTCCCAAAAGCCCATATGTAAGGCAGTGCAAGAATTTTCAGAGGTGAAATGATTAGAGGTATAACCTAATCAGTGGATTAATCCACTAGTACGGATTAACTGGGTGACAACTGTAGGGTGTGGCTAGAAGAAGTAGGTCAATAAGGGCTTGACTTTGAGGTTTATATGTTGTCCCAGTGAACTGAGCTATGCTTCCTGGTATCCTGAGCTATTTTGCTTCACCATACCATTTTATCATGATATTCTACATCACCTCAGGCCAAGAGCTGTGCAGTGGTTTGCCTGTGGACTGAACCTCTAAAACTGTGAGCCAAAATAAATTTTTCCTCCTGCACGTTGTTCTTGTCAGGTCTTTTGGTCACAGTAATGAAAAGGCTGACTAAAACAGCAGGGATTTTGGATAAAACCCAAAGAGCACAGGAAAAACAAAAAATAGACAAGTGGAATTACATCAAACAAACAAACAAAAACTTCTGCCTAGCAAAAGAAACAACTAACAGAGGTAGAGATAAACCACAGAATGGGGGAGATGTCTTCCAGCTGTACATCTGACAAGGGATTGATAGTCAGAACATATAGGGAACTCAAGTAACTCAATAGCCAAATAATAATAATCTGGTTGTCAATGAGCAGTAGCATATAGAATTTTTCAAAAAATGGCCAAAAGGTGCCTGAAAAAATGTTCAACATCACTAGTTGTCCAGGAAATGCAAATCAAAACTACATTGAGCTATTATCACAGTCCAGACTGAATGGCTATTACATTTAAGTCTTCAATCCATTTTGAGTTATTTTTTGTATATGGACAAAAGTACTGGTGGAATGAAAATTAGTATAGCCATTATGGAAAACAGTATGGAGTTTCCTTAAAAATTAAAAATAGATTACTATATGATTTGGCAATCCTACTTCTGGGTATCTATCCAAAGGAAGTGGAATTAGTATGTCCAAGAGGCATCTATCTTCACACTCCCATATTTACTGCAGCATTATTCACAATGGTCAAGGCATGGAAACAACCTATGCCTTCATCAACTGGTGGGTTGATACAGAATTGGTATGGTAGGTGCAGTAGTGCACACCTACAACCTCAGCAGCTTGGGATATTGAGGCAGGAGGATTATAAGTTCAAGACCAGCCTGAGCAAACTTAGTGAGACCCTGTCTAAAAATAAAATTTAAAAGGTTTAGAGATGTAACTCAATGATAGAGTGCTTCCCTATCATTCAATTCCCATAAACATAAAAGAATGGAAGGAAGGAAGGAAGTAAAGGAGGGAGGGAGGGAGAGAGAGAAAAAGGAATGAAGGAAGGAAGGGAGGAAGGAAGGATGGAAGGAAGGAAGAAAGAAAGGAAGGAAGAAAACATGGTACATATACACCATGGAATAGTATTCAACCGTAAAAAGGATGATATACTGTTATTTGCAACAACATGGATGGAACTAGAGGTCATCGTGTTAAGTGAAGTCAGCCAGACAGAGATAATCAAATATTTGCATGATAACACTCCTTTTTGGAATTTAAAAAGTTGATCCCATAAAAGTTTAGAGTAGAAAAATGGTTCCCTGAGACTGGGGAAAACAGTGGCGATGAAGGACGGTGAAAGATGGGTCAATAGGTACTAAGCTCTCGTGGGAAGTCAGTTCTGGTGTTCTGTTGCACAACAGCGAAGCTTCAGATGACAATAATGCACTGTACTTTTCAAAACAGTGGGAATAAAAGATTTTGAATGTTTGTTTTTCCACAAAGAAATAATAAATTCTTGAGATAGACAGGCTTATCCCGACTGGAACAATGTATCCATCAGATGGTATCCCATAAGTGTGTATGATTTTTATGTGTCAATTAAAAACATGAGAGATCCATGGAGAATTGTCTCCACAAAACAAAGCAGAATTGAGGCACTACTTGTGGGCTGAATTATGTTCCTCAATATTACTATGTCAAAGCCTCAATTACATCCATCATAGACCTTAATCACATACCACAGAATGCAACTGTTTTTGGAGAAAGGATCTATAAAGACATGAGTTAACATGAGACCGTTAGGGTAGGTCTTAAGAAGAGGAAATTAGGGGGATACAGGAAGTCATCAGGGGTGAGAGTGGACAGAGGATGGCCATGAGAGGAGGCAGAGAGAAGGCAGCCACCTGCAAGCCAAGAAAAGCCAAGAAGAAGGGCCTCAGAAGAAACCCAGCTTGACAACAACTTGATCTTGGACTCCCAGTCTCTGAAACTATGAAAAAGATAATTTCTGTTGTTCGGGATACCTGGTCTTTTGGTATTTTGTTAAGAGAGCCCTAGCAAACTCATATGGGTGCCATTACAAACACATCAGAATAGCTAAAATTAAGGAGTGTGGTTTAGGGAGTAGAAGTCTGCTAATGAAGAGCAGGAAGAGATTTGAAGAGCTGCCGTGCTCAACAATGAAATAAAGACTCAGCCAGCAAAAAAAGGAGAAAAAGATTGTTGGGCAGATTTTAAGTCTCTCCTGAGATGAGCAAAGGCTAATTCTGGAGTCATCAGTATGGTCCTGCATTTTTTGTTAAAATGAAGTTCTGCTACAAAATGCTTGATAAACTGTAAAACACTCATTTCCCCCCGGGCATCTCATATCCTTTTCTAATCCAGCTGGATGCCGTTTGCCTCACACTAACAAATGAGTCAGGAAGGGAATGTTAATTTATATCAGTCAAAGTATGTCAGAGTTCATCTGTAATAAATGGGGAATGTGACAGTAGAAAATTCTTCGAAATCAACACTAAAAATTGATATTAAAAAAACAAGAAGAAGAAAAGAAAAAAATCAGTATGAATAATTGCCATGTGACTTGAGCCACCAAATTCAATAACCCAGAATAGATTGAGGTTTGGGTTATCCAGGGCTACCGATTGTCAAAGTTAGTAGGTCAAAGGCTTGAGGAACTTAATCTCAGGAGTTCGTGCAGGATTGGAAAGTAAACCACAGAGTCTAGGACAGATTGAGGTGGACACTGAGTTATAAATTAATATGAGATAAATGGGAAGTGTCAGAAAATTAAAACTTTTGTGGGGAAGACCCAGGGAAGGGACCGGAAGAAGGGACAAGAAAAGCAGAGGAAAGCTAATATTTATGGCATGTTTCTTCTGATGTAGATAAAACCATTACTACTTACAGGAGGGCAGGTGGGTGTGAGAGGTTAGGCAGCTAGTGTACAATCGCAGAAGAGGTATGGGCCTGCACTCAAACTTGGGACCAATAATATAGTCCATTCCTTTCCATTATTCTCAATTTACTGTCAGGTTTAACAATAAGAGGAATGCAGAAGGGAGGAGAGGCACGAGGCTAATTAAAGAGATGAAGATCAAACTCTTAAGATACTGACATCCATACACTTAGACCTGAAGGTAAGTTTTGAGGTGTGACCACTCAGGCAGAGCAGAGTGGAGGTGAGCTAACTGGATGGGATGTGATGAAAATCTGGAGCCCAGAGAAGTGAAAGCCACTGAGATCAGAACAGAGGACTAGGAGAGAGAGCAATTGAGAGAGAGAGAGAGAGAGAGAGAGAGAGAGAGAGAGAGAGAGAGAGGAATATTTATTCCTCACAGCTGCTGCCTTGAACTATACAAAATGATCCACATCCTGATTCTATGTTCTTTCTCACCATCTGATTTTAGGAGAGACAAAGTCTTAAGAGCAGTAACATTAGCTTTTGAAAAGTCCTTCCTTTGAATCAATTTGTATCATACAAGTAATATGTTTCACTGCTGTCTGTGTGGAAAGAAAGAACTAAATGGCACAAAGGTGCATTTCCCAGTCCATTTGCTTTTTGATTTAACATGTAAGAGTCATTTGCCTTAATTCTGACCTCTGATCCTGTCCGCAGTCGTGATTTTAACTCTGCATTGAGAAATAAACACAAACTATGAAATATCGGTCAGTTAAATCAAGAGAATTTTTTCCTGGAAAGAACAGTCACCAGTCTGCCTGACAACCCTGCTGCTCCTTGCATAGTTCAGAATAGAAAAAGATGCCTTTGGCTCCATTAAACTCTGGGGGCGGAGAGGGTGTGCCCCCGTATGCATCTGAGCATCTGAGGGGCCAATGAAGACTCTGCGCAAGATGTGTTTTCAGTTCTCCTGGATCTTTTAGAGGCCCCATTGTTACAGGGTTACTGAAACAGAGCTGTCATAGAACTCAAGGCATACAAGAAAAAAATGAAAATACTGTGACTCACACTGTCTGTACTGCTTAAGTTGCTGAAATTTCACAGACTATTTATGCTAATAAAAAAATCCCTGAAAATTCATTTGCATAGCATGTACCCAGAAGTCTTTAAAATAGACAGAAGAAAACTGTCTAATAGTTGCTATACATAGATACCCTATTGTTTAATTATTTAGACGACGGCAATTTAATTGCAATTCAAATGGATCATCTTCTACAAGTTCAATTTTAAAGATAGAAGGAACTTTTAGTTTAATGAGGTCCAAAAATAAAATTTATTCAATTATCTTGATAAGTGTCTTGTCTAATTAGCTAAGTATCTAGGGCTGACATATGAGGAATATTAGCTTTGCTTGCATGCTTTGTTCTTTTACAATAATTTAGTGCCCACTAGGTTCCAGGTAATTTACACATGTTATCTCATTTTATTCTTACAACAACCTTATGGGATAGATATTATTATTGTCACTCTTCTAAAGATGAGAAAGCTAAAGTCCAGGGGACATTGCTAAGTAACGTATTCACTGTTAAGTTCTGGATCTGGAATGTCTCCCAAAGGCTCATGTATTGAAGGTTTGGTGCCCCATGCAACAATGTTCAGAGGTGAGGATTTGGAGAAGTTATTGGATGGTGAATTCTGACCTCATCATAGATTACTCCATTGAAATATTCATATTTTTATGACATTACTGGAGGTTGTAGAAATGATAGGAGGTGGAGCCCATTTAGGGGAAATGGATCACTAGTGGCATACCCTGGAAGGGTCTATCCTGTCTCAGTATCCTTACTTTCTCTCTCTAAAGAGAGCATAGATCTGAACAGGTGCACTAGTGCTCCTACCAGGACCCTGTTCATAACTCAGTGGTGTACTCCATGTGGGGTTAAAGTACAATCAACTTCTTTAAGAAGAGGTCTGTGTGTGTATGGGTGTGTGTGGGTGTGTGTACGGTGTTTGGTCATTGGGCCTTCCTTTGGGCATCTTTCAGTCTGTCTAAATGACTTTGCTCTCATCTCCTTGCTTCACCTAACAGAGCCTCCTTTTCCACTTTTTACTTTTTCCAGTTTTTTTTTAAAGCATCAACCCAACCTAATAGTATAAGTTACTAAGGTAGGAAGAGACATTGATGAAAATCAAAGCCTTGTAATAAAAATGCTATTTCTCAGCAATGTTACTTGTGCCAATATATAAAATATTCTGATTCCAATAACTTCTCTGGACTAGAGCAAACACATGTGGTTCTGTTCTTCCCAGCTAATCTGACCCTTTGAAACATCATGGTCAGGGTTAACATACAAAGCCACCCAACAGAAGGCTTGAATAACATTAATATATTAGGTCATTCCCTTTGGCAGGGTATAAGTCAGATCCATCTCTCTTATCTAGCAAACACAGAAGAGTCTGGTGTCCCATACTTGACTTATCCCCTGTGATGTTTTTTCAAAGAAGTTTTCTTTTGTAATCAACCTGATTGTAATGGATATTGCTCTGTATCTTATGACAAAGAAACCACAAGGCAATCATATTCCTCGTAATCATTCATTCTCGTTTTGTTTTCACTTAAGGATTTACATAGTTTTATAACATTAATTCTCATAGGATCTTTCAAGTCTTAGCCATAGATTGCATTTGCAGAATTCACTTAGTCAAAAATTTTGCACAAAAGGTGATTGGAAGCTCGTCTTTCCAAAATAGAAGGAAGGAAATGCATGTTAGTTTGCTATAGATTCCAGGAATTCTCACCTCTCACTTGAAGTGAATTGCCTTTAGAGGTTAGAAGTTTAAATTAAACTGAAAATAGTTGTGAAATCTATTGGGTCCTTAAATGCGCTAAGTCTCTTGAGAAAAATTTTAAAAAGCAAGGATGATACAATTATATAGGGAGCATACTGACATGGCCATTAACAAGGATGGCTAGAGGTGCTGATCTTCCTCATACTTCCACAGTGCTACGAATATCAGAATTAGTCTTAGCTTGAACTTCCACCAGCAATATAGAAGGCATTCCTATATGGAGAAGGTCATGGATTAGAAGGACGGGTTTCAGTAGCTGATGGAATTCAGGTTAGTTGTGGTTATCTGTTTCCAGTCACCTGGTTCTCGAGAGAAGAACCACAGCAGGGACTACAGACAAGGCCCATCTTTTTAACAACAATTATACCACTAGAGATGGTGGTAGGAACTAAGCAGGTCAGTCCAGAGCAAAGAACCTGGGCTTCTGGTTAAACTCTCAGATGTAGCAGAAATCTGGGGCACAAGCCAAGGTACTGAGAGTAGAGCAAAACCCAGCATCATACCTCCTGTGTACCTGATTCTTGACCTTTTGAGGATGGGTACAGCAAAACCAAACCTAAATCACACCAGCTGGTAGTTTAAACCTATTAATTACAAAACCTCTCAATATTTAATATGCATATAAATTGTCTGGTGATCTTGTGAAAATGCAAATTCTGACAGTGGGGAAATGTGGCGCCAGGTTCATGTTCTACAATTGTAACAAACTTCTAGGTGATGATGACACTGCTGAGCTGAGGACCAACATTTTGAGTAGCAAGGTACTTCCTGCTTGTTCATTCACCACGGAATGAAGATGAGGGTTGGGAGTAGAGAAACAAACAGCAGACTGGGGAAAATAAAATAGTGCCTAGAATTCAGAAAGCCTGGGGAATGGAGAGGAGTGACTCACAGGTAGTAACTCTGTAGTCAGTGGCAGCTAGGGACTTACAGAGCCCAAAAGGTGAGACTTGGGACTATGGGGTCATGGTGTCTCCTACAAGTATTCTCTGATCCATTTGCACAGTGATGGTGCCAAGAAAAGGGAACACCAGAAGCCTGCTACCCTGGGACTCCTTTACCAACTGATTTGCTCTGAGGTGGTGGGTTCTCCATTGTGGTAGAAGCAATGACAGAGGACTATTATTCACAGTGTCTTTTCTGACAAGTCAGTGTCTCTGTCCTGTCTACTTTGCATTCCCCACTTTACTGATGGTTAGATAAGTTGGAGGTTGGAGATAGACCATATTCATTTATCACAGAAACTATATCAAGCTCAAGAGAAAAATTCCACCCCTACCCCAGCCATGAAAAGACAGTGGCCTATTTCATAATTGAAAAAGACAAGTGAACTCAGGGTGGTGGGTAATAACTTTGGTGATGGTCTTTCCCCCACCCAAACGACTGGTTTCCTCTGCCATGTCATCCAACTGTCCACATCCATCTGTCAAACATGTCAGAAAAACACCAATTCCAAGTGCCTACCAAACTAAAAAGTAAAATAATAGCCTAAAGAAAAGACAAGTTAAAAAGTGAAAAAATGGGCTGGGATGTGGCTCAAGCAGTAGCGCGCTTGCCTGGCATGTGTGCGGCCCCGGTTTGATCCTCAGCACCACATACAAAGATGTTGTGTCCGCCGATAACTAAAAAATAAATATTAAAATTCTTTCTCTCTCTCTCTCCCTCTCTCACTCTCTCTTTAAAAAAATTATTTTAAAAAAAGTGAAAAAAATTAAGGCTCATGCTCTGAACCTGGGCAAACTCCAAGTGATCTTTATTGTAGCTAATCTAAGTTCTAAGTCATTTGTCTTCAGAGTGTTAGCAACATTACTCTCAGAAACTAGATGTTTGGTAACTCCCAGAAATTTTCCAGTTACAATTCTGATATTATGCACTGGGAATCTTTGTACTCCCAGCCACTGTGTAAGATAGACAAAAGAACAATCCATACACTTTCCATGTCAGTTTATAGCACGCTTCATCTCCTACTACCTCCAGAAATGACAGCTTGATTATAATGTAATTATCTTTTGTCGTGAAGCTAGTGCATAATTTTATTTCCAGATGGGTTTATGTTGCTTATATTTAAACTCATTACTGAAAAAGCAGTCATGGTGCAAAATATAAATAAATAACCTTAAGGCAGACCATCATAAATTCCCTAAAGAGAGGAGTCTTATAAGTTGAGAAGTGCAGGGAAAGAGCTCCCGTCTGTCTTATGTCATACATGTCCCACTGTTAGAAAGATAAATATTTCTGTCTTAAGAGGACAGAGGCGGTTCTGAATCAGTGAAGATGTTTCTATGGTAATGAAAAAATATGCAAATGCTGCCATAAAGAACATGAGAGCCTCCCTGCAGCAGATTATTTGACCTGTAGGGAGACCACATTACACAGAGAGGAGACAGGGATAAGCCAGCGTCAAGGCCCATTGGAAAGCAAGCAGCCAAGATACCATGTTATGTAAATGAATGGGAAAAGTAATCAAAGTCATCTCACAACTAATATTCTTCATGCTTGTGGAGAAAGGATTTATATCCCCTTCTGCTCCTGTAGTCATTGCTGGATTTAGTCCTATTGATTTCCACTTTTGCTAAAAGTGATGGTTTCATTTAAATTCTAAACTCAGAAATATTGGATTTAGCAAGTGAGTATGTTAAGACATTCTTAAGGTAGGTGTCCCCTTGCATACACACCCCTGGAACACTTGTCCAATCACCCGGCCTTCAGAGTGTCCTCCAGAAGTTTCGCTCATTCCTACCACAGAGCCCATAGTGCCAGGTCAAGCAATGTAATAAAAATGTTGCAGTTGGGGCTATTGAAAAGATGCATGCAGAATGTGGTGAAAACTCCAATGGTAAAACTTCTTAACTTTGGAAAATGCCTCATGGTGAGGATTATGTTTGACTGGAATCTCACAAGAGTGAGCCTCATGGAAAAATGTGATAGCACTAGTTCTGATAGGAAGAGGACAATACAGCAGGAGAGCTATCTGTGTATGCGTGCAAATGCTCACAGGTTTAGACATGGCTCCCCTGCTTGAGTCAAACTTTTTTTTTGGTTTGGTATTGTTTTGCTTTACATAAGCTATGAGGCAGACATTTTAGATTGCCAAGAGGACTAGAGACCAGTCTAATATTACTTGATTTCCTTTGAGTCTTGAAACCCCACTTTGGTTCCAGCATTATTTTTCCTCTTTCATATATTGGAGCAGGTATTGACCTCCAACCCTCATTAAAAGTAGTTGCAAGATTTTCTCAAAACCAACCTTGCTTCAGAGGGAGACAGTACATTGGCCCATGACATGACTTGTCCAAGACTAAGTGATTAGTAATGATGATATTAACACTAAATGCATCATCTCATTATAGATAAGAGAAATACTCCAGACTCTCCCTCTATGTTCTCTGTTTTACTAACACTAAAATGCAATATTTTGGATAAACAATTGTCATAGAATGTTCACAAATATAATATTGCATATTCTAGTTGCTAAAAGGCTGTTCTGAAATACATATTTTTGAGAAAGATGTGCAGAGATCTTGGTGGGACTTAAGCTATACGTAGTGATTTTACTCTAAGAAAAAATTAGAAAAATAGTTAATTTTATGGTGTTTAGGGTGCTAGCTAGTCTACCCAGGGGCATTTGATCCAAAGTCCCTAAGGCAAATACTAACCTTGTCTCATCATAGAACAGTGCGTAAGTAGGTTAGAATACATAGAGCTCTGACTTATAAAATTACAAAAATATGAACTTGGATAGTATCTGTTTAACGAGACTAGATTGCATGAGATTTTATTCAACTATAGAAGAGATCAAATAATCTAACTACAGTAATTAGAGAAGGTCATTAATACATTGAAACAAATGATAATAATAGCTGTTGTGTTCCTTCCCTATGCTGGCCTAGAAGATTGCATTGTCTAGACATAATATTTCTATGTGTATATG
The DNA here is from genome assembly GCF_048772815.1 of Callospermophilus lateralis. Lineage (NCBI taxonomy): Eukaryota > Metazoa > Chordata > Mammalia > Rodentia > Sciuridae > Callospermophilus > Callospermophilus lateralis. The sequence goes on from NC_135314.1 coordinate 66,079,604, forward strand.
AGCTGTTGCATAAACCAAGTGTAAGGGAGCATCATCAACAAAATAAAATGGAAGATAACTTTTTTCTGTAGTAACCGAGCAGTCTTAGTTCACTGGTACCTCAAGCGACGGAGGTCTCAAAGAAACTCTTGTTCATCCTTCAAGTGCACAGCAAAGAATCTAATATAATTGGAGGACTCCATGATTAGGGCATAGGCTTTTGACACTTTAGTAGAGAAGCAGTGAAGATCATAAAGTGAAAAGATAGATTACTTTAGGTTTCTGCTTAAATCTAAATGACTTTGAGTAGTTACAAGAAAGCACTCTGAGACTGCCTAAGATTAAACAACATTTCTGAGACTAGGGCATGCAGTGCTCACCAATAAGACACTAGGAAACAGAGCATCCCCTGAGCTGCAACTGCTCAGAAACCCGAAGTACAGGACTGAATAGAAATTACTGAAGGAATGTTAATTTTTTTCCACAGGCTTAGGAAAGTGGAACCATGTTAATGAGTTATGATATACAATTTTCAAGTCCATACAGGAATAATTGTTACTAGAGAGGCAATCATAGATTATAATTAAGCACACAACTACAAAATGTAATTTTATTTACAGATTCCAAAATTGTGTAAAGAATTGAGATTGACAGTTACTTAATACAATGTTAGATGTGTTAGTTCCTTTCTGTTCTACAAGAAATAATATTGCATTTATAACTGTCCCATATCTAGCTGCCATTACACAATGGATATCTTTTATTTTTGCATTTTAACCCTTATAGCATATTTGTTATAATTCTCAAAACATCCTCTGATACTTGAAAAAATAAAGCCTAAGCAAATCTAACACTTGTTGATAAATTACAAGTGTCATTTTAACTTAAGTCAACTAACATTACTGTTAATAGTGCTGTGAGATTTTTGCTATTTGAATTAAAATTCATGGAGAACAGGATTATCATCTTTAAATTCAATGAGCTGAGATGAATTTGGACTCTTTACTTTGATATATTAAAAAGGAGCAATGTTATCTGACCTTACATAAAAAATGAATATAAAATGAAAAGCCTTTAGCTTCAGAAATTAAGCAAATCCAATAAGAAAGGTCTAATTATATAAATTAGAAAAACATTAAACCTTTGATAGACTCCAAGTTCTGAGAATAAAAACACCCTGTGCTAGAAGTTATGGGCACCAGTCTATGTTGCACTGACTACTATCATTTCATCAATCCAAGGTTGTTTCTAGGTCAGGTAAATGCTAGCTCCCCCTCCTTTCATGATGTTGTCTTGGATAATAGTTTAATATAAGGTTTTATGGTGTCTTAAGAAATATTATATCCATTTCCCCCCCAAGAACTAGGAAGAATGAAGGGGGAGAATGTTTTAGGAGATCCTGTAATATCTCACGGTTTGGCCGTCAGACTATTTGTCAAATGACAATCTGTTCTTCACAGTGTATATTAGTTTCCTAGGACTGTCCAAATAAAACTACACAAGCTAGGTGGCTGTGTTAGCTTTTCTCCGCTATGACCAAAAGAACGAACAAGAATAATTTAGAGGAGGAAAAGTCTATTTTGGCTCAGTTTCAGAGGTTTAGTCCATGGTCAGCCTCCACTAAAGGTCTGGGCCCAAAGTGAGGCAGAACATCTTGGCAGCAGAGTATGGTGGGAAAAGCTGCTCAGCTCATGGCAACGAGGAAGCAAAGAGAGCTTAAGTGCAGGGAGCCAGGGATCATATAATCCCTACGGACATGCCCCCAGTGACAGACTTCCCCTGGCCACTCCCTACCCACCTAGAGTTACCACCCATTAATGCATTCAAATTATTAGTACATCAAATGGATTAATCCATTGATTAGGTTGTAGCTCTTATCATCTGCTGATTTTACTTCTGAACATTCCTGTATTATTTCACACATGAGGTTTAGGGAGGCATCTCATATCCAAACCAGTGGCTTACAAGTACAGAAATTTATAACAGTTTGGGAAGGTAGAGTCATTAGTGGGGTCATGCTCCCTGTAAGACCTTCTTGATTCTTCTTAGTTTCTCGTGGTGACTACCAATCCCTGTTATCCTTTGGCTTTCCACTGTATTATCATAGTCTCTGCTCGGGTCTCACATGGCATTCTCCTTGTACATTTCTATCTTGACATTGTCTTCCTCTTTTTTTTTTTTACAGGTTTTATTTTTTTTTTAATTTTCTTTTCTTTTTTTTATTGGTTGTTCAAAACATTACAAAGCTCATGACATATCATCTTCCATACATTTGATTCAAGTGGGTTATGAACTCCCATTTTTACCCCAAATACAAGTTGCAGAATCACATCGGTTACACATCCATATTTTTACATAATACCATAGTAATGACTGTTGTATTCTGCTACCTTTCCTATCCCCTACTATCCCCCTCCCTTTCCCTCTCATCTTCCCTCTCTACCCCATCTGCTGTGGTTTAATTCTCTCCCTTGTTTTTTTTTCCTCTTTCCCCTCACAAACTCTTATATGTAATTTTGTGTAACAATGAGGGTCTCCTTCCATTTCCATACAGTTTCCCTTCTCTCTCCCTCTCTCGCACCCCACTCATCTCTGTTTAATGTTAATCTTTTCTCATGCTCTTCTTCCCTGTTCTGATCTAAGTTGCTCTCTTTATATCAAAGAAGACATTTGGCATTTGTTTTTTAAGGATTGGCTAGCTTCACTTAGCATTATCTTCTCTAATGCCATCCATTTCCCTGCAAAATCCATGATTTTGTCGTTTTTTTAGTGCTGCGTAATACTCCATTGTGTATAGATGCCACAGTTTTTTAATCCATTCATCTATTGAAGGGCATCTAGGTTGATTCCAAAGTCTAGCTATTGTGATGTGCTGCTATGATCCTTGATGTGGCAGTATTCCTATAGTATGCTCTCTTAAGAACTTCAGGGAATAGACCGAGAAGGCCAATAGCTGGGTCAAATGTTGGTTTCATTCCCAGCTTTCCCAGGAATCTCCATATTGGCCGCACCAATTTGCAGTCCCACCAGCAATGTACAAGTGTACTCTTTTCCCCACATCCTCGCCAGCACTTGTTGTTGTTTGACTTCCTAATGGCTGCCAATCTTACTGGAGGGAGATGGTATCTTAGGGTGGTTTTGATTTGCATTTCTCTGACTGCTAGAGATGGTGAGCATTTTTTCATATACTTATTGATTGATTGTATGTGTTCCTCTGAGAAGTGTCTGTTCAGGTCCTTGGCCCATTTGTTGATTGGGTTGTTTGTTATCTTATTGTTTAATTTTTTGAGTTCTTTGTATATTCTGGATATTAGGGCTCTATGTGAAGTGTGAGGAGTAAAAATTTGTTCCCATGATGTAGGCTCCCTATTTACCTCTCTTATTGTTTCTCTTGCTGAGAAAAAACTTTTTAGTTTAAGTAAGTCCCATTTGTTTATTCTTGTATTTAACTCTTGGGCTATGGGCATCCTATTAAGGAATTTGGAGCCCGACCTCACAATATGTAGATCGGAGCCAACTTTTTCTTCTATCAGACACAGTGTCTCTGATTTGATATCTAGCTCCTTGATCCATTTTGAGTTAACTTTTGTGCATGGCGAGAGAAAGGGGTTCAGCTTCATTTTGTTGCATATGGATTTCCAGTTTTCCCAACACCATTTGTTGAAGATGCTATCCTTTCTCCATTGCATGCTTTTAGCGCCTTTATCAAATATAAGAAAGTTGTACTTTTGTGGATTGGTCTCTGTGTCCTCTATTCTGTACCATTGGTCCTCCTGCCTGTTTTGGTACCAGTACCATGCTGTTTTTGTTACTATTGCTCTGTGATATAGTTTGAAATCTGGTATCGTTATACCGCCTGATTCACACTTCCTGCTTAAAATTGCTTTTGCTATTCTGGGTCTTTTGTTTTTCCATATGAATTTCATGATAGCTTTATCTATTTCTACAAGAAATGCTGTTGGGTTTTTGATTGGCATTGCGTTGAACCTGTAGAGAACTTTGGGTAATATTGCCATTTTGATGATGTTAGTTCTGCCTATCCATGAACAGGGTACATTTTTCCATCTTCTAAGATCTTCTTCTATCTCTCTCTTTAGGGTTCTGTAGTTTTCATTGTATAAATCTTTCACCTCTTTTGTTAGGTTGATTCCCAAGTATTTTAGTTTTTTTGAGGATATTGTGAATGGGGTGGTTTTCCTCATTTCCATTTCAGAAGTTTTGTTGCTGATATACAGGAATGCCTTTGATTTATGCGTGTTGATTTTATATCCTGCCACTTTGCTGAATTCATTTTTTTAGTTCTAGTAGTTTCTTTGTAGACCCTTTTGGGTCTTCTAGGTATAGGATCATATCGTCCGCAAATAGTGATAATTTAAGTTCTTTTTTTCCTATTTTTATGCCTTTAATTTCTTTTGCCTGTCTAATTGCTCTGGCTAGTATTTCAAGGACTAAATTAAATAGAATTGGTGAGAAAGGGCATCCCTGTCTTGTTCCAGATTTTAGCGGGAATGCCTTCAGTTTTTCTCCATTTAGAATGATGCTAGCCTGAGGCTTAGCATATATAGCTTTTACAATGTTGAGGTAAATTCCTGTTATCCCCAGTTTTTCTAGTGTTTTGAACATAAAAGGATGCTGTACTTTGTTGAATGCTTTTTCTGCATCTATCGAGATGATCATATGGTTCTTATCTTTAAGTCTATTGATGTGGTGAATCATATTCATTGATTTCCGTATATTGAACCAACCTTGCATCCCAGGGATGAATCCTACTTGATCATGGTGCACAATTTTTTTGATATGCTTTTGTATTCGATTCGCCAGGATTTTTTGAGGATTTTTGCATCTATGTTCATTAGAGATATTGGTCTGTAGTTTTCTTTCTTTGAAGTGTCTTTCATTGTCTTCCTCTTAAAAGGTCACTACTCATGTTGGATTAAGGTCCACTGTAATTAAAACCCTTTTTAACTTGCTAACATATACAAAGACTCTACTTCCAAATAAGAGCACATACACAAGCATACATCTCTTTGGGCGTATTTGACACAATCCATGACACAAAGGAAACAGATACTAGGAGGCATGACTATTCTCAAGTGCTGGATATGAAGGGAAAAGAAAGTCATGTATAAATACATGATCATTCAATAGCATCTTGCCATGAAGAGTTTAGTAGAGATTTCTCGATGAGTAGGAGATTTGAAGTTTTCTTTTTTTTTTTCTTTTTTTTATTGGTTGTTCAAAACATTACAAAGCTCATGACATATCATCTTTCATACATTTGATTCAAGTGACTTATGAACTCCCATTTTTACCCCAAATACAAATTGCAGAATCACATCAGTTACACATTCACAATTTTTACATAATGCCATATTAGTGACTGTTGTATTCTGCTGCCTTTCCTAACCCCTACTATCCCCCCTCCCCTCCCCTCCCATCTTTCCTCTCTATCTCATCTGCTTTTGTTCAATTCTCTCCCTTGTTTCCTCCCCCCTTTCCCCTCACAACCTCTTATATGTAATTTTGTGTTACATTGAGGGTGTCCTACCATTTCCATATGCTTTCCCTTTTCTCTCCCTTTCTCTTCCCACACTCGTCTCTGTTTAATGTTAATCTTTTCCTCATGCTTTTCCTCCCTGTTCTGTTCTTAGTTGCTCTCTTTATATCAAAGAAGACATTTGGCATTTGTTTTTTAAGGATTTGCTAGCTTCGCTTAGCATAATCTGTTCTAATGTCATCCATTTCCTTGCAAATTCTATGATTTTGTCATTTTTTAGTGCTGCGTAATACTCCATTGTGTATACATGCCACATTTTTTTTATCCATTCATCTATTGAAGGGCATCTAGGTTGGTTCCACAGTCTAGCTATTGTGAATTGTGCTGTTATGATCATTGATGTGGCAGTATCCCTATAGTACGCTCTTTTAAGACCCTCAGGGAATAGTCCAAGAAGGGCGATAGCTGGGTCAAATGGTGGTTCCATTCCCAGCTTTCCCAGGAATCTCCATACTGCTTTCCAAATTGGCTTCACCAATTTGCAGTCCCACCAGCAGTGTACAAATGTACCCTTTTCCCCACATCCTCACCAACACTTATTGTTTGACTTCATAATGGCTGCCAATCTTACTGGAGTGAGATGGTATCTTAGGGTGATTTTAATTTGCATTTCTCTGACTGCTAGAGATGGTGAGCATTTTTTCATGTATTTGTTGATTGATTGTATGTCCTCCTCTGTGAAGTGTCTGTTCAGGTCCTTGGCCCATTTGTTGATAGGGTTGTTTGTTATCTTATTGTTTAATTTTTTGAGTTCTTTGTATATTCTGGATATTAGGGCTCTATCAGAAATGTGAGGAGTAAAAATTTGTTCCCAGGATGCAGGCTCTCTATTTACCTCTCTTATTGTTTCTCTTGCTGAGGAAAAACTTTTTAGTTTAAGTAAGTCCCATTTGTTTATTCTTGTTATTAACTCTTGGGCTATGGGCGTCCTATTAAGGAATTTGGAGCCCGACCCCACAGTATGTAGATCGTAGCCAACTTTTTCTTCTATCAGACACAGTGTCTCTGATTTGATATCTAGGTCCTTGATCCATTTTGAGTTAACTTTTGTGCATGGCGAGAGAAAGAGATTCAGTTTCATTTTGTTGCATATGGATTTCCAATTTTCCCAGCACCATTTGTTGAAGATGCTATCCTTCCTCCATTGCATGCTTTTAGCCCCTTTATCAAATATAAGAAAGTTGTACTTTTGTGGATTGGTTTCTGTGTCCTCTATTCTGTACCATTGGTCCTCCTGCCTGTTTTGGTACCAGTACCACGCTGTTTTTGTTACTATTGCTTTGTAGTACAGTTTGAACTCTGGTATCGCTATACCTCCAGATTCACACTTCCTGCTTAAAATTGCTTTTGCTATTCTGGATCTTTTGTTTTTCCATATGAATTTCATGATTGCTTTATCTATTTCTACAAGAAATGCTGTTGGGATTTTGATTGGCATCACATTAGACCTGTAGAGAACTTTGGGTAATATCGCCATTTTGATGATGTTAGTTCTGCCTATCCATGAACAGGGTACATTTTTCCATCTTCTAAGATCTTCTTCTATCTCTCTCTTTAGGGTTCTGTAGTTTTCATTGTATAAATCTTTCACCTCTTTTGTTAGGTTGATTCCCAAGTATCTTATTTTCTTTGAGGATATTGTGAATGGAGCGTTTTTACTCACTTCCATTTCAGAAGTTTTGTTGCTGATATACAGGAATGCCTTTGATTTATGCGTGTTGATTTTATATCCTGCCACTTTGCTGAATTCATTTATTAGCTCTAATAGTTTCTTTGTAGACCCTTTTGGGTCTGTTAAATATGTTATCATATCATCTGCAAATAGCGATAATTTAAGTTCTTCTTTTCCTATTTTTATGCCTTTAATTTCTTTTGCCTGTCTAATTGCTCTGGCTAGTATTTCAAGAACTAAATTGAATAGAAGTGGTGATAGAGGGCATCCCTGTTTTGTTCCAGATTTTAGAGGGAATGCCTTCAGTTTTTCTCCATTTAGGATGATGCTAGTCTGAGGTTTAGCATATATAGCTTTTACCATGTTGAGGTAAGTTCCTGTTATCCCTATTTTTTCTAGTGTTTTGAACATAAAAGGATGCTGTACTTTGTTGAATGCTTTTTCTGCATCTATCGAGATGATCATATGGTTCTTGTCTTTAAGTCTATTGATGTGGTGGATTACATTTATTGATTTCCGTATATTGAACCAGCCTTGCATCCCAGGGATGAATCCTACCTGATCATGATGCACAATTTTTTTGATATGCTTTTGTATTTGATTCGCCAGGATTTTATTGAGAATTTTTGCATCCAAATTCATTAGAGATATTGGTCTGTAGTTTTCTTTCTTTGAAGTGTCTTTATCTGGTTTCGGGATCAGGGTGATGTTGGCCTCGTAGAATGAATTTGGAAGAGCTCCTTCTTTTTCTATTTCTTGAAATAGCTTGAAAAGTATTGGTATTAATTCTTCTTTAAAGGTTTTGTAGAATTCCGCTGAATACCCATCTGGTCCAGGGCTTTTTTTGGTTGGTAGTCTTTTGATGGCTTCTTCTATTTCTTCTTTTGTTATTGGTATATAGAATATATCAACCATCATCAAGTGGATACACGTTCTTCTCAGCAGCACATGGATCCTACTCAAAGATAGACCATATATTATGCCATAGGGCGACTCTCAGTAAATATAAAGGTGTGGAGATAATACCATGCACCATATCTGATCACAATGGAATGAAACTGGAAATCAATGTTAAAAGAAGGAAAGAAAAATCCTACATCACATGGAAAATGAACAATATGTTACTGAATGATCAATGGGTTACAGAGGACATAAAGGAGGAGATAAAAAAATTCTTAGAGACAAATGACAATACAGACACAACATACTGAAATCTATGGGACACAATGAAAGCAGTTTTAAGAGGGAAATTCATTTCTTGGAGTTCTTTCCTCAAAAAAAGAAAAAAAACAACAAATAAATGAACTCACGCTACACCTCATAAACCTAGAAAAGGAAGAGCAAAACAACAGCAAATGTAGTAGAAGTCAAGAAATAATTAAAATTAGAGCAGAAATCAATGAAATTGAAACAAAAAAAAACATTGAAAAAACTAAAATTTGGTTCTTTGAAAAAATAAATAAGATCGACAGGCCCTTAGCCATGCTAACGAAGAGAAGAGAGAGAACTCAAATTACTAACATACGAGATGAAAAAGGCAATATCACAACAGACACTACAGAAATACAGAAGATAATTAGAAAGTATTTTGAAACACTATATTCCAATAAAATAGAAGATAATGAAGATATCGATAAATTTCTTAAGTCATACGATCTGCCCAGATTGAGTCAGGAAGACACACACAACTTAAACAGACCAATAACAAAAGAAGAAATAGGAGATTTGAAGTTTTCTACTTAAATTCCTTTCCAATTTTACCTATTAAGACAAAACAGTAAAAATGTGGATGTGTAACCGATGTGATTCTGCAATCTGTATTTGGGGTAAAAATGGGAGTTCATAACCCACTTGAATCTAATGTATGAAATATGATATGTCAAGAGCTTTGTAATGCTTTGAACAACCAATAAAAAAAATGAAAAAAAAAAAAAAAGACTAAACAGTAAACATAGCTTCAAACAAACGTGCTTAGAGCAAGTGAGCCTTGTTGGTGAATCTCACCAGAATGTGGAGAGAGCTCGTTAGCAGAATATCAACTTGTTCTTTTGTCACTTAACTCGCTCTCTCACAGTCCAGATCAGAGTCCATTACTGACACCCCAGAACAGCCAAATGCTGAAACAAAACTCAAGTTATGAGTAACATTTTTGATGTTATATTAAAAAAATACTCAGTTTTGGGAAATGAATAAACTTCTCCCAGTCAGGTTTCAGCAAATATTCTTGTGCCGAAATTCTTACATCTCTCTAACATGAGACCCTGTATGTATGTGTGGTGAAGAACATGTCTATATTGGCTTTTTTCCCCAACAAGGCAAGAGTCTCAGTCTACTTTGTGCTATGATAACAGAATACCATAGGCTGGGTGATTTATAAATGACAGAAATTTATTTCTCACAGTCCTAAAGGCTGAGAAGTTCAAGGTCAAGGCTGGCATCTGGCAAGGGCTTTTTTGCTATGTTACCATGGTGGAAGCCATCACATGGGCAAAGAAAGGGAAAGAGCAAGAGGGGCAAAGCCACACTCGCAATTATAGACCCACTCCCTGATAATGACATTAGTCCATGAACACCTCTTAAAGGTTACATCTCCTAATACTGTCACGATGGCTACCACATTTCAACATGAGTTTTTGAGGAGAAAACATTTTAACTATAGTAGTTAATAAGAATAGTTCTCTCCCACCGGAGCAAATTTAGCTAACACCTGTGCTATTGCCTTAATCCCTCTTTGAAAAGAAGCCAAGAAGTCAATCAATTAACCTTTCAATCATGCAATGTTTGCTTTGGGACAACAAAGGAAAAAATAAATGGGAGGGGAAAATGAATATAAATCCACATTTTTCCTTATTAATTTATACCTACAGTCTCTTCTCCTGGGTTCCAGACCCATATAACCCCAAATCTGGGCATATGTCCACTGTTGGCATGTGAAACTTAACATAGCAAAATGCCAATTTATTCTATTTAATCTGTAATAAGATCCTCTCCCCATATAGTTTTCCATGTCAGTTCCACATCCTCATAGCCAGCCACCTAAGGCATAAACCCAGATGCCATTCTTGTCTTCACTTTTTTTATTGACCCTCGTATTCACTTGATCAGTGAATTTGATGAATTCTATACCATAAATATTTCTCAAATATGTGTCCTTTCTCCCCCTCTACAGCTGTTTCCTTAGTTTCAACCCTTGAATTTCTAACTTGAATTATCACAATAGCGTCCTAATTGCCTCCAGTCTTTTCTCTTCCTCTCATCTAGTCTGCAAAGGACAGCCATGAAAATCTGACAAAACTGACAAGTTTTAATTGTTCTTTTTCTCTAGGGTGTAATTCATTCATTCATTCCTGCAACCAGTATCTAGGGGGTATGTGCCCCAAGCCAGACATTATCCTAGGAAGTGGTAAGGGAAAACAAATACAGTCTGTCGTCATGGGTGAACAGTCGCTTAAAGGGGTGGATGTAGAGAATGAGATATTAATCATCATTGACTTTGTGCAAAATTACAAGCTAGAATATGAGAAAATTCAACAGTACAAAAGCTGATAGCAGGAGAACCAGCCTATTCTGGAGAATGAGAGGGTGAAGTGAGAATAGGAACCAGGACTGAGTCTTGGTAGAGGAAGATGGTCTCATATGGAAGTCACAGTGGCATCCAGGGGGCTCCCAGAGGCTGAGGGAAAGGAGCAGTTCAAGAAGGACATTGGTCCTCTGTGTCAAATTCCTCTTAAAGTAAGATAAAGTGCTGATCCCTTCATTAAAGCAAAAGTCATCAATGACAGAAAGAGATGATTAGGGAAATGAATGGAAGGAGAGCACAGATTGGAACAAGTTAAAAAGATGGTCCAATCTAAAGGAAAGGAGTTAATAGAATTAAAGTTCTCAAGGATCTCTGTGACCTGGCTCATGGCCTCCTGTCTAGCTTCTTGTCATGCTTCTTCTCATATTAACCTCTCTGGCCAATGTACCCTACATTCCTCTCAAATGCAGTTCTTATGGTCAAAGGTGACGAGATACCTTCTCAAGGTTCCACAGTCTCCTTTGCCCTAGGGCCTCAGAGTTTGCTATTCTCTCTGCCAGAAGGCCCTTCAGCTTCCTCTGGACAGTTTTTATTTCCCCTTCAAGACTCAGCTCAAGTGTCACTGCCTCAGGAAGCCTCTCCTGATTACTGTCAGCCTCACCACCACAAATTCCTTTTCTGTGTCTCTCCATGCATAATACCCTATGATTATTCTTCTAAAGGACTCAACTTAGAATCTGCCTTTTTACCTCACACAAGTGCAAGTCATGAGAGAGTAGGGACTCTATTTCATACTTCTGTACTTATAAAATGGTTGAAGAATGAATGAGAAACCACTTCTAGCTACAGTCTCTGACATTAGCAGCTTCAACCACAGCATGACTGAGTTCTAATGATACAGATTTCTCTGGGAGCAGCAGTGGTTCCTACCTGGAACAGCAGTATATTATAGACACATCTTCCAAGTACAGCTCTGGCTTCAGAGAAGGGGTTTTGGAGTCAGAAATGGGTTTATTTTAAGCACTTCTCTAAGTCTCAGTCTCCTGTATATTAAACAGGAATAAGTTTAATGCTTGCCTTATATTGCTTTATGAATGTAAAATTAGGAAAACTCATGTGAAATACTTAACAGTTTTAAGTAAAAGAACCAATGGCCACTACATATTAGTTATTATTGATGCTGCTTGTATTAGTTTCCTAAGGCTGTCATAACAAAACACCACAAACGTGGCTAAAAACAACACACTTTTATTTTCTTCTAGTTTTGAGGGCCAGAAGTCCAAATTGTTTTACTGAACTAAAATCAAAGCTTTGGTAGTTTTCACACTCTGTAATTGTGGAGTGCCATGCATAATTGGTTGTTAAACACAAAAGAAATAGCCAAATTATATCGCATCTCTGGAAAACACATAGTGCTTATGATTTATAACAGCAGAGCAAGAACTCCTTAAGTCTTAAACTTATATTGAATTTATACACTTAATGAAAAACGAACTACAGGAATCCTAGTTTCCTCATATTTGACTGCAAAGGAAAATAATTTTTGTGCTTTCCTAGAAACAAATTGAGTTGGATATATTTTCTGAAGATTGGTGTAATTTGCCCAGGAAGGTCAGGAGAGGGTATCTCACCCTATAGGAGTTATCACTTACTGATTCTTTTATGTTTCATTATCTGATATAATCAGATAAATTTGCATCTTCTCTCTCTTTCACCTTGCAAAATTGCAGCAATCTGTATGTGTGACCAAAGTTATCAATGGTAAAGTTATCAAAGGGAAGTTGGGAAGCATTAGTTTTCTTTCAGACATAGGCATCTGTCCTTACTCAATGTGCTCTATTAAAAGAAACAGAAAGGTTCCTGTTGTTCGAGGGATTGATGCCAGGTGTCTATGTTTGGCATTTGCTTACAAATTTTGCAATTTGTTCTGGAGCCAACATGCCTTCCTTGACAGAGGTGTACTTGGATTGGGAAATAATTGGTAAGCATAATAAGAATGAATAAGAGATTATACTTGCAAAATATTCTGCAAAGTATATTTCCTATAAACCTAGGTCATTAAAAAGAACTTCACATAAAGATTCTTATATTCCAACTTTTTCTTATAAGCTCAATGTCAAAAAAGAATCAACAAAAGGGAGAAGAAACATTATAGTTCTGAATCTCAAAGCAAATCCAGAAGTTTACTACCTAGTGGTGTGTAGAATATAATTTGTTCAAATTAGAAACTCCAAAATCAATGGTATTGACATAAGAGATAATTGGAATAAGTCATGAAGTCAATGGTATTTGTGTGTGTGTGTCTGTCTAGAAAAGGGAAAAGGAAAGAGAAACGGAGATAGAAGAATTACAGCTTATTTAATTAGAAATGCTTTTTAAAAACTGTTTTCCTCTCAACTGATTCAATGAATACTATAATTGTGATTAAATTGGCGCACAAAGGAGGAAATCAGCATTAGTTTCAAAGTGTTTTGTTTCCAATCTAGACAACACTGATATAGCAGACTATTAATACAACTTAACACTAAAACACTGCTCTTTTCTGAGATTCTCAAACATCTTCACAAATAAGTGTGGCTGTCTTCATTACGTGGGAAGCAAAACACTGAGTGAATAATTTAACATGTGGTTCCTGTATTGAGTTTTGAAAAAAAAATAGATTAATTCAGACAGATCTGGTATTTGTCCTGGTCTCTTGTGCCATGCTCTTTCCCAAAGAGGCAGAGGAGGTAAGTTTGCTGCAGGCACCAGAGGTGGTAGGATAATTCATCCAACTCATGTAATAAGGAGAAGGTAGAAAAAGGGTGCTCCACCTCACTTTGGGAAATTTTGTATTTTATTTCTGAAGATTACTCCACTCTGGTTATGCTAATTTCAGAGGAAAAGGAAACTTGGGGAAGGAGTTTTACAGGCTTATCACAGTGGCTAGGGAGGCTGAGGCAGGAGAATCTCAAGTTTAAAGCCGGTCTCAGCAAAAAGTGAGGTGCTAAGGAGCTCAGTAAGACCCTGTTTCTAAATAAAATACAAAATAGGGTTAGGGATGTGGCTCAGTTGTCAGGTGTCCCTGAGTTCAATCCTCAGTACCACCCATCCCCAAAAAAGAAGCATCAAGAGACACAATTAACAAAGAACCGTATTATTTCTTTCCTCTGTAGCATAGCTGCATATCCAAAAGCTTGATATTGGCACCCAAGGAAGATAAGTGTTACCCTCTTACAGGCATAGGCTCCTAAACAGTTGGCATCCTCTGAGCTATAGAAACCTCATTCTACCTCTCCAGGTTGGGCATTTATGTCTCTAGTTGACTGCAAGGTGGAATGCTCAAGTACTTCTTATAAGGTCACCTAACAGGGAAAATGAGTACCGAGCCTCTCACTTGCTCAAGAGCCTGCAGATTCCACAAAATTGCCCCTGAATAATGGCCAAGTTATCACCTCCAAGTGTCTTATTAAATTATTAAACCCAACTACAATTACTAGAGCTAATAAAGTGCTCGTGCCGAGCACAATAGCAGCTGTAATTGTGTGGTGGAATGATTAAACAGCAGGCTGCAATAATGATTCCAATCCATCTTCAGAGATGGAGTCAAAGCTCTAACCATCAAATCAATCAATTAGTGAAGAAGAGTGCTGGTGAGGAAAAAGTCAATGAAAAACAAATTTTCACAACAAAGCAATCCATCAATTCCAAATAATTGTCCTGTATCATTGTATTAAAAAGGTGGGATAATATTAGTTACTGCAATTAAATATCAAAGCAATGGCTTCATTGTCTATTATACTAGCTTAAACTGGAGGGGAATCTAATTTTGATCAGGTTGCATGGAATCCCAGTAGATACCCATGACTGAATGCATATTTTTAAAACCAGTGCCACATAATGGTCTAGCTGATCACCCTAGCAGTCCTTTAGGAGTTTTCTATATTATACTTTATAGTTTCCAAAGCCCTATTGCCAACATTATATGAGTTTTTTCTTGGCAAATGCCAAGTGAAATGGAAGACAATAAATGTTTTTAATTAATCTATTTTATAGAGAAACATATTAAGGTTCACAGAAGTGATTTTTTTCAAGGTCGGTTGGGTAGTGAGACAGATAAGACCACATTCTTTCCTCTTCAGTCACTCCACGCTACCTGCATGACTGCACTAGTAAAGTTCAGAGGAAAGAATCTACTGAAATCCCAAAGCCCCCTTCCCTCTGCAGGTAGCTACTAGAGATTGACATTATGAGGGAGGGACTGAGGATGAACGTGGGGAGGATTTAGTACAGGTCTCTGAGATATAGGTTTACCTCAGGCTAAAACAGTCTTAAAATGACACATCTTGGGTGCTTTGGATATGACTGGAACTTCAAATGCCTGGTCTGAGGCAGGCTTCTTCTCAGATTGCCCCAAAAGTCATTCTGACGGTATCTTTTTGTCCGCTGTGACAATAGCTATTTACACCACTGGTGAAGCACTTAGAATGTGCCAGGTTCTTTCTGAAGCATATTACTTATGTTATCCCAAGTTAATTCTAAAAATGACACCCATTACTGAGTACAATGACTCCATTTTAACAGGACTTTTAAAAACATAGAGGAGTTAACTAGTACAAAGTTACAGAGCCAAGTATCACACCCAAGTTTCGGACTGTGGCAACCTGCTTCTCACTTGGCACTTCACTCCCAAAATTTTCGTTGTAAATTGGCTAATGAGTCATATATAATTTAAGAGTTTTAACATTTCTCACTGGTCTCATGTTCCATTGATTTTAAGAGCACTCATTTTGATCCCATTTTCCGAGCTGACTCAAAATTAGTGAAGACAGAAAAGACCAATCAAAATTTCCATCAGGTACTTTATAAAGTCAATGTATATGTATAAACTTTGTAGTTATTACATGATGCAGAAAGGCGATATGTCATTGTTGCCCCGAGAGCACAGTCAGGTTCAGTAATGTACTAGGACTCACAGGATTCAGCAGAGTCATACTCATGGCTGTGACAGATTACAGGGAATGAATAGAAACACTCAGCAAAGGGAAAAATGGGAGCATGGAGTAGAGTCCAGAGGAAAGCTTCAAAGGGTCCCCTGCCAATGGAGCAACACTGGCATGCTTAATTCCTCCAGCAGCAACTTCTGACAACACATGTGAGATGCTGCCTACGTGGGGAAACTCATGAAAGACTCAATACCCCAGGTTTTGTTGGGCGCTGGCCACTTAGCCTGTCTCTACTGAACAGATACCCAAACTACAGACTCCCCAAAGGCACACAGCATTCAACCTAGACCATATTATTTGCACAAACAGTAGGTACCATGAAGCTTTCTTATCAGAAAACAATGAGAAGGTTTTAAAACTTTAAGTTCCCAGACTCCAGCCAAAGGTTGACTTTGTAAGTAGGCCTCTCCATGGAGAGCATGCTATGCTAACATTTTTCTGTACAGGTGAAGTTTGTCATGTCTTTTCAATTTATTTTTTTCCTGTCCATCCTCCCTTCCTTCTTTATTCGCTCCCTCTTTTTAAAAAACTGGATACCAAGACTCTTGAGACCATTTTAGCTGATGTCATTAAGTTTTGTCCATAATACATTTCCACCTGGAAGGAATCCTTTCATTAATTTGCTACCTTTCTTAGAGCGGTCTGGTCATGTTTCCTTATGGTTTATCTCTACAGTGTCTCCCAGTGCTCATGTGTTGACGGCTTGATCCCCGATGGAGCAATGTTCAGGAGGGGAACTTTGGGGAAGTGATTGGATCATGAGGGCTCTGACCTCATCCATGGATTAATTCAGTGATGTCTGAATAGAGTGCTGGATGGTGGAGGACAACGTAGGTTGTGGGAAATGGTTGGAGGAAGTAAGTCACCGGGAGCATAACCTGGAAGGGTATCTCTTTTCTCTGACCCATTCCTCTCTCTCTCTGCTTGAACTGCCTTGCGCTGAACAGTTTTCTTCCACCCCTCCCTTCTGCCATGATGTTCTACCTTGCTTCAGACCCAAACCAATGAAGCTAGCCAACCATGGACGGAAAGCTATGAAATTGTGAGCCCAAATACGTTTTTCCTCCTTTAAGTCTTTTGTCAGGTATTTTGGTCACAGTGACACCAAATTAACACATGATTCCTTCTAAGCTCTCTGTGCTCTCAGCCTGATGGTCTCTCTCATAACCATAGTTTCTAGGCTTTGTCGGAACCTATCTTAAAACCTCTAACCTAGATGTCTCTCTAAGTGGGAAGAAGGGCTTAGCATCTGCCTGTGCCGATGCAGCAGACTCTCTGTCCTCGTCACAGGCAACTCCCAGGAGTTCCATGCCGCTCCTGAATGGAGGGTAAATTTCCTCTTGCAAAACTATCAGGCTCTTAAGAGGAAGGCCTTAAGTAGAAGCACTAGGTGGCAGCTCTGGATTAGCCTTTTAAACAACGTTCAAAGACAAGAAATGTTGCCTCCAGGAAGGAGCAGATGATGTGAAGGGAAAGTGCAGACCGGAGAGTAGGGAAGAACGTGAGAAGGGGGTTTAAAGAGGGAAAGAGAGAGAGCCCAGAGATAGCCTCAGGTTAGGATGACCCTGGGTCAGAGCAAATTCCAAGTTGAAATGGTGATAAACCTCAAAATGTGTGTGTGTGTGTGTGTGTGTGTGTGTGTGTGTGTGTGTGTTTAAGAAAGAGAGAGGAGAGAGGGAGGGAGAGAGACTGGCTCTTTATGGAGAATTATGCTTTGTGGAGACATTTACAAAATTAAACATTACTTCACAACACAGTCTTCATTAAATACTTTACATATTCAACTGGTCATCGGATTATCCTGTGTAAGAGGAATAAATGATTTTTGTTTTTGTTTTGTTTTGTTTTGGGGGGGGTACTAGGAATTGAACCCAGGGGCACTTTACTGCTGAACCACATCCCAGTTCTTTTAATTATTGTTTATTTTTGAGACAGGTTCTCACTCAATTGCCGAGGCTGGCCTCAAACCTGAGATCCTCCTGCTTCAGTCTCCTGAAGCATTGGGAATACAGGCATGTGCCACTGCACCCTGCTATAAATGATTACTTAAGGTATTTAACTATGAACCTGTTAGCAATACTACCTTCCCATGCAGATACTAAGCAATTATTGACAAGTTGTTTTAATCAAAATATATTTATATTTATCTTCAATCCAATTTATGTTTGTCTATCCACTCTTATGGGTACTGAAAATCAAATCATGAGGGCTTGGAGCTTTGTTTTATATTATTTTTCTTGAGAGGTATTTGCTGCTTAAACCATGAAAAACAGCAGTGTAGCCTTCCTTTCAACATCCTTCCCTCATTCCTCCCTTTCCAGGATCTGTTCCCTGCCACCCCCTACCTTTTGCCTTAGTACCCCTTTCTTCTCTCTTGAGTTCCAAGCTCTCACAGCGCCTGGTGACTTCTATTCCTAACTTCTCTTCATTCCTATTACCTGAGTACTCATGTAAAGGACATTTTTAGCTTGTGCATCTCAGCTTGGAGTTTCCATAATATAAGAAAAATGCCTGCTCATCTGTGCGAGCCATCTTGGATATGACTTGCCATATTATTAAAAAAAAAACAGATTTTTTTGTTATTTAAAATTTATGCTGTTATGATAAAATAACTATGGAAACCCATGTTTAAAGATGCCCCTGTTGTGTTACATGCTCAAAGAGTACTCACAGATAAAAGGTTGGGAACCAAGAAGAGGTTCAAAAAGATCTGAAAGTCACTGATCAAGTTTAAGGGATAGAGAGAGCAATGTTTAGCAGATTATATGCAAAGTAAAAAACATCACAGTGAGAAATTTTAAAAAAGGGGATTCTAACTTTATTTCAAAAAGCAGCCAGGCTTTCTCCTGTTCTTTGGTAGTGATCTTGCTGGATTGTAATGCTTCTTTCTTAGTGTGGTTTTGACACTCAAGGAAGAAAAATGGAAATACAGAAGGAAAGAGCCAATATTTTGATTTTTTGTTCACAAAGGGAAATGAAATTCCCTCGTTCTAATAAGGAAGCTGCTACATGAAGACAGCTATCGAATCTTTTTAAATAAACTCAGACACATATTTTGCTTGGAAAGCGTGGAATCAAACTAGCTAGTTGGGAAAGGCAGTGCAAATTCAGGCAGCACGTTCTACACACTTTTCCTGCTTATCTACTCTGTTCCACCAGGTTCTAAAGCTAAGAAAAGTGGAGAGTCTGTTTATACCCCAAGATCAGATAACAAGTGACAAAAATTATTAATTCCATCAATTATCTAGAAAGTACTAGGGATTCTTCCCAGAATCTGTTCACTAAACTTTAAATTACTACTATTCTAAAATAGCAAAATCTAAGATGACGGTGTGTATTTATCTGTATTTCCAATGAGAACAGTTCTGAACTTAGTTGATTATCAAATTCTCTGGGAAGTTGTTTTTGTTTTTGTTTTGATTAAGTATTGAATACAGGGGCATTTAACCTCTGAGCCACATCCCCAACCCTTTTTTTTAATCATTTATTTACAGACAGGGTCTCACTAAATTGCTTAGGGCCTCGGTAAGTTGCTGAAGCTGGCTTTGAACTTGGGATTCTCCTGCCTTAGCCTGCCACTGGGATTACAGGTGTGTACCACTGCCCCCAGCTCTGGAAAGTTTAAATAGAAATTTCTAGGCTTACATCCAAAGATTCTTATCCCGATAGGTCTTACATATTGGAGATTTTGAAATCTAACTGAATGACTTTCATACTAAATCAAGTTTGAAATTCACTGAATAGTACTACTAGGACTCAACATTACTAGAATTTCAAATACCATATGGTTTATTACATAACTTCTGAAATCATTCTACTTTAAAGGGCACTACAGTAGTCAATCTCAGTGGTTGAAAACACTAAACATTTGCTTCTCATTCATGGAAAGCCCAGTGTGGATGGCCCTTCTGTATCTCATAGCTTTATCATTTGGAAGTCTTGGCCTCCACAGTTACCAAGAAGAGTAGGAGATGAAAGGGATAGCGGGGTATTGTGGTTCCTAAATTCCTTGATTTAGAAGCAATACATGACATTTGCCAGCACTGGGCAGATGGCCTCCAATTTAACTGTAAGGGGGCTGGGAAATGTAAGAAGTACATGGAAATTTGGAGAGTGTTAGCAGTCTCCACCACAGTGATCTACAGCTGGACCTGAATAGTTAACAAAACTTAAAATCTATTGAAACAAATGCTTGGCTTTATCTTTCTTTGCTAATTTTGTTTTAATCTAACCTACACTGTTGAACCAGAATAAAATCATTCTCTCTTTGATTCATTTGGCTCCATAGAATGATTATCTTGTCAAGTATCTGAAGCTCAGAAAAACCATGGTAATGTGGTTCATTATTTAATTATATGTAAAATTATATTATGTTGAATTATAATAGTGCAATCAGTAACATTTTTATACAAAATAAAAACTGCTAAAAGAAAAAACAGCAAATTCCTAGTAAGTGTACCATGGCAATAATGGTAAGACTATTAGAAGATGTGCAATTCAGAGAGCAGGTAAAGGGAATCGGGAGCTTTAACACAATTCTCAAAACCTCTTTTCTGCCTAGACCCCTTCATTTCATGGCATGCACATCTGCTTTCATCCTATTATGTCAACCAACACTCATAATATCTTCTATTTTCTAGTTTTCTTGTCTTCAGTAAGCCACTTAACTTAATGAAGTTTCAATATCTTCTTGTGTAAATGGGAATTTATACAACTATGCCTCATTGGGTCATTGTAATGACAGAACAGTTACTCAAATATTTTCCTCTCAGAAGCAGATTATGGAAAAATTTTAAAAGAACCAAAAGAAAGAGAAAGGGTAGATTTGGGTATCTTCAGCGGTTTTTCCCTGAATTTTATTAACTGTTGCTTTCGTGACTCAATGTTTATCATATGAACATTATAAATAAAGGAAAATTTGAGACAGTTGTTAAAATCTTCTGAGGAATCTGTGAACATAAGTAGATTCTCATTGGAAAAATCAGTTTTGGAAAATCAGTTTTAATGCAACAGGAAATCTCTGCGTCTCTTCAGAATCATGATTCTAAAATAAATAGATTAATTCAATTGCATGTTCCCACTTTTTCTCTCCAAAGTTTGACATTATTTTAACATGAACCTAGTAACTCTTTTTTTTCTTTCAGTAACACTTATGTTAACTGCTGTATAGGAAACTGATTTTCAATATATATTTATTGATTATAATGTGTAGTGTCATTTTGGATGAGCATTCTTTCGTATATTTCTGACAGAAATTTTTAACTTTGGGGAGGTCATAGAACACTTTGGAAATTAAAAAAAAAACTATAAACCTGTTTTCCCTATAAAAATTTACATTATTCAAACCCATAAATTTCTTATATATAATTACAGAAGTCTCACTGACTTACAATGCCATGTACAGATTCTTTGTTCCATATATTTTATGTTAACTATTAAAAATTTATCAATAAATAATATTAGCATGCAATAGCATTTCCTAGAGAAGGAAACAAGCAATTCCACAAATGCATAGGAGACAGCCAGAAATTCTAGGAAAATCTTGTGATAACAGACTTCTTTTCACATGTCCCCCAAACTTATGGTCACTGGTGCACTTTCACCAAAAGGAAGATTTTCTGTTTCCATCATCTCTTTGGCAAAGCCTTCCTTGATGCTGCCAATTTTTCCCCCCTTCTATGTCTCCTCTCTGAGTCAGCACTTTGTGTCAATGATCTATTCATTTCTACATCTTCAGTGACTAGTCCAGAAGATGGTACATGATAAGCATTGGATAAGTATTTGTATAACTGTGAAGTACAGCAAGCCACTTCAATATTTTTTTGTACTTCTTTGTGTAATGATACTCCATCAAAAGCAGAATAAGCAAGACATTCTTGACAGACCACCTCATTAGCCTTTCTCCTTCCAGATTATGCCCGGCTAAGCCTGGGACCGACACTCATCAAATTAAATAGCATTTAATATACTTGTCATAGTTCTTGTGACAAAACAGTTAATTATAAGATAGTTTAAAACAAAGAAAAGCTCTTAAACTTATATTAAAATTGGAGTGAACAAGAGAAAATGAACAGCACTATCCAGGGAGTCAAACTCAGTTATGTAATTGAGATCCTGTGGCTGAGATTTCCCATTTACTTCAAAAGCTTGAAATAAAGTTTTGTTTGGTATAAAAGGACCACTATTTGTTTCAAGAGGAAAACTATCAGGAATCAGAAAGCAAAACAAATCATTGGATTTAGAAGCATATTATCAGAAAAACAAAACATCCAGTTAAATTTGTATTTCAGATAGTTTTAATATATGTCCCAACAATGGCATAAGACATACAAAAAAAGTGGTTATTATTAAGAGTATCCTCTATTTTTATCTGCAAAACCATCTGGTAACTCTAGTTTGAGGGCTAATACCTCACAACCAAAGAAGCCAAAAGGCCATACAAGCCTTCCCTGTGAAAGTCATTTGGAATAACTTTGATTTACATTTTATTTACCCATGTTCCAGCTTTCTTTTTCCTCCTTCTTTCCCTTCATGGGTGGCTCATGAGGGGGAAACTGCTGGTACCCTGCATTCTTGGCTGTTGGTCCTGAGCCTCCCCCTTGCTGGCACATGTTGTGTGAGGAGGCCAGCTGTCGTTCTGTGGTGTCAGGTTGTGGGCTATCCCTTTGGGAAGAGCAGACAGTCCACTCCCTGAGAGGGGAAAGGCCCCAGAGGTCAGCAGAGGCCAACACCTGTTGAGTTTTGATAGTGTTCCAACATGAAGTCAAAAGGCCTTGCCTTGCTATTTATATTGGGAAAGGACAAAAGGGCCTTAAACTCTTGAGACAGCTGATAAAGCTGGAGTATGGTCACATCTTGGTGAAAAGAACAGATGTGGCTTCTGAAGGACTATGTATGGGATCCACCTGGGAGTTCTCCTCCATCATTTTGATGGATGCAGAGCGTCAGCATGTGGGTTAGCTCTTCACTTGTCATTGCATGGCTTTCTCTCTGGCCTTTGGTTTCCATATGAACTGAATATTCTGGGTTTATTTTACCCTGGTCTATTGGGCAACATGACATTTTAATGAATATGTCATTCTAAACTTTAATCTATGTAGGCTATCAATGACTTTCCCTAGGAATGAGGTGGTCTGAATGGTGTATTGAGAAAACAAAGAAAAATCAAAAAGAATATGAGGTTCTATAATCACAGTGATTTTTGTAAGATATTTATCAAACTGTTTAAGCTAACTTTTTAATTTTTGCACCAGGGATTGAACTCAGGGATTCTTAACCTCTGAGCTACATCCTCAGTTCTTTTTATGTTTTGTTTTGTGACAGATTCTCATTATATTGCTTAGACTGATTCATATAGTTGAATGCCCAAGGCTTGAAAATAATCGGAACCTTCTCATTCTTGATAATCATCAGGGCATAAAGTAAGGATCACATATGTCTCTAAGAAATATGGTATCATTAATATCAAGGGTCCATCCTGCATGGGCTGCACACCAAGCTGAAGTATAGTGATGGCCTTAAAACACATGGAAGAGCAATGGTGTCATTGCACTGAAAGAGAATACACACAACAGTTCTTCAAATGGTTATTCTTATTCCCAAATTTCCTGGAATATATCTAATATTACAACATGCCTTTGTAAAATATTTTTTATTGGTTTTCACTGCAAAAATCACCGTCACCATAAATATTTCTCCCCAACATGACAAACTCTCTTTCCTTAGGGCATAACTTAAATATCCATGGGAGGAGAAGAGGATGATTCGTGGAGAATATAAAATATGATTTTTTTTTTTTTTTTAGCTCATGATGCCTTCCCACACTAGAACAAAGTTAGAGGATTTTTTCTTTTTCTGTTCAACTTCTCCTCTCTTAGCCCCAAACACTCCACTCCTCTTCTCCTCCCATGGATCTGCCCAAATTTTCACTATTTTCAAAAGATCAAAAACAAAAATTCCAATTTCAGTGGAATCAGGATTGCTCTTGATTTTCTGAACCTCAAGACCTTGATAGTCAGTGTTTGCTCCTAAGTTCAGTAATATTAGTATCACTAAGAGCTTGGTGCAAAATCGAAATTGCAGGACCCATATGGGACTTACTGAAAGAGAATTTGCATTTTAAGAAGCCCACCAGGCAATTCATGTGAACTCATTAAAATCTGGGAAATTCTGTTTAGGGATATAGCTCAGCTGTTAGAGTGTCTGCCTTACAAGCAGAAGGCCCTAGGTTCAATCCCTTGCACTATTAAAATTAAAAATTTAAATTTAAATTTAAAAAAAAGAAGAAAAAAAGAAAGAAAAAAAAAGAAACAAAGTGTCAGCCTTCAAAAGAATCCACCCTTCACAATAGCTACACTGTGGAATCAACCTAGATGCCCTTCAATAGATAAATGGATTAAAAAAAATGTGGCATATATACACAATGGAATATTACTCAGCAATAAAAGAGAATAAAATCATGGCATTTGCAGGAAAATTGATGGAGTTAGAGAAGATAATGCTAAGTCAACTTAGTCAATACTCAAAAAACAAATGCTGAATGTTTTCTCTGATATAAGGAGGCTGATTCATAGTGGGATAGGGAGAGGGAGCATGGGATGAATAGATGAACTCTAGATAGGGCAGAGGGGTGGGAGGGGAAGGGAGGGAGCATGGGGTAATTAATGATGGTGGAATGTGATGGATATTATTATTCAAATTTCATGTATGAAGACACAAATTGACGTGAATATACTTTGTATACAGTCAGAGATATGAAAAATTCTGCTCTATATGTGTAATAAAAATTGTAATGCATTCAGCTGTCATATATAAATAAAAATAAACATTGAAAGAAAAAAAAAGGAATCTACCCTAAGACATTTCTAATAACTCCAGAGAGTAAGTGTTCCATACACTTGTTCCTACATGAGTTCTGGTCTGAACATCTGTCATAATGCCCTTCCCAAAAAAGCTCTCCCTACCTTTGCATAGTTCCTGTAGTCACTGAAATGATCAACTGGTTAGTCCCCTTTCCATATCCTGTTTACCATGTAAGCTTTGCAGATAAATTTGGCCAGCAAGAGCTGCCAACTCACAAACAACTCAATGTATAATTTATTATTACTGCCTTATGTATTTCTTTCTTTGATGGCAGTCATTAGAGTGTTTCAAGGTTGTGAATAGAAAAGAAATACTTGGATTTATCACACCAGTGTTATTGATATTTTCCTCATATATTTTTATTTGGAGAGAAAACAGGAGGGTATGACTTTGAGCCTGACATGTACAACTAGCCGGCACATGAACAACAAATGACTTTTTAAAGCGGGAGCTCTCTTCCTTTCTAATGCTTCTCTGCATCCCAACAAGGCTGACAACCAGAAACTGTATCAGCTAGGCTTCCTTCCTTTGACTTCCTAGGTGGTTTTGCAAGTGGAAATCACATGAGGACACTGAAGAATGAGAAGAACCAGAAGCCGGGGTATTTTTCACTCTCCACTCCTGTACAGCTCCTTCCCTTGCCCTTTTAGACCTAAGGGTGGCAACAGATCATTGCAATTATTAAGACCTAAATGTGTCACCATCCATTACAGAGCCTCTTATTCTTACCAATGCTTTTGCAAATAATTTCTTCATTAAAATTTATTTGATTTCTTCTTTGTATAGTTCTTTCTGGGACCTTGACTGATTTAGTCACTTTATTTTCTCAGCTTTCTCAGTTTAGCCCAAAGATGCATAATCTATCAGGTACCTGTAATTTTAATTAGATACTTTTCACCTCCCTGGCCTGGTCTCCAAATGACCTCTCTCAATGCTCTAATTCAGTACTTCTCTAATTCTAAAGTCTTCTACATACCATCTTTTATTACAATGCAGGTCATAGATAGAGTCTGAACTCCTTGACTTCTAATAAGTTGTCAGGTTCTGACAGTCCTAAGAGCCCATGGACCACACTTTGGGTCTCCAGTCCATACATTGATAATGAAGAAGGATGAAGGACATCAGTGGTCCCTAAGTGAAGTCTACAACCAAGAGCATCCCCATCCCCTGAGAACAAGGCTATTAGAACTGCAAACTCTGAGTCCCTATCCTAAACCTGCCTTATCAATGAGACCTAACTATGTTTTATTAAGTCCTGTCAGTGACTTTGATCCACCCCTAAGTTTGAGAACTCCTTAAATAGAAGATTGTACACTCATAATAACTGCTTTTGAGCCATCACTATTTGAATGACTTCACATAAAATTATGTATGCACTTCTCACGTAAAATAATGTAAGCACTCTTCTCAATTTAGAGGTAGAGTAGCCATATAATTTAGGAAATTGAAATTGACAGACTTTTGAATTTCTGCTGTTGTCATACACAATAACATGAAGGCAAATAAAATTACCAATAAATGTATTTTGAAGATAATAAATGATGTCAAGATTCAGTTCATTTTATCATACCATGAAAGTCTAGCTAGATGTTATAAGAGATACAAAGATCAGTTATTCAATCATTATCTTATAAATTTACAGTCTCATGAGAAAAATATGAAGCTTCAGTTGGGAGTACTGAAAGACTGCTTTCTAGGATTAAAACTACAAAATCAGCACCTAAGAAATGATTAGTAGTCTGATCAGAAGTCTATAAAAAGGCAGCATAAAAATAGAATATTTCTAGGACTTGAAACAAGACAGGCAAACATAAAGCAATTCCTGGATAAAAGAGAGGTACAGAGACAAACATTACTGAGTTCTGCTGTCTGGTTTAGCCCTGCTGTGAAGCCACATTTGACTAGAACATCTTTTGTATTTGAACCACAGCATTTCTCTGAGCAAGCAAATTTGCTCCCCCCAAGCAATTTTTTGTTTTTTGCTATTCCACTTGGTAGTATCCAGAGTGTAATAGTGCACAGGTTTGACCCGTCCACCAGACAAATGATCCCAATCTGCATGAACTTAATGACATTCTGGGCTTATATTCCTACTCTTTTGAGTATAGGAACTGTAAGCATGGTTTGACTGATGCTGGAACATTCAGAAAATAAAATTTCTGGGAGTGAAGCTGGAATCTTTGGTATATCACAGTAAATTCTTTACCCTAATGCTGCCTGTTCCATTCTCCTGTGGATAATCAATCTCTATAGATAATATATACCTCAATGGCTAACCTATTAAAACGTTTGAAAGCCACACAAGTTGTATGGCAAGGTTATAAATGTGGCTGATCTTCCTAAAAGTTAAATATTTAAAGAAAGAACTAACACATAAGATTGGGATGGCTACTCAGGAAAATCAATGAAATTAAAGTAAAATAGGTACAATTTTTATTGAACATAGTTCACATACCATGAAACCTAAAAGTAAAAAAGTAAAAAAAAAACAAAAAAGTTTTCACCACTATCTAATTCCAGACATTTAGACTTCCAAATTTATCTGTTTTCAGTGTAATATCAAGATCATCCAATAAATAAAGAATTGTCTTTTCAACAAATGATATTGGAAAAGTTGTATAGCTACATGCAAAAGTATGAAGTTTGGACTCCTACTTCATACAATGTACAGAAATAAACTCAAAATGGATCAAAGATCTTGTATGAGTTAGCTGTGACAAAATACCTGAGAAAAGCACATAAAGGTTTAATTAGAGCAAAGTTTAAGAGGCTTTAGTTCATGGTTGGCTGGCTCTATTGCTTTTAGATGTGTGGAGAGGTAAAGCATAAAGGCAGAGAGGGCAAGGTAGAACAGAGCTGCCCATATGATAGCAGCTAGGAAGCAGAGAGAGAGATCAGAGGAGCCAGAGGGAAGACAAACCCTTGCAAGAAAAATTCCCAGTGACCTATTTTCTCCAATTAGGCTCCACCTCCTATAGTTTCCATCATATCCCAAGGGTCCACTCAATTAGGAACCTATCAATGGGTTCATCCACTGATGAGATCAAAGTCCTCATGATCCAATTACTTTCCCCAAACCCATCTCTGAACATTGCTGCACTGGGAACCAAGCTTTCAACACAAGAGCCTTCGGGAGACATTCCAGATCCAAACCAAAACAGACCTTAATGAAAGAACTGAAATTATAAAATCCTGAAGAGAAAACATAATGGTAGATCTTAGCAACATAAATATATTATTACATTCAACACCCACACCATAAGTAAAGAAAGAAAAGAAACTGGACTTTATAAAAATTTAAAAGTTTATGTTTCAAAAGACACTATCACAAAAATAAAGACAATGCACATAATGCAAAAAAAGGAAATTATATGTATGATAAGGGACTTGTATATAAAATATAAAAATAGCTTCTACAGCTCAATAATAAAATGACAACTCAATTAAAAACTGTGCAATGATCTGAATAGGTATATCTTTGAAAAATACATACAACCACCAGGATAGTTATAATCAAAATAATAGACAAAAACAAGTTTTGATAAGGATGTGGAGAAATTGAAATCCTCATACTTTGCTGGTCCAAATGTACAATATTTGCAACCACAATGGAAAACAAGCTGGCACTTCCTCAAAAACCAAACAGTTATCCCACTGCTCAGCAATGTCCATTCCAAGACTATTGAAAACATGCATTTACACAATAATTTATACACAAATATTTGTAGCATCATTATCCATAATACCAAAGTATTTACTAACTCAAATGTCCATCAACTAATAAGTGGATAAACAAATTGTGGTAGAAGCATATAGCATAAAGTTAGCTTAAAAAGCAATGAAGTATTGATACATGCTACAACATGAACCTAAAATATTATACTATGGGAAATAAATTGGCAATAAAAAACACATCTATGATTCTATTTGCATGAAATGTCTGGGAGGAGGAGCTGCTGCACAGTGATTGGTTCCTGCATATTGAGAGGAGAAGCTTGCCCCGGTGGTCACAGCTCCACCTACTGGAAGAGAAGTTAATCAAACTCTAAGACTGCATTTATTAATTTTTTTTAATTTTTTTTTTATTTTCATTTTTTTATTTTTTAAATTTTTTAAAATATTTTTTATTTTTTATTATTTTTTATTATTTTTTTAAATTTTGTTTTATTTTTTTATTTTCTATTTTTTTCTTTTGTCTTTTCATTTCTTTTCAATTTCCTTATTCCCCCTTTCTTGAATTCTACCTGTTTATTCTCATTCTCTTTAGTGACTTCTTCCCTTCCCTTCTAATACCTTTCCTCTCAAGCATCAAATAAATTTATAGGAGTAAACAGTAACTCAGCAGTCAAACAGAACAAGAAGTCACATGAGCAGCATGAAAAAGCAAGGAAGAAAAGGAGTACAAACAATGCAGGACAGCCTAAATATTCCGGAGGAACAAGAGGCATCAGAAAAATGGTCAAATAAAGAACTCAAGGAATACCTTAGACAGATGGAATGGAACCTTAAAGAGGATATGAGACAGCAAATTCAAACAGTGAAAGAACACATTGAAAATGAATTACATAAACAGATAAAAGAAGCAAATAAGCATCTTTATCAGGAGATAGAGATTATTAAAAAAATCAAACAATAATTCTAGAAATGAAGGAAACTATAAACCAAATTAAAAACTCAAATGAGAGTATCAGTAACAGAGTGGAGCAAGTAGAAGCCAGAACGTCAGATAATGAAGACAAAATATGTCATCTTGAAAAGCCAACTCAGAAAAGCTGGTAAAAAATCACAAGAAAAACATCCAAGAGATATAGGATAACATAAAAAAAAAAAAAAAAAAACTTAAGAGTCATCGGGATAGAGGAAGGTATAGAGGTTCAAACCAAGGGAATGAGCAACCTGCTAAATGAAATAATTATAGAAAACTTTCCAGAAATAAAAAAGGAAACGGATGTACAAATTGTAGATGCATACAGGACACTGAGCATACAAAATCACAGTAGACCAACACCAAGACACATTGTTATGAAGATATCCAATATACAGAACAAAGAGAAAATATCACCTTTTTTTTTCTTTTTCTTTTTACAGGTCTATTCCACAGAGGAAAATAAGTTAATTGAAGACTACATGGAACAACAACCTAATTAAATTTAGTGGAGGGTGAAAAAGAGACAGTTTGAAGGAAAGAAAAAAATGATCGAATTACCTGATTTGAAAATTAAGACCAAGCAGTAAATAAAAGTTAATAAACATAACAAACTTGTAAATATTTAACAATAAACTTCAATTCCATATTATAGCCAGTTAAAAGGGAAGCAGAAAAGGGACTGAGAATAAGGAAGAAAGAAGAGTAAAAGATAAGTAGACATGGGGGCTAAAATAGGCTCAATACAAAATAAAACAGCTTGGTGGTTCTAAAGCCTGGCTGCACACTGAATTACCAGGGGTGATTTTTAAAATATTGATGCCAGAGCTCAACCCTCAGGGGTTCTCAACTAATAGGCCTAAAATGAGACCTATATTGGTATTTAAAAAACAAAAACTACAACAAAACTCCCAGGTGATTCTAATGTGCATCTCAGATGGAGAACCACTGTCCTACAGGTATTGAGGCATGGTAGAGAGGCAGGTATAACCAGGTAAGCTGTTATCTTTGTCCCATCGTATAGTCAACTTGGGCTATAGGCTTCAAGAAATCTTGGAAATGCAAATTAGCTACCTAACCAGGCATAACTTGGAGGGTTTTTACTTTTAAGACAGGCAGAGTGATGAAATGAACAGAAGATTAGGAATCAAATGCCTAAAGACCTCATTTTAATTCCAACTGTATGATCTAAGCAAATGACTTTGCATCTCTGAGTGTATTTTTACATCTGCAAAATAAAATTTAGGTAAAGTGATTTGTAAGGTTACTACCACAGCTGTGACTTGAAAAGTCTTATAACAGGAGAGGGTACAGGAGAGGATAGTGAGGCCAGTCAGATTGGCCCGTCCTAGGCCTGATTTTGTGAATGCAGGTAGACTGGGGCAATTCTTTTGAGGAAAAGCAATAAAGAAAGATAAGGTGAGGATTGAAAGTTAGAAAAATGCAGCAGAAAAACTTTTAATTTCAGCATACATGTAAATTTCATGTTAGTATTTATGAAAAATAAATGTTGGATGATGGATGCTATTATTTGTTTTCAATCATGGGCCTCTAAATTGTAAACATGATTCTGCTTTCCTATTATCCACAAATAACTTGAAGCATTATGAAGATCAGAGAAATTTAGCAATATAGAAAGGTTTATGTGGAAATGGATGAGAATTATTTCCCTGTTAAAAGGAAAAGCTAGTTATGAAAAGCTTCAAATTCTAAACACTAGATTTATATTTCTAGATGCAGGTGATCGTGGAGGAAGGCTGAAATAGGGCTGAAGTTGGGACAGTCCCATGGGCCTCTGTCCCATTATATCACAGCTTCCTACAAATAGCAGTAGCCAGTCAGTCCTGGCCTTGCAGCCCCAAGGCCAGTGGGCTCTGAGGAATTATCCTGCTCAGTGAACTGCTTAACCCCATGTGGGCATAGCTCTTTCCATGTAAGCACAGCTCACAAGCTGCCTGAGACATTAAGGTAAAGGAGATCCATAATTATGGTTATGTTTATGTTAATGAATCTGACTCACTTCCAGCTTTATTTTGTCCAAAAAATCCAAACATAGTAGCACCCCACTTCAAGAAAGAAAGATGGATAAAAGAAGAGTCAGTTGAAATATCACATCATCTTGCTGTCCCAGTCAGGATTAGCTGTTTCTTATCTGTGCTCTTCAGTTGTTAAAGCAGAATCTGCCGGGCTGGGGATGTGGCTCAAGCTGTAGCGCGCTCGCCTGGCATGCGTGTGGCCCGGGTTCGATCCTCAGCACCACATACAAACAAAGATGTTGTGTCCGCCAAATACTAAAAAAAAAAAAAAAAAAAAAAAAAAGAATCTGCCTTTCATCAGAGGCTAGGCACGGCAGTGGGCTAAGTATTTTAGATGCACTTAAAACTCACTAAGCCCCAGACTGTGAGAATGATCATTCTTCCATTTTTCAGATACAAAACTCAGGCTGAAAGAGGTCAATCCATGTGACCAAGACTGCTCAGTCAAAAAGTGGCAGGACCAAAAGACAAACACAGAATGATTAACTCTGGTATTTCAATCACCACAAAATACTGCCTCCATCAAGTACATCTTCTTTAAAATAATCAAAATTTCTGATTATACAGGTCATATGTGACCACAGTAGGGAATTTTCAGAAATCAAGAAAAGAATTGAAGTACAAGTCTCCATAATCTTCACTGTCACTTATTTTGGACTTCAATGAATATTTTAATGTTTTTGGTGGTATTTTTCAAATTTTATTTAAAAATTATTTCACTTGATATTATGTTATTTGTACTCTATTCTCCTATTAATGAATTCCTCAGAAATATAATTCTAACTGGTCAAATAATAGTTTTTTGTAATTTATCAAATGAATTTATGTAAACATTCCCTTCCCAATGGACATTGGGGTACCTGTTTTTCTGCTGTTACAATGTTGGGATGAGCATCTTATGCATAAATCTTTGTTCCTATTTCTGATCATTTCCTTAAGCGATATATAGAGTTGCCTACCCAGCCTCTTCTGTGGGAATGGTCTGCTACATTCACAAATGTCTCTTACAATTACATTTAAACCAAAGAATTTTGTCTTTCTGACAACAACAATAATATTCTACACCAGACACCATATAGTCTGTTTGGAGGATTTGGAATATTAACTTGAAAGACATGGGGACAGTAGTGTTTCTAGCCCAGACACACCATTGGCAACACTGTAGAGGAAGGACCATCCTGCTGTTAAGATAGCTAAAGCCTTCCTGGTTCCTGCTTTTCCCAAAGCCTGGCTTTGCAACTATCTACTATGTTCCCCAGATTTACCTGTATCCTTCCAGTGAACACCCATGTTTAGATATACCAGGTCTGGTTGGCTTGAGCAACTTTAAAATTAAAAATTCTTAATTAGTAAAAAATGATATGGTAATGTTTCTTGAAGAGGTTTCTTTAAGAAGACTTGGCTAAAGTAAATTTAAGACAATTCATGCATGTCCCACAGAAATTTCTATATTTTATACTACTATCAGTAAACACATGAGAGAAGCCTATTATTCTGTAGAATTTTTTTTTCATATTGGAAGCCATATAATAGCATCCTCTCATTGTGCTTGAATTTCTTTAATTATCAATAATGTTAAACATTTTTATATGCTTTCTATCCAGATATACTTTGTCAACCTATGTGCCTGTTTTTTTCCATGTATCCATTGTGTTCTAAGGATTTTTACTGGTGATCTATACTTGATCTTTATATATTAAGAATATTAACCTTGATCAGAGCATTCCTCCCAGTTTCCTGTAATTATGTAACTATGTATGTGCCTTTACTTTCTCATCATTATCTTTCCTATACCTAAAGCTTTGGCCATATTGAACAATACTCATTCTTTGTATTCAAATGAGCTAAGGAATTATATAGTAACAATGGGCCATTATCTCAATGGCTTAACAAACATGTAAAAGAAATGTTTATTTTAAACTTTGTCAGGGATGGGAGGATTCTGTTCATTTTAAATGCTCAGTGGCCCAGGTTGACAGACATTCCTTCTTGATTCATGGTTCCACAAACACTCTGTCAGGTCAGGTACTCAGGTGATGTTTGTGCTCCCACACTGCCTGGAAGCAAGGCACATCCCTCTGCTCATATTTTGTGGCCCAAAGCAAGTCACATGGCTGTGATGAACTTTCAGTAGGCCAGGGGTGTACAATCTCACCCTGTGTCCAGGAAAGAATCAGAATATGTGAAGGACCAGTGGCTACCACACCCTGTGCTTTCTTGCCATTTCTCTCTGTTCCGTCCTAATGGAAAACACTTCTCCTGCTGTTCCATGTTCAGATTCCTCCAAACCTTCAAAAGCTATCTCAAAAGTTGTATTCCCTGTGAGGTCTTCTCATCTCTTCTATGTGGAATTGATCTCATGCTCCTGAACCACTCTAAAATCTTAAGAATAATCTTTTCCTACCTTGAATTATAGTCACCTGGGTACATTTTTTCCTCTTTTTATCTTGGATCATGACTTTCTTTAAGGCTGTATATCTTAGTTGTGTTTTTATACTTCACAGGGCTTAGTCCAGCACCTGACAGATTAGGCTCACAATAAATTATGATTGAATGAATAAAGGCTTAGTTCCTAGCCTGGAGACTTTCATTTCAGCATAACACTAAGAGATTTACTTGTAACTCGTTAATTATGTTAGTAATAATTATATTTTCAGACAAGTTCAATTTAAAATTAACATGTTTTTTGATTCTCAGTGATTGATTAAGAGACCAGGTAGCTACAACATTCTTATCAACACCACAAAACTCTTCTTCTTCAGGTGCATATGCTAACAGACTTGTAGCATTTTTCAAAAAGAACACTTTATCAATAACTATAGTACCAACGTGATTTTGAATTGCCCATGATTTTG
Organism: Callospermophilus lateralis; assembly: GCF_048772815.1. Taxonomy (NCBI): domain Eukaryota; kingdom Metazoa; phylum Chordata; class Mammalia; order Rodentia; family Sciuridae; genus Callospermophilus; species Callospermophilus lateralis. The sequence continues at coordinate 66,113,715 of NC_135314.1, forward strand.
TTTTTTGTTTTGGTTTTTCAAGGCTGCCTTGAACCCTTGGGCTCAGTTGATCCTCATTCTTTAGACTCCCAAATTGCTGAGCATGCGTGCCCACCACATTGCCTGACAGGCCACGACTTTAAGTTGCTGCTATTTTTACCTTTGAAAATCACTGTTAATTTATCTTCATATTTTCACATTTATATGGATATTTTTCTCAATATTGTATAAGAATTTTTAAATATTTTTATTTAATCCTTTACATAGTACTTTGATCTCTAGTTTGGGACAAGAATTTCACATATACACACACACACATTACGTTATGTGTAATATATGTATAGACATAGAATATATACATGTATATATAATTATATATTTATATTTGTATACATGTGAATACTTTTATAGACACATATGTATATGTATATGGTCCATGCATAAAATGCACATACATAATTAATGTGTATATATACATATATGGTGCTTATCCAATCACATATATACACGGTCTTTGTATTTAATAATTCAGACTGTCATTATTTAGTCAAATGACTGTTCCATGACTACCCACCCTGGATATAGTAGCTTCCGCTTATTGATCTACACCTTGCCTTCTGTTTTATTACTTATTCTTGTAGGTCTTATTATTACTTGAAATTCTTTTATTTGCCCATTTGTTATACTGTTATTCTTACCACACTTAAAGTCAATCTCTCCCCAATAAAATGTGCCATCCTAGAGACAAGGATTTTATTGTTAGCTGCTGCAATAACAAGTAAACATTGCCTGGTACAGAGGATGCAGTAAAATAAACATTTTTCAGATCAATGAGCAAATGAATAAAAGATTCTTTCTTGGGTGACCGGGTGGATTGTGCTACCATTCACTGGTAAAGAAAATGCAAAGGCAGGAGTAATTTCAGAGGAGTGATATGTTGCTCATCTTTGAATATATTGAGTTTGAGGTTCCTGTGTGATCCTCAGATAAAGATGTCAAATAGAAATATTTACCTAACTCTGAAATGGAATCAGGGGACATAGATTTGCTCATTTTCTTATAGGTAATATTTAAAATCTTAGGAGTGGCTAAGATTCCTGGGTACACATAGCTTAAGAACAGAAAATGGCATACTTCAGCCTCCCAGGACATCTCTCTCTCTCTCATATTTGCTCCTCCCAACAGCCTCAAAGAGCAGGAATCCCAAAAACTTTCCATCTTGACAGTACAAATGCCTTTGCCTCTTTAATCTTATTGGCCTCCTATCAACGGAGACAGCTCAGGAGAGATGGCCCTGTACAGTCTATTTATCCCGGTCTGTTAGACTCATGTTTATCCCTGATGTTACAGATGTTGAAGAATCGATACATCCCACGGGGCCTTATTGAAGCAGATAGCAGACCCCACTTGCTTACCCAAACACTTTCTTTTAGCCCTTCTGGCAAAATTCCCAGGAAGAAAAGACAGGGATGTGCGGAGAGTGTTTTATCGGTGATGCACAGCAGCAGCCAGCTGTCTCCCTAATGATTATTTGTATTCATACAGAGATCCGTTCAACAAAGGAACTCAGCTCACGAGGAACTCCCTCTCCTTGGTAATACATGCTACAGCCCCACAAAGTGTTTTTTTTTTTTTTTAACAATCTCTCTGCCCTGAGGCTGTTATAAGCACAACAAGTAATTCAGAGTCTCTACGAATAAATAAAAATTGAATCTTGTTCTATAGCCAAGGACACTGAGTCACAGCAACCTGCCTAGTGACTCCTTAAGATTAATTCTGACACTCAAGTTCACACTCCTGCTTCTTAATCCTCATTCTAGAACTCTTCCTATGTTCCAGCTATAGTTTCCTAAAACACTTAATCCACTTTTTAAGGGTTTTATCATCTTTAGCTCATTGACCAATATAATATCATGCAAGGATTACCCAATAAGCTGAAATCAAGTGAAGGCTGACTGTGTCCAAAACTAGTCTCTGACTATACTACCAATAAGTTTTTCTGCAGCTCTCATGTGCTAGCCATTCAATGCTGAAAGCCCCGGTTGGACATTAGACACCATCTATCCATATGTTGTTTAAATTTCTTTCTACTGTTTACTCATAGAGCATTCATCAAATTTCTGCTTGATCAACCAGGGATGAGTAATTCACTGCCACCTTGGCTACTGCATTTAATTTTTAGGTAGCTCATTAGGCAATCCTCCATCTTGATAAACCACAAACTGCCACACTGTATTTTTTTTTTCCTTATTAAGCTTTAGTCCTTCACGATGGAGCCACTCAGAATAAGTCTAAAAATGCCTTTTACAGTAAGCAGTGCAGACTTCACTGCTCCAGATCTTCTTCTAATGACACAAATCCCCTCGAGACCTTTAGCATGTCCACATGTGATCCCAGTTTGCCAGCTTTTGCAACTCCACCTGGAGCTCTGAATAGCTCACTCTTCCTCAAGTGTGCTCTGTCCAGCCAAGAGTAGTGGCTCTGTTAGTGCCGTTCTGATCCTCATTAGCCTCCTTGATGGTCATCTTGCACTGGTAATCCAAGCTGAGTTCACAACCCACTGTAACAGAATGTTAAAATGTTTACTATCCCGCTGTTAAATGATGCCTCCTTTGCACTGTTCTTCAGCAGTTAATATCCTCATGCCAAGGGTCAGGCTTTGCATTTACCTCTGTGAAATTTTATCTCACTGGATTTGACCCATATTTTTCATTTGCCATTTGGTGTTCTCACCCAAGTCATTAATAAAAATTATAAACAGACCAGGTCAAAGATAAAACCCTGTGGCAGAGTCTAGATTAACACTGATCCATTAATTAAGCATTTTAGTCTCATTCAACCAGTTTCTAAATTACCTGTCTTTACCCTCAATGGCCCATAGCAGTGCATCTTGCCTGACAGAAGACCTTGCCAAGTACCTGGCTCAAACCCAGACCCTCTCCATTCACAACTATCCACAAAGAGTTGATGGAGTAACTCATCAACTCGGTCTCTATTCAACAGCTTAAAAAGGACATTAAATACATATTTTTTCAGTATTAAAATGATCCACAAAAATTTGGCCTTTTGGATGAGATCCAGGCAGCTGAATGTGCTCCATGTTATGAACACACATTGAGGCAGGTGCTGCTTCAGGTTTCTATTAGAACTCAATCATTATGTACCATGCCTGGTTCCTGCCTCTGGGCACTGGGTGCATTTCACCTTTAAGTCAACCTCAGAAACTGAGGGCTAATAGACATGCTTCTGTTTTCTTTGAAGCATTATTTACTCAGTGGAAGAAAGATAGCCTAGAGGTTTAACACTGTTTGAGAGGTAGGAGAGAGAAGGGTCCAACGGAGAGGGATGCTACTCTGAAAGCAATCTCGCACCTCACATCACAGGAATTGCCCCTGATTATCTTCCCCTCCTTCCCTGCCTGGAACACTGGTTAAAAGGCACATCATTCTACAGGTCATCAGGAAATTTTCCAATTACCCTCCGATGTTGACCGATGGTTTACATAACCCTTTAACTTTTTGGTTATAGAAGTCAAGACACTCCTTTGCTTCCAATTTCAGGATTCCTTTTATCAAACTACCATCTTTCAACATACCCTAAAATATTTCATACAAGTAACAGCTTCCCGACAGGGTGGTCGTTTTCCAGACCCGATCAAGACTTCTGGGAGATAGAGGAGGTTTCCAGCAGTTGCAAGAGACCCCAGCAACTCCCTGACTCCTTCCTCTTTGTTTTACAGCTGAGAAAATCCCCAGAGACATTGAGTGAGCTGCTGAAGGTCACAAAGCTAACTACACACAGCACCAGAGTAAATTCATGTCTTTTGACTCGAAATTCAATGTCCTTCCTACTTTTACAAAGAGGAGAGGTGGTTTGAGAGAAAGGAAGAATTGGGAGTATCCTCTGACCACATAAAAAACCTCCAAAACCATGGTTGCTAGGATATCACTTGAGAAACAAATGATAGGAGGCCATCTCTGACACTCTTTTATGCAAGGTGAGAGATAAACCTGTTCCTCCCCTAGAACTGACCCAGAGAAGGGCCATCTGCGTCTCTGTCCCATCTTTCCTGGATCACTGTTACCTAGGCTTCTCCTTCCCATCCACTCACAGTGAGCCCTGGCATACCACTGATGAGAAAGGAGCAGGTTTCCTACAAACACAGCCATTTCCCATTCTCTGTCTTACCCTTACTGTGCCACTGCAATAACTCCTCATTTGTAGCTTTATTCCAGCATGTTAGCTGCTAACACCACTCTACTTTGTACTTACCCATAAAAAGAATCCCAAACCTCAGAAGTTTGCTTTATTTATACAAAAGCAGGCCAGCATCACAAAGAGTCTTTTATTTTTTGTTTCTTTTAAGAAACATAAAATCCAGCTTTATTATTTAGCTACTGAGAACTCACAGGCTTAGGTAATATAACAAGGAACCATCCAGTAATTCAAATAAATATGAATTGGGAGAGGGTCCCTTTGCCTAATTCCAGGGAGAACCACCAGAAAAAAATGTTCCCTAATCTCTCATAGCATTGAGGTAAAATAGAAGGAATAAGGAATAGGTAGAAAGAAAACAAGAGTTTAATTCAAAGCTCTGCATAGTTTTCCAGGCCTGTCATTCTGCAGGCTCATCTCTTCTTAGGATACTCCTGGGTTCCTGGGAAATCTGTAAGTCTACCTATGCACTATTAATAAACCCTATAATAAGTGGATTAAGTAAAGAGATAGATGATATTTCGAGGAATCTATAATTTAGGGGACTTTACACCGTTATCTAAAGATCAGATAATAACACTATATCAGCCTGAGGATACTGAAACTGACCAGACCACCAGCACCCTCCTTGAGATAACCGACTAAGAACCAGACTAAGATCATTCCTACTTACCTTTCCCACCCCTCAACAAGTGTCCTTTCAAAGAAGAGCCAGGAAACCTAAACCACACCTCTCACTCTCAAGATGACCAGTATTCTTCCTACTTTCCTAAGCAAACCTTTGTCTATGCCTCTGACTGTCAGGTGCTGAATTCTTCCTCACCTTAGCCAAGGACCCTACTGGTGCTGAGTCAAGTTCCCCTTCTCTGTGGGAGCTCCTCGGACCTTTCTTTGGAGATATCTCTTCTCCCTTGCCAGTATGAGGGTCCTTAAAGTCTCATGAGTTATGGTAACTCCAAAAGTACTAACTTAAAATTTGGATAGACAAGACCAAGATTATTTTCTTGGACTGTGATCCCCAAATCAGACCTATCAAGGTCATCCTGGGTGTTTTTTTAATCAAGTTCAATCTTTGGAAGTGGATTCCAACGTGTGTATGTTAACAAAGTGCATAACTTGATTCTTATGTAGTCAACTGGAAGTCTTCTAGAGATTATAGGCTGCACTTTTTTCTGATCATGTTTTATTTAGAATCTTACATCTCTGGATATACAAGTATCTATATAAAAACGAAGGTGATGAAGAATTTTATGCAAAACTTTCCAATATGGAGAAAATAGGGAGGGGTCTGCATGTTTGGAGGGTGTTAGAAGGAATGTTAGAAGGAACAAACATCAAAGAGTCAGTCCCCTTATAAGAAGCCAAGACAATAAGAAGAGAAATTCTTTCTCTAGAATAATGATCAAATAATTATTAAATAATGAAAATATACTAGTATATATTGCTTTTAGTGACCTTTCGAAATTCATTGATTTTAATCAGTGCAAAATCTCGGGGAGAGGATCAACCTGTTATCTCAAGAGAACTAACTTGAGTCCATCATCAGAAAAGGACACTCCCTGCACTATGCTACACTCAGTCAAATGCTACAGCTGATGGCCTCACAGCACCTCAGGGCAGAGTAGGTGTGGTGAAAGTGGACTGGCTCTTCAACAAACTTCTTACCTGTGACTCCTGGCCACACTGCTAGTCTACAATTAAATGTAGCCTTCAATGAATCCTGGCCAATGTGATTCACTTACAGGCAGGCTAAGACCTGACACAGAAAATGTATCTGTGGACTTGAATCCCAGGAGATGGCAGAGTCACAAAAGGAAAAAAAAATACCTGAGTTCCTGGGTGACGAGAGCCTTGCCCCTGTTAATTACACTTTCCATCAAGAAAAAACAAATTCATAATGTGTTAGCTACTGAAAGTTTGTTATTAGTTTCTCAGACAAAATTCAGAACAGAAAGTATCCTATTGACTTAGAGCTCAAGATGTGTGCTGTTGTTTCTGTGATCAGACAGCAGACAGTGAGGCAATAAACAGAGCAAGCCGGAGGATTAGAAAGTATTGCTATTCTCTTGCCAACCATTTCATATAAGTATCATCTGAAATAACATGAAAAGGAACACATGTCTCTGAGGCTGAAGCATGAGAAAAGTGGTTGGAAAGAGGTCAAGTGAAAGTGTGTTGGTTCCTCTTAAATGCTTTTAATACAGGAGCTAAGACAAGAATTGAGTGTTTTTCATGTACAGATTGAAGGGAATGGAGAAAGTCCAAACATCGAGTGTCTTACAACTTTGAAATGACCAACTGCTTCTGGACTCCAAATATTAAAAGATAAGAATGGAAAAGTTCCTGGGTTACAAATTTCCACTCAGACTTCTTGCCTACACACAGTGACTTGGCTTAGCAGCAAAGATCAGAGTAGGGTGGACAAGTCTGTTGTTTCAGTGAGCCTCAAGTTAGCTTCCAGGAAGTTGAGAAAAGGGATGCATGGAGATGAAAAGAAACCCGGCTTGAGAATTGCAACTAGAAAAGAACTAGACAGTGATTACTGATACATGGTACTGATTGGAAGCAGATAGATCATAAGTCTACAGAGTCTTTGAAGAAATTCTATTGCCAAGCTAATCACAAGCCTTCTCTAAAAGGCTTTCTCTAAGAAAGCTGTTTGTTTAAAACTTAAAAATGGTTCTTGGGCCCACCAACTTTCATGAGCCGGAAGTAGTTCGTGAAAGCTGTAACTCCCAAGGGGAATGTGTGCCTGGAAACTCCAAGCAGGTGGAGCAGGGTCACAGAGAAGGAAGGGCAGAGAGAACCTCACAAGCAAGACTATATGTCTGATTCTATATCTTCTCTATTTCCATGGCACAGACCTTTGAAAGACTTGGCCAGTAGGATCATGAGTACTTTGTGTCCACATTGCCTGACAGTGTCTACCAGGAAGCAGGGTGGGGAGTGAAGGGTGAGAAGTGATTATTTTTTTTTCACTTTTTAAGTCACCAGAGGCTCCATGTTCAAATATTGTCAAAATGGTGCATGGTCCATAAATCCTGGATTTTGAGATGGATGTAAAAACTGGGTGAGACTTAAAGTTGCCTTTCTCTGGGAGAGGAAAGATAGGCTCTGTACACATAGGAGGTGAGTAAAATTAATAGTTAGTGCCCAGAAGGGTAAACTGTGGAATATACTATATCATAAACCTATTTCCCTTCTGTACAGGCTCTTTTGCAGGAGACCAAGTTCTAGTGATTAGGAGTACGGTAGAAGTGATACGGCCACATCTAGGCCTAACCCACAAATAGTCCAAATGTACCAAACACACCCTTTTTACTCATGTCCCTTATTTGCAGCTACAGGCTGATGATTCAACAGAGGAATCCAGGGTTAGAAAGAAAGAAAGAGCCTGGGCCCCTATTATGGTCCCCAGTGCAAAAAGGTTCAGAGGTGAGACTTTTAGGCCATGATTGGATCATGATGATTCTGACCTCATTAATGGATTAATCGTTGAATTAAATGGATTCATCAACTGGTAGCTAAATGGACCACTGGAAGGTGGGAACCTACTTGGAAGAAGTAGGTCACTTGGGACCTGTCATGGAAGGGCTTGATTTTCTCCCTGTCTCTTCCCAGCTGCCGAGAACTGAGCAACTTTCCTCCTCTATGTCCTTCCACCATGATGTTCTGCTTTAACTCAGGCACAGAGCATGGAACTGGCTGACCATAGACTGAATTCCCGTAAATCGTGAGCTAAAATAAAATTTTCCTCCTCTAAGTTGTTCTTGACAGATATTTTGATCACAGTGACAAAAAGCTGTCTAACACAGCTCCTAAATGCAGAACCTCCACCCCCACCCCATCCACCAACACCGATTGAATATTATGTAAAGACTCCAAGCCCTAGTGGGTTTTTTCCCAGCAACAAGCATGCCGTTACTAATGTAAGTGGACTGAGTTCCAGCCATTCTCACTCAGTGCAAGTACAATTAAAGGAGAGCCCTGGGTACCCAATAAGCATGAGTTTTTTTCTTTTCTATTTCTATAATAAAGTAATAGTTATTGAGCCCCCCACTATGTACTAGGCTAAATGCTTTGTTTATATGTATGATCTCAAAGCAACTCTTTGGTGTTGGTACTATTATTGTCCAAATTTTACCTATGATGGATATAAGGCACAGGAAGACTATGGATTTTCCTTAGAGCACATCATCAGTAAATGGATTTAAATATAGGAAGGTGACTCCTAGAGGCACCTTCCCACTGCCTGCCCTACGGTGCATTTTGTGGTAACGTGGCCTGGAACCATGGAGAGTGGGTTCCTCTCACACATAAAGGTCTCACATCAAGGATTCTAACAGCATCTCTCCTACATTTCATCTTCTGATGCACTTGAGTTTTGCTCTTATTTTCTTCTACCTCTTCCTTTCTTATGCAGAGTTACTCTTTTCTAGAACTACTTAAAAGAGCAAGTATAGCTGTTTGGTCTTGCCTCATGTATGTATTGAAGAAAAGTTAAACAGAAGCAAGTTGCTGAGGTCTCTGTTTTGTCCTCTGTGACATTTGTTGAAACAGCCTCCCTGCCCCACTCAACAGCCACATATTGTGGGGAACAGTGATGGTTTTCATGCCTCCTTTTGAATGACCTAGGACCAGCGGTTCAGAAATCTAAACTTTTACCATTTACCAACACTGAACATTGAAACTTGAAATTCTCATTACTGGCCTTCTGTTTTAGGCAACTTTTGTGTTGCTGTGACCAAAATTCCCACAAGAACAACTTAGAGGAGGAAAAGGTTTATTTGGGACTCTGGTTTCAGAGGTCTCAGTTCACAGATAGCTGACTCCTTTGCTCTGGGCCCAGAGCAGGGTCAGGAAGCAGAAGGGTAGGAATGGGCTTCAGGAAGAACAACCCTTCCAGGGCATGCTCCAGTGACCCACCTCCTCTAGCCATGCCCCACCTGCCTGCAGTTACTGGCCAGCCAGTTCAAACTACCATGTACTGATTTGGTTACCGTTCTCATAATATAATCATTTTACCTCTGAATATTTCCACTTTAATAGAACGTCTGGGAAGACATCTCACATGAAAACCCTAACATCACCCTTTGGCAAATTGGGAAGTGAAGGGCATCTCTGGAGTGAGGGAACCCACAGTACAAGAATCATTCACAAGCCTCAGGTTTGCTCAGAGCATTCAGCGACACAGCCTCTCGTGGTAAAGAACACAGAGCCCACAGGTCTATAGGGGTAATCTTACAGTAGTACTGTTGTAAACACCAAGGAAAGATTTATTCGGTCTTGACTTCTTGGCATTTTATTTTCTATTTCAGTTTCCTTACCCTTTCCTAATCCAAAATCATCTTTTAGCTAAACTTTTTTTTTTTAAGCACAAAAGTCAGTAGTGTCAGAGGCAAAGCTTAGGTGAATGTCATAGATCCAATTAAATTCATAATTTACTATTCAGGATAGGTTATGGAACACACTCCTCTATACACACACACACACACACACACACACACACACATACGTGCATACTCACCACTCACATACACACATCTCACATCTCACGTCCATTCTTAACAGTTTTCACTGTATAACTGATTTAATTAAAAATTTCAAACTATTCCAAGTATCCCTCTACCTTTGCTTTAAGAAAGTTCTTATTCAAGTTTTTCAAAAGTAGTTGTGACACATAGTGATTGTTGGATTTATTTAGATTTGGGCATTTTGTGGATGAGTGCTTAATTTGCACTGTTACCATGCTCCTAGAAATGAATAAGAACAGTAGTATATTCTGTCAAATCCTGGAGAATTACAAGTCAACTTCTGAGGGAAATCTACCTTTTCTTTTTTTTTGGTACTGAGAATTGAACCCAGGAGCACATTAACACTGAACTACAATCCCAGCCATTCTGTTATTTTTAATTTTGAGACAGGATCTTACTAAGTTGCCCAGGCTGCCCTGAAATTTAATTTCACCTGCCTCAGGCTCCTAAGTTCCTAAGTAGCTGGGAGCCACCATGCCCGGCTCTGTTCCATGTTGTTTAAAGGAAGATGGAAGGAACACCTTAACTAGACAGGGGGAGGTCATCCTGTTTGTATGTGGAATCAGCATCAGTGACCCTCAGCACAGAAAGGTACTTCGAAAAATACTGTGTGCCTTTTAGTAAAGCCACTCAATCACTGGCTATGATTTATTTTTGCTCCTATTGAGATGACAATAAGATACTAGAATGGTAAGCAGGAGGACACACTTTAAAAGGAAATATCTGATCTAAGAGTTAGCAAATGACATGTATTTTAAACCAGACACTGAAAAAGAACTTAGTTGATACAAAGTATCTCTGTTGCTCTCATTGTCTCCTTAAAATATTTTCTTACATAAAGTAGGAGAGAATGCTCTATTCCATGATGATGATTGAAAACTCAAAAAGTTCTGAGTTTTCTAGTCACTACAAAGTAATAATCCTATGTTCACTCTAACCCCCAAACATAATTCTGATGCTGTTTGGGAAATGTCTAATTAGCTAGGCTCAATGATACATACCTATAATCTCAGCTATTCTGGAGGGTGAGGCAGAAGGATGCCAAATTCAAGGCCAGCCTGAGCAACTTAGCAAGACCCTGTCTCAAAATAAAATGAAAAAGAAGGATTTGGGATGCTCAGCTCTCATGACCCATGACTCATGAGGCCAAGGATCAATCCCCAGCATCACCAAAGCAACAACAACAATGTCTAGTCAGGGGCTGGAGGTGCAGCTCAATGGTAGAACACATGCTTGCCATGGATTAAGCCCTGAGTGCCATCCCCAGCTTGATAAAAGAAAGATCTAATTCTACAGTATCGAAATTGCAAGACTTTGTGTCATTGCCCCTGCAGGAAGCTAGGGAAAGCAGAGCCCAGCTCTTTCTCTTTCTCTCTCCCCACCCCATTTCTTCTTTCCTATGGTTTCATCTCCTCCTTGTTAAGAACTGTGTTTCTGATCTCTCCACCAGAGAATCTGGGTTTGGTAGGACAAACAAAACTGTGTTCTGTTTGGACTGGTACTGCTGTAAGCTTTCTTCCTGATTTCTGAACCTGAGCAGAATACATATTCTCTCATGGCAATTTTACTGGGCTTCCTTAGCCACCATCTCATTACCACTGTTGGAAATTTCTAACTTGTAGCTCCCATAAAGTGGGTAATTCATACATTATTCCTTGCTCCTCCTGCAGTCCCTAAGAATCCAGAAATAGGTTCACCTTTTCTCTATATCTTTTCAGCTCTCTCTTGAAGAGGGCCTTGTAGAAGCCCACACTGGCTGTCTTCCAAGGATGACCCACTGAGGACCAAAGGAAAAAATTGTCTACTTTTTGCCTCCACATGCTTTGGGAGTGTAGGCTGATCCTCACGCTGCCACCTTCATTTCAGCTTGTCTGTAGGGATCTGTCTGTTCATCTCTCTCTCTTCAACTCCCACCCCGCTCTTTCTTCCTTAGCTTTTTAGGTTGGAATCGGACAGGAATCCAGGTGTTCTTCAACCACAGGAGATATAGGTCAGCATCTTCCAGTCCTCTTGAGCCCTTCCTTTTTGGCTAGAGAGAGAGAGAGAGAAGCACCCTTTCCCCTCTCTTCCTTGTCAAAGCAGGACCCACAGGATCACTCCCAAGGACCTCCCCTCTACCAACCCTTCCACGCTGATCTTCAGGGACCTGAAACTTGCATACTGCAAGTGGAGGAGAGGTTTCAAGTTGTAAAACTGTGCTTTTGAAGTTGCCTTCGAAATTTTGCAACTTGGTTCAGAAACTCACTTTAGATTGTTTGACTCATTATCTCTTGTTGCTTCCATGGAAACTTCCAATTTAACACTCTAATATCCTCACTATAGCAACTTGGGAGCCTATAAGATCACATGATGAAGAGAACAAAGTTACTCATAATCTTGCTTCCCAAAAACAATAGTATTTGACTTGCTTTACTAAAAGCCAAACACTGACAGTATTGGGGGGAATATTTGCTCAATCTTTTTCCTTTGCTTAGGAGCCTATTTGAATAAAACAGTTTCCCTTGGTACCTGAGGAGAATTATTTCTAGGACCCCTGCAGGTACCAGAATCTGCAGATCCTCAAGACTTTTATCTTCCCATACACTTTAATTCATCTCTCCATTACTCATAATACTGAATACAATGTGAATGCTATGTAAACAGCTATTACACTGAATTGTTAGGAAATATCTTCTTATCTACCTAAGAAGGTAACCAAATACTATTAATTCTACTGCAGAAATATTCTTGAATCTAGCCTCTCCTCTTTGTCTCCACCATCATTACTCTAATTCAGTCCTCCACGACTTTCACCTAGGTTTTTGAACACCTCCATGCCCTCCTTTACCTGTCATCTATCTACACTGGCAGCAGAATGAGCTCCTTTAAAATATACATATTCTCATAGAACTTCCTTGGTTTAGGTTCTACACTGACTCACATGGCAAGCCAGTAAGCCTACATGATTTTCACAGCAGCTGGAGCCTTTGCTATGTCTCACCTGCATGATTTGCCCTTGGCCCCCAATCTGCACTTTATGCTTCAGCTAAGCCCGGTGCCCAGTTACTTGAGGGGAGCTCCTCCTCCTCTTTCTCCTCTTCCTCCTCCTCCTCTTCCTCCTCCTCCTCCTTGTACTGGTGATTGAACCCAGGTGTGCTTTACCATTGAATCACAACCCCAGCAATTTTTGTTTTTTAATTTGAGACAGAGTTGCACTAAATTTCCTAAGGCCTTGCTAAGTTGCTGAGGCTGCCCTTGAACTTGCAATCCTCCTTCTTTAGCCTCCTGAGCTGCTGGGATTACAGGCATGCACCACCATGCCTGGCCAACACTGGGCTCTTCTGATGGTTTCCCCACATACAGTCTTTCCTTCATCTGCAGTGCCTTCCCCTTCATTGGTCATTCAAATGAGTGCCTACTCTCTCCCCTCTTTTCCCAATAAGTCTAGGTAGAATCCATTGCTCCCTCTTTTGGCAACTGACAGTTCAGATTTCTTAGTTTCACGCTCTCCTTTGCCAAGCTGTAATGGGTGCTTTATCCATCTTTGTGCACACCTCTCTGTCTCACTGGATGGAGATCTGCTTGAGTGAAGGAGCTTAGTCTCCTTTGCTGCTTGTAGTATCATTAGGTATGTGGCACAGGCTTAATACATTTGAATTATCATTTATATATCTTTTTAACACATAAAATATTCTCAACTCACCCAGACATAGTGTGGAAATATTCTTTTTCACCCATCTTTTTTTTATCTTTTTCTAGGTACTTTGTGAGTTCCTAGAAATGGTTTGCAGAAACCATGAAATTTTTATAGTTAAAAAAAATGTAAATCTAGGGAGAGAAAGGTTATAACTTCGAGTCTGAAACTGAGAAGTATGTAACAGGAGCTTGGGGACACAATGCTTCTCCCAACTTAATAGATGATAGCAGCTCCAACTAGACCCCATAGCTACTTTGCAGAAATCCACAGATTTCCAGCTAACTCTGAGATCTAAACATTTTTCAATATATTTCTTCTCCCACTGGTCTGGTTGTGTCCAATGATAACATACATGGTTGTATCTGATTGTGTCCAATGATAACATACATGTCTAAACCAGACATCTATAATAGACCTGTATATCTACAGTAGAAGCCCAGATAAGCATTTCTGTGTTCCATGGAATAGGGCTCCAATTCAAGTAAACATCATTTTTATAGCATGCACTAAATGATAGATTTAAATTAGAATAAAAAGACAGAAAACAGCATGTGAAACACTTCATTACCTTTTACATTTCTGTGAAGCCTAGGGTAGAGGGAAGTATTAAAATAACAAGATTGAAAAGTGGCTGGTGAAAAGGTCTTTAGCACTTCTCGGCTGACATTTTTAAAGGGGCTTATTAATGCAAAAACCCTGCAGCTTTCATCATGACACACAGAAACTGAATCTCTAAGTTGTACACAGACAGGAAGGGAAGTCTGCCCTATTTGAAATGTTTAATAGAAGAGGGTGAAAAGAGAATGCAGCTTCTAATCCTTCAATGTCCCTTTATCCACCCCCTTCGATTACCACCTTCCCAAAAGTCAAATTGAAAAATGTGGTTTCAGTCCTTGATGCAAACTCCACAGGCTGCCATGCCCTGCCTGGAACCATTACAGGCTGCTGGGCAGTTGTATCCACCCCACTGCTGATGGAATTACACAGTGATGGTCTGTCATTGCTCCAGGAATGGAAGTGGGCAGTTAACCTGACCTCTGCTACTCTGACAGCGCATAAGAAACCTCCTATACAGAAGCTAGTCAATCCTCCTTCTTTTCAAAGCTGCTAGAAAAACACAAGAATCTCTGCTGAGGGAATTAGGTCTGGTACCTGGCAGTAAAATATAAGGGATTGCCTTCCATCATTATTCCTGTTGTACCCATATTCTAGAAGACTGCTTCCTGCTTTTATGCCCATCTCAGCATCTCTTTAAACTATGCGATGCAATCAAGGTCTCTACTGTCCACTTTCAAAGCCATGCCTCATACATGCCTCATATACTCCCTACATCCTTAGATCTCCAGGAAACTGAAGATGGAACCAGAGTTGTCAAAACTCTTTATTCTCATTATGTGCTTCTTAAACACTCTGAGCCTTCTGATCTCTCATTTATTTCATAAAATCACTAAAATGTCCCTCTTCCACATTCTCCTCCCAATCATTCTAAACTCATCTCTGTCAGCATTTGAAGCATTATGAGGCATAATGGCAGCACATAAAAGATCTTCCAGAACCCTGTAGAGAGATCATAAGCACCTCCTGTTACCACTCACCCCACCCCAGACTAAGCCTCCCACGTTGACTTTGTGAGCTAGGTAGAGGCAATTCCTACTTGATCAAACTCTCTATCATAGGAAAGAAGAATACTTCAACATAGTTAATATTCTAGTTGATACTGCAGAGGTGTCAAGTCAAGAATATGGCAGGTTTTTTTAAGAGTCTTTATCATGTTCATACAAGTGGAACACATTTTTTATGCTTGTGCCTTTTAAAGCACTCCTGAGTCTTTGTTGCTCTGTAAATCAAATGTCGCCAAGGCTAAAATCATCCTATTGTGCCCTCTGTGTCCCTGATTATATTTGCAAAGCCAAGGAGCCATAGAGCTTAACAGTAAATCGCTGCATAGAAAAAACAAAAATTCGCCCATTCCCAC
Source organism: Callospermophilus lateralis (assembly GCF_048772815.1). Taxonomy (NCBI): domain Eukaryota; kingdom Metazoa; phylum Chordata; class Mammalia; order Rodentia; family Sciuridae; genus Callospermophilus; species Callospermophilus lateralis. Next base: position 66,129,094 of record NC_135314.1, read on the forward strand.
TATTTTACAAAAGGAAAAACTGAGGCAAAAAAGAGATTTGTCTGAGTTCGAAGTGGAGACAATGTTTGTTAGCATTTAGGATCCCTGATTACTAAGCCACTGCTCTTAATACTGTGCCATGAAAACTGCTTTTCAGCTTACTCAAGATCACCCCCCAGAGTTCTTTTCACAGAGACAGAAATTGGATGTCCAGCATAGGACTTTGTACTTACCAATCAGTACAAATAAATAAATGACACTCCAAATGGCACAAGTTTCCTTGAAAAGAAAGGACTGATACAGTGTTTTCTTTTCCTAGAACTGATTCTCTTCTGCCTGAAGACCATGAAGGACACTCTACTTCTATCATCAGGGCTAAGATCTATTGTGGAGAGGTGCTATAGCAGCAGTGCTCCAATCTAGAACCTTGACACTCAAGGACACACCAGTGGGGCAGAGCAGCCAGAGAGGCTAGTAAACCCACAGGGCATGGCCAGCTCTCAGGACTTTCAGAGAGCAGGGGAACACTGCCCCACAAAATAACAGAGCTGGCACTATGACACTGGCTCAAACAAATTAGTTTTCTTTTCATCCATAAGTAGTTATTCTATAAGAAATATAGTTTACATTTCACAAAACATTCAAATTCTCTTTGGAAGTTGCTATCAAAAACATAACATCATTGAAATTTCTCTTTTTATATGAGTTAAGGATTAAGTTCATTTTCTGCAAAACTTTCTTAGAAAACAAGGAGATTAAAATTAAAATAAAAGGAAGACAAAAAAAATTTTAAAAAAACATCTATGCAGCACTCTTGGGAATGTTGTTGGTATTCAAAAGGTCAGAAGATTATGCTTTTTATTCAAGGTTAATTTTGTCATTGGAAAGAGCCAAGAGTCACCAAGCTAGCTGAGCAACAAAACAGGTAAAATTATATTTTTATTTAAAAATGTATATAGATAATATCATTAATTCTTCACATGATTTTGAGGATGTTTTCAAAAATGTCATTTCAAAAATGATCTAAGGAAGGGCACTGTCATTGGAGTAAAAATACAATTTTTCCAGGTTTAAAAACATTCAACATCCATTCCTTTACATAAGTCTTGGTACTATGGTTCAGAGACCAGCTACAAAATATGACACATTGATATCCATGATGAAATGCATGCTGTCCTATATGGTTATTTGAAAAAAACTTGCAATACATTATAAAATTCTTCTGCTATAATATTACATGAAAACAGCAAAATGCAAAATTATACAAAAAGTATTATCACAACTCCATCAAAAAATGTACAGAGATTGGAGAAATACTAAAAGTAATAGCCTTTGGGTGGTAGAATACCAGGTAATTTTATTTCTTTTTTTCAATATTTTCTAAATTTTTATCATGAATGTAACTATTCTGAATATTGAAAAATAATTCTTTTATTTTTAAATATATACAAAATTATTTTCCCATAACCAATGAAAGAATTTCTCATATTGTCCTCAAACAATGATCACTTTGCTGCATGATACCTCATCTGCAAGGTGATACGGGTTGGATAATTACTGTCACTCTGAGATTTTGGAGAAGACCAATATGCAGCAACCACAGATCCTAAGATTAAAACAGAACAGTCATAGAGTAATAAAATAGTGTGATTTGGTTCTAATGAAGGAATATTTTGAATACTTGAACATCTCGTATTGTAATTAAACTAAATTGTTTGACCACCTATTAATTTCAAATCAGTGTGGCCATGTGTTGATTACAAAGCTTATACATAACCACACAGCAGCAGAGCTGGGCTGTACATAAAAATGTAGTAGTCTTCAGTTGTCACTCTACTCAATTCATTCCTTCAGTAGATCTTCATCAAGTGCCAGAGAGCACCTAGCACACAGAGCCAAGGAGCTGTATGAACAGCTGTACCTTTTATGGTACGCTCTGTTTTCAGAAAATATATTGCTTTACATTAGCACATTTGATTTTCACACTATTTTATATTCACGTTATAGCTATTATACAAGTTCCTTCACTACATTATGAATAGCTTTAAGGTTAAATTGTTAATTCCTTCAGAGCTGGAAACTTGCCTTATTTGTCTTAACAATCAATAGATTTGACAAGTTAAATTTCTGTTGTGCAGATTAGGAAGCAAAGGCTTTGGGATTTATTCATGGTCATAAAGGCAACAAATAGTGCAGGATAACCAATTCCATGCCTTTTTTTTTTTACTTATTATTAGACCTGCACTTGGACAAGTAAAGGATCTTGTAGCTATGACTGACAAAAATTATTTCAATATTTCAAAATTCCCCAAAGAGATAAAATTGATAATTAAGAGATTTATTATCTACAAAAACACCATAATTGCCATATCAACCACTAAGAATGAATAAACATATTTATAGCAAAGTAATTACAAACAAAAAGTGCTATCAGAATGCAAACAATAAAGAACCAACCAAGTTTATCCTCACTGGGAAAGGTAAGACCTTGAGTTTTGACCTAATAGAAGTTCTTAATATCCTAAAATAAATCAATAGAGGTTGAGAGACACAAACATCTGTATGGGTGAAGCACTAACAAAATTGTCTCAGGAACAACATCTGAAAATAAAAACGAGAACACAAAGGATTTGGGACAGCATATTTTTTTCACAGAGTAATAAGCACAGGTTCCCTGGTTTCAGTCAGTGTCAGCTCAAACATTATAGCTTTTTCCCCTAACATCAACCCTAGAACAAATGCCCCTACCCAGTGATGTGCTGGTGAATGTTTATTACTGGATCTCTGAGGGGAAATGTAAACACATGTGTATACATACATATGTTGGTTATGAATTTTATTGATCTAAAGGAGGCTAATCACACAATTTACAAATTATCATGCCGTGCATTATTCATCATAATGAATTCTTCATAGACAATTAATTCCCACAGAATGCTTTAAAAAATTTTTTTGGCCACACTCTAGTATCCATAGGCAACTTGGCCTTGCAATCAAACAAATATAGTTCAGACTTATCGATGTCACCGAACGTAGAACTGGGAGGATATGCGCCATAGCACACCATTTTCGTCACATAGTATTTCTACTTTACAGGTGTAATAAACGTCAGTAACCATAAGATCATGCATAGCAGCAATATGTTGTAAAACAAAGAAGTGATAAGTTTTGAATATTCATTAATTTTATTTCTAATATGATTTTTTAATTTTATGTACTTTCATTTTTAATGATGTCTATGTTTAACAATTGGCTTTTAAGATTTCTTTGGGTTTAATTATCAGTTTTCATGAGACAGCTCCAGAATACCCACCATCCCATCATTCTCTATGCTCTCCCTGGTTTGTTTTTCTAAATGACTTTAATCACCACCCAAACCCAGGATTATATATTTATTTGTCTATTGCTTTTATCTCCTACCAGAATGTAAGCTTAGTGAGGGCAAGCATTTGCAAGCATGGTGTCTGCCTTCCTTATTATTGTCATGGTGTCTAAAATAGGGTAGGTAGGGGTATGAGGAACCCAGTTTCAGTCTGAGTGACTGTGGGCAGCTTGGTCAAGAGATGTACACTCTGATATAGAGGCTAGAGTGAAGGAGCTCCCTAGGAAATGTTCTTATTTCCAGAACACATGGAGAAAGGAGAAGGCAGAAATGGTGTTGAGTGTGATACGGTCTTAACCAAGACTTCAACTGATTCCACAGGAGCTCTGGAATTGAGATAGCCCATTGGAGTTATTCCAAATTGAGCAAAGTGTGAGCCTTTATACCCTCACATTAGTCATGAGCTAAGGGTTGCCCCCCAAAAGAGGGTGACCTTGGATGAGATGATTCTTTTCAGCTGAGGCAATCCCTGAAGGGGGTTGATAACTAAGGAGTGTCTGCCAGCAGCTCTTCAGCAGCTGGGGAACATGTCCCACACAGGGCTAGATTCAGGGCAGGGTGCCAGTGCCAGTAGGAAATTGGAGCTCAATTAGAAAATGAAGAATGGAGCCAGTCTCAGGAGTCACAGGCAGGGAGCACATCTGGTGGGGATTGGAAGAAAGACTGCAGCTTGGAAGGCATTCAAGTTCCCAGAGCTTGCGCCAGGATTGTTGGTTTTCTGGTGTTAGGAAGCAACTGTAGAATAAGGGGAGGAATATATTGCCTACCTCTCTGATTTATCTTGGTGGACTCCCTAAGCCTCATTGAGACCACAGCCAGTTAGGATCTATCATGTATTCCTACAAAGCACAGATCATTCAAAAATATTTATGGAATGCCTATTAAGTGCCAGATCCTGTTCTACTATGTTCTAGAAATATGAGGTTAAATGAAAAAGACATAGTCCTTGCCCTAATGGAATTTATATCCATTAGGTTCTTAACCAGAATGCTCATTAAATTCACCTGCAGAACTACTTTAAAATGTTGGAAATTCTGATACAATTATCCTCAAAACTACTAAAATTTATATGCCCTAATTGATTTTAATGTGCAATCAGAATTGAGAACCCTTGCTTTAAACCATCAATTGAGGAGGTAGCCAACAGGTGCACACAACCCAAGTTCCCAAAGTCAGCTAACAAAATATACGAACCAGATACAAAGAAACAAAAGACTAAACAATAATTTCATCCAAAAATATGATTTCAATTTATCCTCTGTACCCCAGATTCAACACTCATCACCAAGTTAAAGTTATTGATACCTTATCCCTGGAATGGATGATCAATATTTTTCCTGATTGGTTGGGTTTACCAGTTGTGTCCTGTGTGTTGTATTTGACAGCACAACTAGAAATGCTTTGCACATATCAATAAACATCAGGACAACAAATCATGATCCAAATCACTTTGGCTGAAAACTGGCAGCACCATGGGCATTTGGCTCCTGACAATAAGTCGGCCTTTCTCTCTGAATTCCTGACTCCCGTGCCCAGGCACAGCATTTAATTAGTGTTTCAATTATCATTTAAATGTTTGCACATCAAGTTCAATAAAGATCAGGCAGATGAATCTGGGGACAAGTGGTTGTATCATCAATGATTTCCCCAGAGATATCTTATTTGAAGGTTAACAATTCAAGCAGAGGGCCTTTAAAAGTTGTTAATTGCCATAAATACTTTTTCGGCTGGCTGCAGCAATCAGCACTGCGAACAAGTGACTAGATCCTTTGATCTTAATGAACTCAGATTTTTTTTTTTATGCACCACAGCAGCTGGTTGGGTCCTAAGCTGCAGTTATCAAGAGCACAGAGGTCATCTCCTTCTAAACAATCATTCATAGTGGCTAAATTGTAATTACCCTTTATACAATTAGCCATCGATTCACTAGAACAGCTTCATTGCCTAGGATTTTTTAAAAATCATGCAAATAATGAAATTTGAATGGAAATGTTATAGAGTAAAGAGCCATGTTTATATCATTCTCAAAAGATGAAAGTAGAGAGGACACCTATGATCAAGTTGGCTATTAATATGACCTTATCTATTGTTGTGCTCAAAAGGTAATAATATTGCCTGTGATCCAAAGGAATGCAGAGGGTGGGAAAGAAGGAGAGAGGACCTAAATGGAATACCCACGCACAGCACTTCATCAGGACTGAAATGATTTTAAATTCTGTAAAGATTTAAAAAAGTGCATGTCAAGACCTTAATGAATGTTTAGAATGGACTTTCATTTAATTCTGAGTTGTCTTTCCCACAAGCCTTAATAGTTTTTTGGTTCATTTTCAACTCAGATTCAGTATGGAGAGGAGTGTTTAATAACCCACTTCAAAATGAGATGAAAGGATTTCAGAAAGCTGAAGACCCCAGAACCAAGGCAGATTACCTGGAAATTTCTCAAAATGGAATCCCTTATATTTTTTCAGAGCTTTGGGCTTTATTGTCTGAGCATCCAATTATTAAAGAGGGAAAAGAAACCACATCCTACAATGTATTTCACTCCCCCAGGAGTGATTTCTTCAAAATTAAGATTTACCTTTCTGTTTCAAGGCATGTTAACATCTAATATTTCCCAGGTCTTTTCAGGATTCTTCTAGGGCTTACCTACCTAGTTGCTGCTGCGGGAGTCTATCCAGCCCTGTGAAGGAATTAGCCTATTCTCTAATGCTGTTTTTTCTCAAGTCCAGGGGCCTCACACTCTGTTCTTCAGAACACAGAATGGGATGGGATCTTGAATTCTGAAGTAATCTTATGAATCATCAAGGCAAATTTCCTTATTTTATAGACCACTGAGGTTCAAAGTAGTTGATTGACTCTCACAAGACTCAGTAGTCTTGGGCAGGCAGTGGAGAAGGACTCCAGTTCTAGCGTTCGACACGCTGGCTCAGATACCAGCACCAATACCTATCAAGCATGGACTACTGCAAGGTGGCCAGACCTCTCCTGGGAATTCTTGCCTGCTTGGAGGGATAAGCCTCCTATGAAATTAAAGTCTAGAATAATTAGTGAAGAACAAAAGCCAAAGTCAGAAAGATAGTTTCAAAAAGTTGAAGCCCCTGATAGGTCCAGGGGGCACAGGAACTTAAGCTAGATAATTAGAAAGTGGTTCCTGTGGTTTATTTAAGGGGTACATCAAAGGCGGGGATAAGGTTTCAAGGGTGGAGTCTTGCAGTCAGCAGGTTGGTTGGCATCTTGGCAGGTCACCCCATCTCTGGTACTGTGTGGGACCTGTGGCAGAGCTTGAATTGTGGCAGGCTCACAATGTGTCCGGGTTGTCAGCCAGAGGAAATTTCCACTGGAAGTTCCCAGACACCAGATTCTCCTATTCACTAGGCTGCAATGCACGATATAGTCCACACACAGCCCACGGATGACTCTCAACAATGGACAAGTTCCTTAACCTTCCTGAGCCTCAGCTTTCATCTGTTAAAATAGTTACAAGACCAATCACAGTGGCACACGCTTGTAATGCCAGTGGCTTGGAAGCCTGAGGCAGGAGAATTGCAAAGCCACCCACAACAAAAGTGAGAGCCTGTCTCTAAATAAAATACAAATTAGTGTTGGAGATGTGTCTCAGTGGTTGAGTGCCCTTGAGTTCAACATCCAATACCAAGAAAGAAAGGGGGAAAAAAGCAGTTATAAGAATAGTACTCTTCCCTGCAAATATAGTGGAATCAAATGAGATAATACTGAAAAGTACTTAGCCCAGTGTCTGACTCAGTAGGACTTGATAAATGGTGACTGATATAATTAAAATTGGAACACAGATTAGAACCCAAGATGACTTTCAATCCATGATTCATTCTTTTTTTTGTCACATTGAACAAGTCTAGAATTGTACAGCTCTGCCACCAAAATTCTAGGCCTTCTTATTCCAGAAAGAACTCTGTTTCTTTCCTCTGTGTTTAAAGGTGGATGCCAAACTCCTCTGAAGAAGTGGGTTAAAAAAATGGTTGTTTCTTTAATGTGGTTCTTCCAAAATGTCTCAGCAAAAGCAAATGGAAGTGTGGCACTGCGTTGTGAAATTTACCCCCACTAATTTCTTGCCTATTTTCTTCTTAACAACACAGTTGGTCACAGTTTGTACCTCTGCCTCTTAAAGCATCTATTTCACAAGTTAATTATGTTCTCTGAAAAGGCAACTGGCACCTAGGGCGCAGAAAGGTACGATACAGCATGAAGTGGGAAGGTCATTCTGCCCCCTTCTGAAAATTGACATTGCCTTTCCAAAAGGTTATTCTTGGGTTCATTCATTTAGAAAATGCAACAACATCTTCATAATAAAGAAAGCCAAACAAAACACTAAGCGGCACAACTAACCTTGATTATGTTGTCAGAAAGAATAGCTCCTGAAGTGTGTCAAGCATGAAGAGCAGTTAAGGTGGAACATTTTCAATTTTCAACCCTGGTTCATACAAAATGAGTTTTTCTCATTTGATCTGCGTTGCTGTGAGTAACAGTGACTGTGCTGCCACCTCTGAGGAACTGATCACTGGGATGGTGGGAAGACAGTTCACAGACCATCCTTTGGTTCAGCTGTCACAAAGACTTTCAGGGAAACCCAGTGGTTGCCTGATTATGGGGAACCTCCAGGAAGCCTGCTTGGATACAAAGACAGAATGAAAACTGGCAGTGCCATTGTCAGTGTTCAGACACAGACAGAAACATTCGGAGAAAACCCCACTCCCACCTCTGTCAATTCAGAAGTGGGGGGAAAATAGCATGGAGCTCAAACGGGACCACCAAGACCCTTGAATCTTGGAATCTCCCTGACTCCCCACTTTGGAGGAGTTTTTGTATTGTGAATTAGAACTAAAAGAAGCTGTAGGTATAGAATCTGTGTGCCCTCTTCCACCTTGAACTTCTCTCAATTCTCCTCCCTCTTCTAGCTTGGTTGTCATGTTTTGCTGACCTTCTGCTTCCATATTTCTAAACTCCATAGAATGTCCCTCTCCCTCTCACTCTCATCACTGCAAAATTCTTCAACATTCACACCTCAGTTAGTTCAGTTGTCTCTTACTTGTTCTTTGTAACCAATTACTTTATGACCCAAACCATCTGGCGTTGTGATACATGATTGATCTTCCCTAAGTCATAACTTTCACCATATTGCCAGCCTGTGTGCAAACACATTGTTTCCTATTTTATTTAGGTATTCAAGTCTTTCTGTGTTGGAACAAACACAGCTTGGTTTCCACTACACATTCATCTTGCCAGGTCTTGTAATTGCTGCCTTCTTTCTTACCTTCAGGCTATTTGTAACTCTGTTTCCTTATTCCAAATTATCTATCTTGTTCCATTGTAATATGACTTCTGGAGGTTCCATTATGGGAAAGTAACTTTAGTCACTTCTGGATTCATCCTTGTGTCTTTTCTTCAGCAACTTCCCAGGAACATTTCCTTCCTAAAAGTTTCTCACTTTTTCTCCACCCTAAACTTTGGAATTCCATCCCTACTTCCCTTATAGAATGTGCATGTTCTCTCACTTTCCTTTTTTCTCCAAACTTTGTTCCTGAACATAACCAATCTCCTAAAGTAGCCTGAAATAGACACCAGAGTGGTCAGCAGTATTTTTAAGTATATAGAGTATATATATAATTTTAACCTCTAAAATTTGGAGGTTATGTGTGACAAACTTTTCTTTTTTTTTTTTAATATTTATTATTTTTAGTTTTTGGCGGACACAACATCATTGTTTGTATGTGATGCTGAGGATCGAACCCAGGCTGCACGCATGCCAGGTGAGCGTCCTACCGCTTGAGCCACATCCCCAGCCCAACAAACTTTTCTTAAACACCATGCCTTTATTAGCTAAAAATAAAGAAATGTTCTTAGATGTCAGACTTAAAAAAAAAAATCTCAAATCCAGAAATGGGTTATCAGAATTTGTCATCCCAAAATGAAAAATCACCATCTGTTTTCTTCCAAATCTGATGGCCTATAACTTGGCTTTCTCAGACCATGAGGAATCTTGAATCCTAGGCATCAAGGGAGTTCAGGTGCCAAGACCTGAAGAGTTTGTGGGTAACTGTAGGGAGAACTGCCTCACAGAGGGAGTGGAGGGGGGCATTCATCTGTCTCAGCCTTGGCTCTGTGTCAAGGGGAAAAAAGAAAAATGATCCCTCTAAAACCCTAGCTATAACTGCCTTCACATGAATTTGAGGCTGGAATTCTCAATAATCATAAGACCTCAAAGACACACACACTGAAAACTTAGTCTAAATTAGGAGTGGCAAACTACGCTCCACAGGCCAAATCCGTCTGCTGTCTGCTTTTGTGCTGCCCACTGCTCAAATGGTCTTCAGATGTTTAAACGGTTGAAAGAACAAAATTTTAAAAAAATACTTGCAACATAGAAAAATTACATGAAATTCAAATTCTGGTGACAAAACAAGGTTTATAGGAACATAATCCCACTAATGTGTGTGCATACTGTCTCTGGATCCTTTCACACTGCAATGGCTGGGTTGAGTAGTTGCAGCAGAAACTGTGTGACCTAAAATATTTACCATCTGGCCCTTTGCAGTAAAGATCACTGCCCCATAATTTAAAATAGTCCCCAGTTGTTAGAGTCTGTAAATAAGTCTGGATGGCGCCTGGCAAAATGCCAGAGGGAGTGGTTTGTGAAGTAACACCAGCGAGCCATTAAGTGTGGAGATTCCTTATTGGTTGACTGCTGTATCTAGTTTATGTTAATTAGATAAGCTGTGTGAAATGTATGAATATCGCTCCAGTCCTACAATAAACGGCTCCCACTCCTGCTGTATCAATCTACACAAGTTCCTCCTCACCCCCCGGTTATTTTGCTGCAGCCGGACTGCGGCACCCAGTTAGTAGGAGAAAATATGATTACTCCTTGGGGAGCAAACTTTAAGCACAAACCTTCAGGAATACCATAGATAATATGCTAAGAAATATAATCTAACAATAAAAGGGGGCACTGAAAACTCAAGAAATAAGAAACATGGGTGACAACTGAAACAACTGAATTTGAAAATCAGATCTACAAAGAGTGCAAAGACTCAAATTATCAGACACAAAGTATAAAGCAAATATGTTTGATCATATTTGTCTAAATCCACTTGAAAAAGCCTATGCAGTTATAGTAAGCATATATCATTTGTTCAGTGATCTCTTTATTTTTTATTTGCTCTCAGCTTTCTCAGTAGAGGATAATTGGTGGTAGGTTTTTTGGTTTTCCCATCTGCATTATAAATGCCATCCTTTTTGTAGAGCATAATATTAGGACTTAATTTCTAATGTTGTTTAAAATAGATCCTGGAAGAACTTGAACACCTAGGCACAATCCCAACACTGGTATTTCATTTGTTATAGATTAATAATAATAATAATTAATTGCCTTTAATAGAATTGGGAAATCTAGTCTATTGGAGGGCTGACCACCAGGAAGCACTAGAAACAGCAGTGATTGCTAACCAGGAGTTCCAAACTTGAGCTTAACAAGTCTCAGTTGAAATGCGAGATATCCACTTGACTTTCAAACAAGTCTGCTTCTTTCAAACTCCAGGTCTTCTTAGTTGGTGCTCCAGCTCATTCTCTTCCACCACATCTCCATGTAGCATTCTGTATTTAGCTTAAATGTCACTGTCTAATAGAGGAATCCTGAACACTCTTTTTAAAGAACCCCTATATATGCATTTTCTTCCACATTAACCTATTTAACTGTCTTCAAGGCAGTTCACACTACCCAAGTATTATTTATACTTATGAATACAGTCATTGTTTGTATCCCACCCCCAGAATGTAGGATGAAGGAGGACTGTCTTTGTCACACATACACATTATACAAATTGTCCATATCCCTAGGACTTATAAGACTGCCTGGCCCACAGGCAAATTAATATTTAATTAATGAATATCCTGCTTGAAAGGTTAATGTAGGGAAACCCATCATTTGTTGAAGATAAGTTAGAAATGATTGATTTTTGTCCCTCCAAGTCAATGAACTCTGATTTTACTTTCATCTCTACCTAAGAATTCAGGATGGTTGTGGCACATAGACTCCAGATTTATTTATTTTTAGCACTGAAAACCCAAAGAGAAGAGTTTTATAAGTTTTTAGGTTCAATTGCTCTTGAAGAGGGAATTCAATCCTTTCGGTATACACTTTCCTCAGTTGGGTGCTTGGATAAACTACAAATACGTGAACATTTCCAGGATTGTGAAAGAGCCCCAGCTAAATTTCCAATTGGCAGTGAATAAACGTCTCGTCTCTCCCATTTTAAGTGTAGTGAACACCTTTTCTCAACAAGGTCAAATTCATCAGTACACACCTGTGTGTATTCTAGCATTTTTGAAATTAAATTGGCCTGACTCTCGTTGCTTGCTTTTCTGACTGGAAGAAGAGTGTGTACTTGACATCTAATTATTACCCAGGCATTTTATTCCAGTTACTCTTGCCATTAACGGGTTAAAATTACAACTATTTTAATCATATGCTTGGATTAATAAGTGCAAGAGTAGATAGAAGCAGGGATGGTTAGCCTCTGCTTCATGATGTCCAGCATCTCATCTGAAAAGACTCAAAGACTGGGGGTCTTGATGATGGTTGAGGATGGAATCTTCTAGAGGCACCTTCATTCATATGTCTGGTGCCTGGAGGGCCAACCTGAGCACTGGCATGGGATCTACCCTAGTAACCTGACTTCCTCACACCATGGTGGCAACACAGTAGTCAGACTTCTCAAATGGTGGTTCAAAGCTCCAAAATAGAGTGTTTAAATGACCAAAGCAGATATGCCTCACACCTTATGGTCAGAGCAATTGAAAGTCCATCCATACACAGGGAAGAGGTTATAGACCTCAGCTGTCAATGGGAGGGTTGTCAAAGAATTCATAACCCATTTTTAAAACTGGTACACTCTGCTTTTCTCTAAAAGTCTCTCCTTTCTCAACATAGTCTGGTGTACTTAGCATTAAGGTTAAAAAACAAAAGCAAAAACTAAACCTCTATCATTTATTATCTGTGTAAATCTGGGAAGCTCATCTTTTCTTATTTCATCTGTGAAATAAAGGCACTAGACTTGATGATCCCTAGGTAGGTACCTTCAATCCAGATTTTCATTCCCTGATTCTAGTGTATATGATATTTCACCCAAAAATTCATATCTACCTGGAACCTCCAAATGGAATCGTATATGAAAACATGGTCTTTGTAGAGGTAGTTAAAATCCCAAGACTAAGTCATTCTAGACTTAGGATGGACCTTAAATGCAATTACTGAAATTAAAAATCTAACTTCTTACCCACTCCACAGGAATGAGTGACCTCATGAGCAAAGCACTAAGAAATTAAAATTACAGAACAGAGACACCAGGGTGGGAAGGGATAGTATGCTCACAATCTAAAACCTTAGTGCACCCAAGTCACTTTTAAAATGATTTGTTGCTGTTTATCTTGGGCATGAGCAAGAAGTGAGGTGATGGAGAAGTCTTAGTATGTGGAAGGACTCAGATAAGCTCTAATTCAGCCTCTAAAGTCAGGTCCACTATAAAAGCCTGCTCCTTGAAAAGATACCCAGCATGGCACAACTGCAAAGTCAAGGTGCAACTATCTGTGCTCTCTGGACATGGAAAAAAAGAAAAAAGGACCACATAGAAAAATGAAGTCAAATGCATTAAGCATATTTCTTTAAAAAACTGCTTTAGCAACTGAAGAAATGAGAAATGAAATAAAATGAATGCAATAAGTCATAAATAATCTACAAGTAAATCCTGACACTGCAAATGATTTCCATTTGACTTTTTAAGACTTTACATGTTGCCAAAGGCTGTCTGCCCCTTTGTGGCTTGAAGGGTGCTTCTATTCCCTTCTCCCAAAATTCATGCATCTCCCTCCCCAACCCCATGATGGCTGAGTCTGAAAATGTGTAGTATCTCTCAGGAGAGCTCTCCCTCCCTGATCTCACATTCCATTTAAATTTCTAATTTGCCAAAGCTGAGAGAGAGAGAGAGAGAGAGAGAGAGAGAGAGAGGCCTCAAGACAAGCTGAATTGAGAAAGTCAAAGTGAATAGTAATAAGAGGTTCCATTACAGCCCATACATTCTTCTTATCTGAGTGACAAACACACTCATATAATTTGAGTTTCTGTCCTCGTTTTACTTCGAAAGTGATTAGAAGGCCTCAATATATCTTGAAAAAAGCAACTTCCCCACGGTATTCCATGTAGATCATATGCTAAGCTAACCTAAAAGGAGAAATTTTGTATTAAAAGATTAAAAGTTACCTTCCCTAAAGCCTGAAAGCTAATGCTGAGTTGCAGAAGGTACTGCTAATCTGCTATTTAGAATATAAAGCCCTGCACCATTAAGAGGCTCCTTTTTGTCATTTGCGCAAATCATTTTTACATAGATTGTGGGGGAAAGGGAACACATGTAATAAGGACATTAACTTTTACTTTACAAGACAGAAGTTCACAAGGGGAACAGTAAATGAGCTGAGCTGTTTATCACAGGGCTTCAACTGAAGATAAGCAAAAACGACTGGCCAGCACAGCAGGCAGCTCAGTGTCTTCTGAGCCTCCGCTCTGAGTTCTCTAGAAGCTACCGAAATTAAGCCTTTCTGTTCTTGTTGTGGGCTAGTTGACTTTGCACCAGGTCGAAGCAATGATCTGTATAATTGCAAACCCTCCCCTATTACCAGAGCCTGTCACTTCAGAAACTGATGTCCGGGCACAAAGCCAGAGTTTGGTTTCACCTTAGTTTTCAGTATACTCTGTATTGATTAAAGGAAATATATTATGTTGAATAAAGGAGGGAGAGAGGGAGGAGTTGGTGAGAGGGAGAAGGACGAAGAGAAAGCAGGAGAGAGTGTGTGTAAGGGAGATGATAGGAGAGGTAGAATGAAAACTGAGAGGGGAGATTGGATGAGAAGGTGAAATCACTTTAAAGAATATGGTGTCCGCATTGTTTGGAGAATAGCAGTGTAAGGACATAGAGCAGATTTCCTTCCAACAAAGAGTCTACTTCCCCATGTTTTCCATCAAAACTTGTACTCAGCTCCCCCTACTTGAGAGGAGACTCCACCTTGTTGCAATGAATCTCTATGAGAAAGCATGGAATACTGGCTCTGGTGCTGACCCTGGTGAATGTCAAGAGGATTGAGGGACAAAGTTTATAGGAGTGTCCAGTCACTTGCCTGATGTAGGCTTCTCAGAAATCTGTGAATGTAAGAAAGCTGCTGCATAGAGCAGAGGAGCAGAGCCTCGCATATCATAGAATTCAACAAATACTTGTTGAATTAACTGAGTTGAAATAAAATATATTCTGTGTGCAATAAGAATGCATAAATTAATTTTTAAATCATTAAAATAAGGCATAATCTTGAAACTAACTCTTATTCAATAATTCTATTACTAGAGTTGTAGGACAAAGATCCCAGCTCTGGGAATCCCAACAGACTAGATATGGCCACTGTCTCTCTATGCCAATCAAAGAGCAGTGGAGAAGGAAATAAAGGAGCCTTAATCAGTGTAGCCACGCTGGGAAGAACAGGAAAGGTCTAGTGAACTAGAATCTATCTTTAAGGGTTGATGAGATCTTTAAGGTTTTATAGAAAGGAGAACAAAGGCCGAAGTCCTGGGTTTGTATAGCTGGGGAGTTGACATAGTTGGTCAAGCAGGTAATCTTGGTCATGCCATGGTCTGGTTGACCATTATCTCAGAACTGGAGCTGGGAAGTTCCAGGAAAGTCATCATTGCTTGAGGGGCTGATGGGATTCTTATCCAGAGATGATTGCTCCTGCTGGGAGGAAAGCCCTGGTTCCTTGCATGGAGTAATTGCCTTCTCCTAGAGGGGCTATCTTATCTCAGGGGATCTGTCTGTAAGGCTTGCTGTTGCCTGAGGTTGTTCTGGTCCCAAGTCATGAAAATGTTTTGCAGTCAGACCTGTTTATTCTTGGAATTCAAGGTAACTAAAGAAATAAATGACCCAGGATAACTCAGACGGGAGGAAAAGAAGTTAAAGAAGTCAAAATGAACCCAGAGAGGGACAAAATTGAGTTAAGTCAGTGACTAGACATTTTTTAGTTTGAGGGATTGTTTAATTATTACTATTTCTTAGAAATTGTCTTAAGACTGAATCCCCTAATCTGTTTCTCTCCTGTATACCCACAGAAAAAACTCTCCTGAACCATGAATATTTTGAGGTTCTGTGACTTTTGGTGGCTCTCTACATAAAGAAGTTATAAATCTGGAAAAAAAAATACAAAATACACACAGAGAAGCAACAAGACAGAAAATGGCATAAAAAGAACATCATTCTCGTGGTATGTTCTGCTAAACCTCTTCTTATGGATAATTATCACCCTTTATTCTTGAGATTTGCACTCAAAGAATAATTGTCATCTTAAATCATGCAAGCATGCATCATTCATTATTTAAGTTGCAAAGTAAGTGCACAGAAAACCGTAGCGTGGGAAGGTGCAATTCAACCTTGGTGGAGGGAGGGGGCATGAAATAATAATGTGGTGGGTGTGATCACAACTCAGTACTAAGTCATTCTGCGAGATTCACTTCTTTTGAGAAGTATTTATAAACTACAAAAATCTCTGAAAAATTGAAATGATAGTCTATGACTCCTGGAAGCTCTGTTGTAACAGGGCTGCTCCTTTGGAGTTTCCCCTCTTTCTGTCTCCCCTTCCCTTTGCCCTTACTTAATCCCTTTGCAAGGTTTACATCCTCTCCCCTTTGCCCTGTATTCTAAATTCTAAAGAGAAGCCCCACCTAAATGGTTAAATGTGAACTACTAAATCTTTAGGTTGCAGCCCTGAGTCCCCCAAAATGGATCTTTAAGAAAGTAGCTCCTCTATCTTTTCAAGATTGCCAAATCTTGAATAAACCTGATTCATTTCAACCAACTTTCTCTCCCCAATATTGGCCTCCATTGGCAGGCAGCCCAGAACTATCCTGGTAACATTCTCATAGGCTGCTGCCATCTTTTCCCTTTGAGAAACATTAATCTATCGCCCTCTTAATTTACTTTTGTCCCACGGTGATAGTCAGCCCACAATGAATGCAGAAAATAATCAGATGATCAATACTAGTTTGTCAGCAGCAACAAAATTTTAATCACAGACGCAGGATTAGGGAAGAAGCAATAACGCAATTACTCAGGCTGCTGAGTAATTCAGACAATGGCTCACCAAACTCAAACATATTCTGCCTCTTTACCCAAGAAAGGAGCAACACTGCACCTCATAGCCCTTGAGTGGAGAAGATGTCTCTTCTGTATCCTCCTTAGAATCTCCAGGGTGAGCAGGTGCATGGCTTGCACACCTCAATAGCTACATATTTATCTTTAATAGATCCTTTCAATTCTCAATGTGCATGCACATATATTAACTCATTTGAACTTCTAGCCCTTTTGCTCTCTCTAAATGAAGAAAGACTCAGAGATAATAAGTGGCTTGCCCAAGACTGCATGCTCAGTACGGAGGGGATGTGGCCCAGCAATTCAGGTTTCCTCATTTTTTGCCCTTGGCTGAACAAGACCCATGAAGTTGCTCTGAAAAACAGCATTTTAGACTGCACAATGGATAATAATAAGAATAATAATCCTTTATCTGGACAAGATCAGTAAGGAATGTAGCTGTGGGTTAGTCTCCTGGCCTGGGTTATAAACTTAAAGAATAATGAGATTGCAGATTACTACCAACAGAATAATTATCTGCTTTTTCAGAAAGACTTGGTATCCTCATTTGCAAATTGATGGAGGGAGGGAAAGAAGTCAGGACAGATTCCCTAGTTTCACAAATCAAAGTAATTAGGTACACATTTTAGTGGATGAAATCTTCTTAAAACTTTAGACAATATACTAGTGTTTTCTAACTTGTGCCCACCCTAGTTAAACATATTATTGCATAGTTTTCTTGATAAATAGGGAAGAAAGCAGTTGTAATTTTTTTTAATGTTCCATTCCTCTGCCCATGAAAATAGATAACTAACAGCTTTCCACAAGAATGAGCGGAGGCCTCATTGGAACATCTTCCCTCTCACCAATCAGGAAGCCTCTTCACCATGACTGAACTCCCTCCTCATGCATCCTAAACCACTGCTTCATCTCACTCTGCTTCCATTGTAGTAAACTTCTGTCTAGCTTTTCATCAGTACTTCAGTTGGCTCACCTATTACAACATTTATTCAGAATCCCAAGATGTGTGTTAGACATCAAGGGTGCAAGAATGACCAAGGTATCCAAACTGATTGAATTTACTGTAAGAATGGAGGAAAATGTATATGTTTTGTATAAAGTCGCTACTATCAGTGAAAGTTGTGTAGGCTTTTTGTTTTGTTTTGTCTATCCATCTGGAGATGGGTGTGCCCCAAAATCAATAATCAGTTTTGCTGATTATCCATAAGCAGTTTTCCATTCCTCACCCTCAGCCAGAGGGGTCAAAGCTTGAAGTGCCAAATCTGGCAAGACTAAACACTTAGCAACCCTAATTATATGTAATAAAGTGTAAGATATGGAGTCTTATAAAATCTTAAATTATAATAAAGTAGGAATTTACTTCAGTAGGCAACTTCAAGCTTTTTAGCAAATGCATCATAGAATGCCTATTAAAGTTTCGTTTTGTCAATAGATTATTATTTTGTCTGGATGGTAGCTAAATACATTGGTCTCTGATCAATAATAACTCTAGGGTGATTAGAGATTTTTTTTTTCCAAGTTACATTCCTTTTGAAGTTTATTGCTGGTAACTTACTTTGCTAAAGCAAAGGAAGATGGGATTAAGTCACACACAGAAACACATATTCCCAACATCAAGGTCTCACTTGAATTCCTTATTATATTAACTTATTTGGAAGTACATGTGGCCCAGAAGCTGTGTCCTTTATTCCTTCACTTTTATTAACTTAAATTTTATTTATTGCTAAAAGGAATCTTATATGATTTCAATACAATGTTCAGTGCTCTCCTATACCTAAAATTGAAGTTTAAAAAATTTAGAGAAGAAAGAACAATTTTATCCCTACCCAGGATGACACAATTACTACAATTAAACATTATTTTGGCTCCCAGCTTCCTTGAGGCCAAGGCAAAATTAAACAATAATATTATATAATTTTTATTTAAAAAAATTAAAACTTCGCTTGTGAAATCATTTTTGTGCTAAAAAATCCTGGATGACTGTTTTCCATTTTCTTTATTAAAAATAAAACAGTAAGCAACAGAGTATGAAAAATGAAAAATAATAGCTTTTGTAGATGCCACTGAAATAGTCTTAAAATAGACCTTCCTTATATCAAAAATTAGTAAAAATCCATAGCATAAAGTTAAAATTTGACATGAAACTAGTTTTGTGGGAAGTTAAGAAAGCAGCCCTGGTGTGTAACATCTTGACGATCTTAACTTCATATAAAGGGTTTAAAGAACTTAGAAATGAAGATGTCTTTCAGTTTGTCTCTTTCATCCATGATTTGTCAGCTGTACTTTGAGTAGATACATTATAGGGACCATGTCAAGAGCAATCTCTTTTAAACATGACTAAAATTCTGACTTTCTGTGCAGCTGATTGATAACAGTCCTGAGTTTTTGATGTGAACTTTTTTGAGGTTGACTTTGAAAAGAAAAATACAGGTGAGATTCCCTAATGTTTATTATGGGTTGATAACTTGGACGGTTCCTTATGGTACCATAATCAGAATGAGTTGTTCTATTCAAGAGAGTAATTCAGTTCATTAACTACATCAGACACTATGAAGGGAAAAAAAAAATCCCAATTTTAGCGTAAGCAATGTATGTGTTCTGCATCAAGTCATCATTAAGAACTCATTTATTTTCAAAAGACCAATGAGCTCCAAGATACTGTCAAAGAATTGGGATCTTAAAATTAGAAGATGTTCCTTCCATGCTATTATATGATTTGAACACCCTAGTGGCAGATACCTAAATGAGATATCCTATCTAATCAAAGCACTCTAAATAGAAGAATGCTCTTCTATACAACGTTCTGTAACAATTACTTCTGCCTACCCTCTAGCTACAATCTCTTTTACTCTCTGTCTCATGCAGAATATGCATAATAAAGAGAGAACATCCATTTCAAGCCACTCCAATTTCAAATTTTTAACTATGCCACTGGCATGCGAAGTCTAATGCACCTACATTGCTTCAACACAGAGAGCTTGTAACACTATTGCTTTTTGTGGTATCAATAATGCGATTATGGTATTTTTCTCTATGGACTTAACACTTGTCTCCTTCTTCTACTTAGATGGGACCTAATCCATCTGTTATATGAATCTTCATTGCCCTGGCTTCTAAAGTTCAGTGCTATGCACTACTGTCCTCACCCATCCCAGGTTATGCCTGGACAGAATATAGATGAATATCCTGACTAATGCAACCAATCCATGACCTGTATTCTCCGGTATAAGTAGAGGAGTTGGCCCCATAAAATTGTCTCTCCTAAGACTCTAAGATAAAGCATGAAATATATTGTTTGTTGATACAAATGTTAGACTAGAAAAATCATAAAAAAAATGGAGGATGTCTTAGCAATTTGGGCATGGGGAAGGCTCTATGCAGTTGATGGATGAAATAAAGTGAATATTTAAAGAAAGAAGGACAAAGAGTATGTACATAGACGGTCTGAGAAATAGATATCAAGCTCTGAATAATGAAGATAACAACTTTCATTTCTGGTGACATTTTGTTTCCACAAGAAGAAAATAGGGTTTTAAAAAAAAAGTGTTCCAATCCTTGGTTCCCTATCAATCTGATTTGATTGGATTTCTGTTTCTTAAAAATGAGATACTCCTTCCTGAAGAGAAATGAATATATATTCCCAGTTACAGATAGAGGTTCTAAGCTACAGAATGACATTCTCAGTGTGTTAAAGACACTGTTAGTCATAGGTGCATTAGCAATTGAAATCCTCCCAGCTAAGTTCCATTTTATATTGATGAATTTCAATGACACACATTGCTTTATACATATATATACAAAAAAGGGAACGTAGCTGGTTAAAAGAGTTTAACCATGATTCCATGCAGCTTATGTGGATCAGAGTGCAAATATTTACAAATATTTACAATTATAAAGAATTAAGTGCTCCAGGCTCCATGACTCATGCCTATAATCCCAGTTACTCTGAAGGCTGAAGCAGAAGGATCATAAGTTTGAAACCAGCATGAGCAATTTAGAGAGACCCTATCTCAAAATGAAACCAAAAGGGCTGTGGATCAAAACCCAATATCACAAATCTGAAAAAAAAGAGCTGAGTAATATAGTTCAGTGGCCCTGGATCCAATCCCCAATGTGTGTGTGTGTGTGTGTGTGTGTGTGTGTATAAAGCATTAAGTGCATTTAGTGTGCACATCACCAGGGGCTAGGTTAGGTTTCATGGTAAGGTGCTGATCCCATATGTTAACTTCTCCCAGTTTCATGCTCCTGATAACCAGGGACTCAGACTGATCTGAGGAAGCATCACTGTTGCGCAGTGCTGAGAGCCTTTAGCCAAGTAGGTATGACAATTTCCTTGCCAGCGTACCCCATGTTGCTTAGAGGAAGGACTCGTGGAAAAGGACTTGCCTTGGACATTTTGCAGTGACATTGCATGTAAGGTGACCTTGCTCAAGGACCAGGGCGGATCAGGGTTTAGGGCTCTCCTTGGGTTTAGGGCGGTTCCAGGTTTAAGGTGTACCCTGCTGGGAATAGGGCGTATCCTACTGCCTCAGGCGTGCCTGCTCCTGTAGTTCCCGTTGAGTTCTCCTGGGATTCTGAGAGTATTTGGGATTTTCCCCGAGAACGTGGATTTCCCCAGAACGTGTTTGTAAAGTGCCGGTGTGAGTTCAGGAATAAAGAAATACTGTTTGAATCTACAAAGCTGTGAGTGGCTTGTGATTTTGTGCCCAGCCAGACTGCGGCAGCGCAGATTATGGAAGTTTTGCAAATCTACCTGGGGACTCCTCATATAACTTTCACCTTTGCATACACTAGAATTCTAGAAGGTTAGACTTAATGATTGAGAGGGAGAGGGGAAATGAAGGACAGAATAAGTCAGAATGGCTGTGAGGGGAAGATGTGAGTGA
Source organism: Callospermophilus lateralis (assembly GCF_048772815.1). Classification (NCBI taxonomy): domain Eukaryota; kingdom Metazoa; phylum Chordata; class Mammalia; order Rodentia; family Sciuridae; genus Callospermophilus; species Callospermophilus lateralis. The sequence goes on from NC_135314.1 coordinate 66,150,552, forward strand.
CATTTGAGAACTACTGGTCTGGAACATGCTTCCTAACATTTTTCAAAATGGACCTCATAGCACACAAATTACACCATGTGGTACCTATTCATTTTCGAGTTCTGTTCTCCTACAGACTTGGTTCTCCTATAGACTTTCTATGAGCCGTTGTTGATATATATTGTATTATTTTGAATGACAGTTATGTTGAAAAAGAGTATGGAATAAAATGCTCTTTCATTACTTCATATTCCCATGATCTACTAGTAATTTCATTTGGTTTATAACATTTCTTTTTTGTGGGGGTGTGTGTAAAGTGTACTTGTTGTTGAAGCCTCAACGTAATTATGTAAGAAATAAAATCATTAGAAAGCAAAATTTACCCCATGAAATTCCCAATTTATATATATCAAAAAACATTTTAATGGTAATCAGGGTGGGAGGAGGAAATGAGAGAAGAAAGATAAAAATCTCACAATTTAAGTGATTTCTAGAAGGCACAAGAAAAAAAAATGGCAAAAATATATTCAGTCAAAGCAAAGCAAAAAAGCAGAGTGAAATGAATCACAGAAATAATGTCTGTTCAGAATCTGGAAATTAAAATAACTGCTCTGAAAAGAATAGATATGATTCCCAATTGAACAATGAGCCGAAATCCAGGAAGCTTTCAAAAATAAATAAAATGTAATCACCGGGAAGAATAAAGATGAGTGCACCTCCTCATTTACATGAGCGGACAGTAGTTCCACAGTCACTTGCTTATTAAAATGGATTGTTAACCAGACTGCAAAGGAGCAAAATGAAATGGATCATAAAGTTGCTCATTTGAATGCTACATTCTCTCAATGAAAATGTACTTTTAAATTAAGATGTAATATGCAAGATGAAATATCAACATCTGAATGATCATAGAGCTGAGAGATTTTGAATTAGCCAACTATCTATAGTTTGGGGCAATGTAAGCTTTTCTCTCCGTAACCCATCATTATAATTCAAGGACTTGCTAAGAGTGCCCTGTATATCCTTCATAGACAACCCCTGACTCTCTAAATATTCTTACCTTTTTCCAGGTAACTGTGGCTCTGATTAAGCTACAAGGTTACTTATCTGGGCACACAGAAAGCAAGTACTGTCCTTAATGAGTTTTCATACTTGCAACTCAGGAATCATTTGCTGATTACCAAAATACTGCAAATTCTAGAGACTTAAAAAAATAATAATAACTTGCTGGTTCAAGATTCTACAGTTTGAAGTAGGCTCAGCTGGGAGTCCTCTGCTGATCTTTCCTGCGATCACTCAGCGCACTTTGACTAGAGGAAGGTGATCCCAAGGGCTTACTTACCTAGATATCCTAAGAGGGACTTGCATTCCTTTCCTCATGGCCTATTCATGTTTCTTTCATGGAGGAAATAGGCATCCAATAAGGTAAACCCCAATACTGAAGTGCTCAGTAAGCCTCTACTTGTGTCATGTTGGCTAAAACTTCATTGGCCAAAGTTGCACAGCAAATCACGTGGCCAGAATCAATGTGAGAGGAAAACCATACAGGAGTATGGATACCAGGAGTCATAATTCATTCAGGTTATTAATATGACAATCTACCAAGACTTATATTTGAGATTCAGTATAAAGCACAAACTGCTCTTCCCAGCATTCATAGTTTTGTATATTCTTGTTCCAAATCACCTTTCCTTTTGATATCATACTGGGTTCCACAAAAAAAAAAATTGAAATAGCAAAAACGGTCACATGTATCAACTTGAAAATACATTTGCATGCCATGTCCAGAAGTATTTCCTTTTTATTGTTATTCTTAAATGCATATTTATGCTTCCACTCTCTTTATTTTGCTCCTTCCACCTGTCTATAATCCCAGCCTTCTTTCATGGGCTGAGGCATATATTACCCCTTCCATGAATACTTCCATGGTTCCTAATAAATGGTTTTGATTGTCCCAGTAAATGGTTCTGATTGTCCCATCTCTGAGTTAGTACCAAGGTAGCACAATGTATCAGCAATGACTCAAGTTTTGTAGTCAGACAGACCTAGTTTCACATCCCAATTCTTTCAATGATTAGTTGTGTGAGTATGGCCACACTACTTCATATTCCTTTGCTGTACATAGATCCAATAATACTTCCTCATAGGGCAATCATGGGGAATAAGAGAGATAATATGGCAACTTGTCTAGTAGATTAAGTAGCATATTATGGTCCTGTAGATCTAAGGAAACAGGCCTGTCCCTTTTATGGTGCTGAGATTTTGTGGGTTTTATCTTTTTATTTTGTGAATAAATGTCTTTATCATAGAATATGAATCCTTAAAAGTGGTATTATAAATATGTCTTCTACCCTACATTTCACCTGTGGATTCTTCTCTGCTGCTCTGATTATTAGTGCTTGCTCAATATTAGTTGAGGTAGAAAAAGAAGGAAGGAAGGAAGGAAGAAAGGAAGGAAGGAAGGAAGGAAGGAAGGGAGGGAGGGAGGAAGAAGAGTGGAAAGGATGGTTTTTTAAAGCAAATGGCCCTGGGTGTAGGGTTTCTGTTTATGAAGAGGAAGTTAATAATCACTGCTTGGTTTTTTTCCAATTCCCCTCACAAACTCTTATATGTAATTTTGTATAACAATGAGGGTCTCCTTCAGTAGATGGGGTAGAGAGAGAAGATGGGAGGGGAGGGGAGGGGGGATAGTAGAGGATAGGAAAGGTAGCAGAATACAACAGTTACTATTATGGTATTATGTAAAAATGTGGATGTGTAACCGATGTGATTCTGCAATCTTTGTAATGTTTTGAATAACCAATAAAAAAAAAATAATAATCACTGCTTGGTAATTAGGGGCTTGATGTAACTGTTAAGCTGCTAAGAAATATTAAATGTCAGTTTAGGAAAATATTTTTTAAATCATAACATATTTCTATTCAATGAGTAAAAGCATCATGGATTTATATACCTAGGAAAAATTCTGAAAAGTTGTTTAGCTTAATTTCTCTCTTCAAACATGATTACATCCATCACATTAAGACACAGGTAAAGCCTCTGTTAGCACTAGAAGGCTAATTCTACTAGGAAGAAGTGTGTAAGCACGGCAGGCCAACACTGCTTAACCTAGAATATTTACTACATTGTCTCTCTTAATCCCAGTTGGACTCCCATTGCTGAGATTCTGTGAGTAAAATGCCAATGGTAGGCATGTATTCTCCAGCAAGTCACTCTTAAAACCACTTATTTTTGAGGGATAGGGAGGGAGAAGGGGAATTGCACGGAAGATGGAAGAAGACCCTCATCGTTATACAGAATACATATATGACAATGTTAGGAAAAAGAAGTGTATCACATTAGATTGGGTAGAGAGAAGTGATGGGAGGGGATGGGAGGGGAAGGGGGGAAAGGAAGGACAGCAGAATGAAACAGACATTATTATTACTGTGTGTATATACGTGACTGCATGACCAATGTGATTCTGCAACCTGTACACTCAGAAAAATGAGAAATTATACCCCACTTGATTCAAATGTATGATATGTGAAGATCATTGTACTGTCATGTATAACTAATTAAAACAAATAAAAAATAAATTTAAAAAAACACTTATTTTTTTCCCCATCACAAGGGTTTGTCAACTATCCTGAGTTGGAGCGCCTCAAAATGTTACTAAAGAGCCAATGGGAAGCAATAAAGCCAACAAGCATGAAAATTTAAGATAATCTGATTCAAATTAGGGGAAGGGGATTTGGCTTAATGGGTTAAAGTTTGCAAACAGAAAAAAAGTTGTCAAAACCCAATTTTCATTTTTATGTAGGTTTCTAAATATTCTGATCTTGAACAAAACTATATTAAATTTTCTAAGTATATCAGTTGACTCAGAAAATAAAAATCTTGTTTGGCCTAAATCTACGCATTATTGAAATCCAAGGCATTTCTATGAAATCTAGGTGGAAGCTTCCATGAGCCCACAACTCTTAAATTTTATATGTTTGCAAAATCAGAATCATGTGGACAATCCTAGCATTTACCACCAGCTTGAGCAGCAGCCAGGCCTTCTTGGATCTTTGAGTGCCTCGATGACTGAACACAGAGAAAAGTATCCTCAGGAAACAATTTTATAGGCTTCCCTCTAGGAACAGGACATCCAAATGCTCTCTTCTCAAAGCAACATCTTTCAAAATAGTACACTTTTATATCCTTGAACATGCAATGAGTTGGTTCTGGCTAGTTCCTGAGGTGTCCTCAAGTCATTCTTCCTATTGCCTAAGTGCAAAGTGCTTGTCTTCTTTTTAATGGTGCTAATCTCATCAGCAACCACATCTTCCTGCACTGTGACTTTAAATATGCTCCTTTCCTGGTCAAACTGCAAGTTTTTCAAATCATTCTGCTCTGCTTCTTGCTCTTGAATCTCACTACAAACCTGGTTAAAAGCAGTCAGTAATACCTACACCACTGCTTGAATGTTTTGCTATCGTGAATTTTCTCTGCCCAATTAATTAGTCCATCCTTGAAATTCAGCTTCACACAAAATTCTAAGAGAATGGGAAAAATGTAGACAAGTTATCTTCCAGAACTGAATGGTCTCTACTCCTTTTCCCAATAGAGCCCTCATTCCCATTTGAAATCTCATGAACACAATCTTTAATGTACGCATTATCAGCTTTCTGGTATTTTGAGCTCACACTAGAATCACCCATTAAGTGCTGCTTACAACTTCTAGGGTTTTTGTTGTTTGTTTGTTTGTGGGGCTGGGGATCAAACCCAGGGCCTTGTGCATGCAAGGCAAGCACTCTACCAACTGAGCTATATCCCCAGCAACATTTAGGGTTTTTATACCCTACCTCTCCAAATCTTTCAAAACTTCTCCACAATCCAGTTCCAAAGGCTTCTGAACCACATCATCAGATATAATCTCAGCAATGACACCACTTTTCAGTACCAATTTTCTGGTTGTCAACTTTTTGTTGCTTTGACAAAATACCTGAGAAAAACAACTTAGAGGAGGGAAATTTATTTTGGTCCATAGTTACAGAGGGTTCATTCCATGGCCACCTGACCCTATTACTTTGAACTGGAGATAAGATGATCTGTCATGATGGAAGGGTATGTTGGAGTAAAATTGCTCACCTCAAGGGTATGTTGGAAAGAGAGGGGTGGGGGAAAGTGGTCAAGGACAAGATATACTGTTTAAGGACATACCCTCAGTGACCCACCTCCTCCAACCAGGCTCCACCTCTCAAAGTTTCTGTCACTTCCCAATAGCACCACAGGCCAGCAACCAAGCCTTTACCACATGGCCTTTGGGGGTCGTTTTATATCCAAACCACAACAAATCTTTTCATAATACTAAGTCTTATGATTTATAGGACATGGGATAGCTTTCCATTTATTTGTGTCTTCTTCAATTTATTTAAGTGATGTTTTATTATTTTTAAATACAGAAGTCTCTCACCTCTTTGTTAAAGTTTATTGCTATTTTTTCTTTTTTATATTATTATAAATAAAATTGCTCTTTTAACTTCCTTTCAGCTTATTTATTATTATTTATAGAAATGCAACTGAAATTTGATTATTGATTTGTCACAGCTCTGCTACTCCAATTATTTTAACAGCATTTTCTGTACATGGTTTTCTACATAGAATATTATGTCCTCTGCAAATATAATTTAACTTCTTACTTCCCAATATGAATGCCCTTTCTTTCTTCTCTCTGTTCTTCATTCCCCCCCCCCTTTCTCTTTTCTTCATTTTTTTTTCCCTCTTGCACTGGGGATTGAACCCAGAGGTGCTCTACCACTTTTATTGATTGATTAATTTATCTACTTATTTAATTATTTCTATTTCTAGGCAGGGTATTGCTAAGTTGCCCAGACTGGTCTTGAACTTTGTGATCCTCCTGCTCCAGCCTCCTGAGTCACTGGGATTATAGGCATCCATCATTATGTGCAAATGTTTTGATTGATTTTCATGTAACTTGATATATAGAGAAAAATCCCACTTGACTATATGGTGTATAAATGTTTCACTCTTCTGTGGAATTTGGTCTGCTAGGATTTTTCCACGAATAATCATCACCTTTATTTTCTAAAAGTACCTTTAATCTGGTTTTGGGAATTAGGATAATGTTAGTGTCATAAAATTAATTTGAAAGTGTTCCCATCTCCTTAGTTTTTTGGGAGAGGATTACTGTTAAGTCTTTAAATGTTTGGCAAAATCTACCATGAGACCACCCAACACTGGGAATTTCTTTTGTTGGGATGGTTTTGATTACCAGTTCAATCACCTCAGTGGTTACAGGTTTGTTAGTGCTTTTTGTTCCTCCAAAATTCAGTCTTGGTAAGTTGTACACTTCTAAAAATTTATCCATTTCTTCTAAGTTGTCCATCTTGTTGCATGTAGTTGTGTATTGAGTATTGTAATCTCTTCCAGTTGTTTTTATTTCTGTGATATCAGTTGTAATATTTTTTTTTTCATTTAGGATTCTTCTCTCTTCTTAGTATAGCTAATGGTTTTTAAATTTTGTTTATCCTTTAAAAAAAATTCCTGAATTTATTGATTTTTCCAACTGTCTTTCAATTTTCTATTTCATGTATTTCTTCTATAACCTTGTTATTTCCTTCATCCTATCCTTGACATGTACAGTTAAGCTACAGATTTTAGATCTTACTTAATGTAAACATATACCAATATAAACTTACTTCTTTGTGTGGATTTTACTTTATTCCATAATTTTGGTATGCTGTGTTTTTATTTTCATTTGGCTCTCATTTTCTAATTTCTTTTATGGTTTCTTCTTCAACTGACTAGTTCTATGAGTATGCTTTTAATTTCCACATATATGTGAATTTTTTTAGCTTTACTTCTGCTGCTGATTTATAGTTTCCTCATGGTTAAAAAAAAAAAAAACTTGGCACATTTCCAATCTTAAATTTGTTCAGACCTTTATTGTGGCTTAACATGTGGTCTATTGCCAGACTACTCGGTGTGCATTTGAGAAGAATGATCTTTCTGTTGTTGGATAGAGTGATCTACACATGTCTTTCAAGTCCTTGGTCTATGGTATTGTTCAAATTCTATTTTCTTATTTATTTCCTGTTTCATTGTTCTATGCATTATTAAAAGTGAAGTATTGGATCTCCTACTATTGTTGTTCTGTTGTCTATCCCTCCCTTCAAGTTGATCAGTGTTAACTTTATCAATCTCTCTATATATAAGTTAAGTGCATATATATTTGTAATTGTCACATTTTTCTGATAAAATTATCTTTATCTTTGTCAATTTTGATTACTTTTGATTTATACTCTATTTGTCTAGTTTAAATATGGCTACCCATGCTCTTTTGGCTAAACTTTGAATGAATACCTTTTCCCATTTCTTCATTTTCAGCCTATTTGCATCCTTAGATTGAAAATGAGCCTCCTATAGACAAAATATAAACTAATATTTTTTTATTCATTCAGCCTATATATGCATTTTGATCACAGTTTAATCCAGTTGCATTTAAAGTAATTACTTATAGTAGGGATTTTCTAATGTCAATTTGTTGTTTTCTATATGTCTTGCAGCTGTTTTTCCTTTTATTTTTCTCTTATGCTATTTTTATTTGTATCTTACTGTTTTTTGTTTTGTGTGTGTGTGTGTGTGTGGTGGCAAGCTTTGACTCCTTGTTTCCTTTTGTATATCATGTAGTGATATTTTCTTTCTTTGTGTTTTCCATAATTATATAAAATATTTAAAAATTGTAACTATTTATTTTAAACTAATAACAACTTCAAGTACATGCAAAAACACTTCCTTACACTTCCCACACCGACTTAATGTTACTGATGTTACAAATTACATATTTTTATATTTTGTATTCATTAACATACATTTATATTATTTTTGTTATTGCATTTTAAATTCTATACCAGAATTAAAAGTGATTTATGCATCCATATTACAACACTATAGAATTTTATAATTGTCTGTATGTTTACCTTTGCCAGAGAGTTTTTGTGTTTAGAAAAAAAAAGTGCCTATTTTTCCCTTTGTTCTCACACCACATTCAACAAAGAAAATTCACCTGACTCCAAGATAAGTAGACATTCTCCCTCCCAGGAAGAAGCATTCAGTTCTATAGCAGCACATATCAGCTGGGCATCCTCTAATCCAATTCAATTCTTACACTATGTGCCAAAATACAGTGTTAGATGTACAGATTGAGGGCTTGAATTTTAAATTCTACACGAGAATTAAAAGTGATTTATATATCCATAGGTCAAAGAATTTCTTTAGGGCCAGCTCCAAGAAGGAAAAATAGGAGAAGATTAAGGTTTCTATGAACCCCATTGGGGAAGAAAAATTCCAGATTGGGGCCTGCCCTGGGAAATTATGATCCAGGAACCATTGACAAAAGCCAAAATATCTACATAATAATATCCCATCTTTCATTTTCATATGCTATCATGCTGCTAACAACCTTTTGTTTCAATTTGAAGGACTCCCTGTTTCATTTCTTTTAAAGATAGGCCTAGTCCTGATAATCTCCCTCAGCTTTTGATTATCTGGGAAAATCTTAATCTCTCTATCATTTTGGAAGGACATTTTGTTGGTTATAGCAATCTTACTTGACATGTTTCCCCCTCCCCTTCCAGTACTTTAATTATATCATCCCATTATCTTGTGGTTTGCAAGGTTTCTTCTAAGAAACCCACTGAAAATTTTATGGGAATTCTCTTACACTATAATTTGTATATGGTTTAAATGTGTTCACTAAGGGCTCGTATTGAAATTCAACCTGAACTGTGAGGTGTTAAGAAGGTGGAAACTTAATTTGACTATGGCTTTAAAAATAGAGCTTCAGGAGGTAATTAGATTAGATATTGCCATAATCATGGAGACCCCAAGATTGAATACCAGTGACTTTTGAAGAAGTAGAGAGAACAGAATTTAGGCATAAGAAAACTTGTCCAGGAGTCAGTCTTGTGTCCTATGACACACACATACTTTCTCAGTATCGTCCATAGTCAGTGAACCTCATTATAGGGGTAAAGGAAAAATAACAAGAAAAAAAAAAAAAGATTGTGCAAAGATTGAGGTAGACTATCTCAGATACACACATTATAATGAGACATCAATGCTTTTACAATTAAACTAAGCAATTTTATGAACAAGAAATAAAATCACTACCCAGGTTTATGCACTTTTTTTTTTTTTTGGAAATAAAATAGAGAGCCAATTAAACAGCCAGAGTAGAAGGCTGAATGAGCATTAAACAGGCCCAAAAGTGATAAAGATAATTCCTTGCTTGTTTCCCAAATTGCGAACAATTATTAGCAAAATCGAAGTTTTCCTGAAATGATCTTTTTTCTTCTTTGGAAAGAAATTTCTAAAATGTTTATAGGAATTGAATTCCCTGGGTTTTTTGTGCTATCTTTATTTAAGGAGAATTCTTTCCAAAATTGGCATTAAGGGCAGGTAGACCATCTATTGTTCAAAACGGTTGTGGATAGGCAGAGAAGAAGCAACTGAAGTCCCTATTGTTTTAAACGTTGTTTTTATCTGCCTGCCTACCAAGCTGCTAACCATCCAGCAGAAGGACTGATCATATTTTGTGTGTTTATACTACCCTGATCACAGATTAATAAAAAGGGAGTTAAAAAAAAATCCTCCAGGTCAAGAAAAACTTAAACATGGCTATAGAGTCTGAGATATATTGAAAGTCTGTACTAAATCATCATGGATACAAGAATTAAAGTATAAATTACAAGATTAAAAAAATGCCCTGGGGGATGGGGTTGGGTCTCAGCGGTAGAGCACTTGCCTAGCATGTGTGAAGCACTGGGTTTGATTCTCAGCACCACATAAAAATAAATAAATAAAATAATGGTATTATGACCATCAACAACAACAACAAAATTTTTTTAAAAGCCCTGTATTATATGAAGAATATGATTTTTCTAATAAGAATTTCTTGGGCTGGAGTTGTGGCTCAGCAGTAGAGTGCTCGCCTCACACATGCGAGACCCTGGGTTTGATCCTCAGCACCACATAAAAATAAATAAGTGAAATAAAGGTATTGTGTCCAACTACAACTAAAAAATAAATATTTTTTAAAAATATCCCTTCTCTGATACTTGTCCCACTGTGGTGAAATGTTTGGGGCGATTTGTTCTTGATTTTTCACGTTGCATATCTACCTATTTAATAGTATGGATCTGAGGCAGCAGAGTCCTATCTATTTAATATTATGGATCTGAGGCAGCAGAGTCCTATCTATTTAATATTATAGATCTGAGGCAGTAGGAGTTTCTATCCTGTGGTCTTATTCTAGTATCTCACCCTTTAGGGGAAGACAGATAATAAAAACTGATGCAAATTATATACAGCTTTAAACCAAATATTTTCTACTATGACATCTATAATGTTAATAGTCACAATAAATAAAATCAGTATCTTTGCTAAAGCGTTAACATTTCAAATTGTAGACAGGAAGAGAAGTGATAAAGAATGTAATGATTATGAGGGGAGAGGAGAGAAGACAGAAGTAAAAAAATTAAAAAGAGTCATGGAGGTGTGTCTTGAGGGCCCTTCTTCCCTCCATCTTCTTTCTCCCTTTTTCTATGCTTCCAGGCCAACAGAAAACTTCTCTATCATGTCCTTTGGTCATGATGTCCTGACTCATCTTGTGGCCAGAGCAATGCAGTAGGCCATCCATGAACTGAACCTCTGAAACTTTAGGCCAAAATGAACTTTTCCTCCTCTAAGATGTTCTTCTTATGTATTTTGATCATAGGAAAAAAAAAAACCCAGAAGACTAATATAACATATAACCTGTATCCACATTTATTTCGAATCTGGTGCCATATTATGTGCAGTTGTCTTTCAAAATAAAACAACCATAAAATATATGCAACTTATTCTACTATTAAGTGACACTTATGCATTTAAAATATCTTTTTGTTTAAATAATGTAGTCAGATTTTTATAATTTTCATATACAGTTTCTTTAAAACCAATAGTATAGTACTTTTTTTTTTTTTTTTTTGTCTTAGCCCTCACCGGACAATGTCAGAAAGAAAGAGAATATATAGTGATTACAATAAAATAATGACTGTACACTGGCTGTACAACAGTGATATGCTTTCTATTATTATAGTTTTAAATTTTGCAAAATAAATGAGTGGATAACTACTTTTCACTTTTATGATTATATATTACTATATACTGTTAATTTCGTTACATATATAATTTCATATGATTTTTGTTACATAAAATATATGTATACAATGTGGTCATGTATATGAAATTATAAAATGAAACTGTGTATTTTATTTTACTTTGTTTCTTTAACTAAATTTTATGAGTTTCAAGTCTTCACATGTTTTGTTTTTAATTTTCTTTGCATATTGATTTTACTTTTTGTTGTAGCCACTTTATCTTTTTCTTTTTCTTTAGTGATATGTAAGTATGAGGACAAGTACTTTGACAATGTTTTCTCACATGTTTTCCTTAGCATCTAATTCTGTGCCTGTCTCTTAGTAGAAATTTAATAAATATTAATTGAATAAATGATAAAAAAAAGAATTTGTCATTTGTGAAGATGAATCTACTACCCTGGTGAAATGGAAAGAATATATACATGAAAATCAGACAAACTTTAATCAAAACAAAAACTTTTTCACTTCCTGCCATGTGACTTTAGATAAGTTTCTAACATCTTTGACCAGTAATTTCTACATCTGTAGGATTGGGGTTAAAGTTGTTGTCTTGCTGGTAGCCATGGCATCAAGAGAGATCACATGGATTACATACTTCTTTAGTGCCCAGCTCACAGCTGGAGCTAAGGATGGTGCTAGATCCTTTCCTTTTTTGCCCTTATATATTTTATTTCTCTTATCATGTGGCTCTTTATTTTCCTCAATTTACCCTCTGGTTTTGATTGTGAGATTTTGCAGGCTCAAGGACTGAGCACTGACTTTTCATGGCAACACTTTAGAAAGATTTAATGCTTGTCAAGCTGGATCTCCAGTATCCAATTATTATTGACAAATAAATCTTGAATCAAATGCCACCCGTACATACCAAACTTGCATAATGTTCATTCCTTTTTTTTTTTCCAATACTGGGGATTAAATCCAGGGGCTACTCTTTCACCAAGTTACATCCCCAACCCTTTATTTCTTAGTTTTTGAGACAGAAGGACCTTGTTCACTTGCAGAAGCTGACCTTGTGATTCTCCTGCCTCAGCCTCCCAAGTAACTGGGACTGCAGATATGTGCCACCATGCACAGAATATATTCATTCTTTGGAATAAGAAGAAAAAGAGAGATAGGTTAAGAGAATGGAGGTTAGAAAAGAGGTTATATCCACTGACAGGAGGCCCTTCATAGATCAATTTTTTCATTTCCCAAATTTTGTAAAGTAAATGGTGCCTTATATAACCTTAAACAAAGGTCCCTGACAAAGAAAGAAAAGGTCTACTTTTACTCATTTCCAACACCAAAAATTCAGAATATTGACAGTGGTAATGTAATTATTTCCTTGAATGAAGGCAGTTTAGAGCTACAGGTCAAGAATTGGGCATCTGTATTTAAGCCAAGGTCCAAGACTCTGTGGATAACTTACCCATTATGCCCTCACTTTTGTATTATTATTTTCCTAATTGAATGGAAGCAATGTTATTTCCATTGTTCTGATATGTTACCAAGTATTGGTAGTGTGCATGAAAAAGTGCAGTTAGAAGATATTTTTATAAGTTTCTTTTTATTCATCCTAGGGTAGATTCTCAAAATAATGTCTCCCAATGAATGACATCTTCCTGTGTCCACACCACGTGCAATGTCACTTGTCCTCCTTCCTATCAAGAAGTGGACTTTATTTTCTCATCATTTGAGGTTGGGCTGGTGTTTGACTTTTTTTGACCAATACAATGTGCTAAAGTAATCACGGTTAACTTATTTCGTGTGAAGATGCCGGCAGCTTCTGCTCTGACATTTAGAACACTTGGCCCATCATATAAAGAGGCTTGGTCTACTGTACTAGATGAGAGGCCCTGTGGAAAGAGATGACAACCACCAGATGCTAAGTGAGATCGTCCAGGACCAGCCAGCCCCCAGCTGATCAAACAACTGTTTGAGAGTATGCACAGGAGCCCCACACAGGGGGAGCAAAAGAATTTCCCAGTTGAGTCCAGCCCAAATTTCTAATCCACAAAATTGTGAGCAAATACACAGTTATAGTTTTAAGCCACAAATTCTGGATTGGTTTTTTTACTCAGCAATTTGTGACTTGGTAAACTTTTTTTTTAAGAGAGAGAGAGAGAGAGAGAGAGAGAGAGAATTTTTTAATATTTATTTTTTACTTCTCGGCGGACACAACATCTTTGTTTGTATGTGGTGCTGAGGATGGAACCTAGTGCCAGGTGAAAGCGCTACCGCTTGAGCCACATCCCCAGCCCTTGGTAAACTTTTGATACAAAATAAAAATAAAGTACAGAAAATTTGTCACCCACACCTTATTATATTGAGGTGCCTTTTTCTCCATCTATTTTTGCCTTGGCATTTTTGCAACTTTTAACATTTTTGACCGTTTTATTTTCGAAATACCTGCCCCCCACTTGGATTTCTTCATGACTCTTTCCTGGTATTTAATATGTGAATCTTTCATTCATTTGGTGTCTTTGAGTTTACAAAGAAATTTTTTCTCACATCTCTGGTGCCCCCCCACACACATTCCAGTTTCTTTTTCTTTTCTTTTTCTTTTTTGGCCTTCCTCATTGAATATGGGAAATACTGTGAACAGAATTTCTACCTTACAGTCTCAATCTCATTTGTTAACATTTTCGTCTCTTACTTTCAACACATGGGTTATTGCCCCTCTACTCTGGCCCATCACTCTTTTGGTGAATTCACCCACTTTTATGACTTTTTTCCTAAGAATTTGTATCTATATGCAGAGGAAATACAAGGGTTTATCTATATCTCCAGTCTCTCTATATCATTGGTTTTCAGTAAATACCTGTGAGTTAATTTTCAGATGGAAAATGAAATGTACACATTGACTGTGACTTTCAGCATTGTTTGACAAAATCAAAAATATCTGAAAGTCCCTTAAGAGGTTCTAATATCAAGAGATTTCCACCTGACTGTAAAAGTATGCATATTAAATTCTGTTCACAGTATTTCCCATATTCAATGAGAAAGGCAAAAAAAAAAATTGGAATGTTCAACTCCTGTTGCAACCTCAAAGGCATCAAATGAATGAAAGATTCACATATTAAATATTCACTGCTGCTTAAATACCTTTTTTGCAACCCTTACTTAAGCATTCAAGGATGCTTCTGCCAGTTACAAATATGAATCCACATGTAGTTCTGGGCTTCAAAGAATGAAATAAAACAATAATTCCAATTTTGTAAGTCTTCAGAGTGAAAACAACTGAGATGTAGCCTTTTCTGGCTGTTGTGTGTTCCAATCCCTGCAGGCCAATTAAGTTCTTTCAAAGCTCCAGCAAGGGCTTGAAGGTTAATTAAAATGTGTGATTTAGGAAAAAGGAGAAAAACCAAACTGAGGATAATATATAGTGCACATATTCTACCAGCTGCCTTGGAATCAACATTTAATTAACCAGCAGTGAGACACAGCACCTGCTTTTTTCCCATTTCTGCCCAGACACCACGTATGCAGAGCAGTAGCTGACGTTTGCAAAGACAGTGAACAGAGTACTCTCCATCCCCCAACCCACTCTGCCCTTCTCTTAGACAGGATCCCTGATTTGGGGGGTCTTTATCCTTATACTATCCTAATATATCCAACTTTAAATAGTAGATCCTTCCCCACTGACCCTTCTCTAAAGGTTTACAAAGAAATTTTTTCTCACATCTCTGGTGCCCCCCCACACACAATTTACCCATCTTTTCTGCCTTCCACAGTGATGGCTACTTGGTTAACTAGCTAATGGCTTGTTAATATATTAACATTTTAAACGAAGCTTCAAAAGTAGCCTCTGGTGCTCATTAGGAGTATTAGTGAGTAGTTGGTTTACTCATCTATAAAATGGTAATACTGTCTAGTCCAGTAGCTTGTTAATTTAGACAGTATAGATATTCATCTAATTAATCTAGAAGTATATTCCTGGCATCAAGAAAATGTTTTGCAAGTACTGGCATTTCTTTTCTTTTCATCTGACTTATTTAGAACAAGTCTGTAGTTCACATTCAGAAAGAACTCCAAAGTTTATTGTGTGATTCTAGAGGGAAGAAATGTATATTGTCATAATATACTTTGGATGTGCAACCACTTGCCAAGAACAATAAAATAATTGTATGCCCTAATTTTTATATTATTTGTGTTCTACAACTAGATATTACTTAAAATACAAAGGATTCAAATAAGCCTATAAAAGCTAGCCAAAACACAGTGGATCGGTAGATGTTTAACTATTACTCATATAATAACAACTATCTCTATGAAACAGACATAGAGATGAACGACAACTAAGAACTTATGGAAAACTTACCTTGACTGAATTTTAGAGACAGATTGGTACTAGAATGTCTGGATTCAAATTCCAACTCTGCCCCTAATTAGCTGCATGAATTTGGGCAACAAACTGTCAGAGCTGCAGTCTCTAAAATATAAATAACTATAATATTTGACTAATCATGTTGTGAGATTAAATATGTATATGCCTATGTAACATGCTATACTGGAGCCTGACAATGATTAAATGTAAGTAATTGCTATCATTTTCAATTGTCCAGTGAATTCTGGCTTGAAATTTCAGACAGGAAATTAGTGCCATACTTCCACTTTGTTTCTTGTGTCTCTGTCATTTCCATGAGGAAAAAATGCCCCCAGCTTGCTTCCTTATTATAGGAAAAGAAAGAGAGGAATATAAAGAGGAACCTATGTGGCTGACCTCAGCATAAACAAAACACCCCAGCCTGAAGCAAGAGCCACCCAGCAAATCCATCCTGTAACAACCAAATTCCAAACAACCTACCAAAGAACTAAGCAACAATATACGCTTTACATCACTGAGTTTTGAGTTGGTATGTTGTGTAGTTATGCTAAAGATCAGGATAGCTGGCTTTTGGAAATATGTCAGATGTGAAAGGAGGAAAGCCGATTGCATTTGGAAATAGAGTAGTCGCTACAGTATCAATGGTGATGTTTCAGTAAAGTGGCAACTGCAAAAATTCTGTTTCAAGGAATGAAGCATAGCAGAAGGGTCCAAGAGATCACATAATTGAGAAGCCTAAGAGTTATAATAGATAGGAGGACTGTCAGCATCATATCCCAATGCAAGTGTATTGCGCATGTGAAGCTTAACAAGGAGTCTGTGGGATGGTTGGAGGGCTTAGGGAGGCTGCTGGTGGTGTAAAGGAAAGGGTCTCCAGAAATCAGCTGGGAATAGACAGAGCACAATAAGCTGACCTATACAATCCCCAAAGGAGCATAATGGAAGATTTGAAACCATGCAGAGTCCAGAGGGAACATATTTCATGAAGGAGATATTTTTTTTTTAAATAGAGTTCTCAGACTGTGTAGATCACTGATGTGGAAATTAAAAGAATAGTATATACTTGTCTCTGAAATTTCCGTTCTCTTCATGTTGAAATGAGCTCTGAAAAGGCAAATTTATTATCAAGAGATATATCAAAAGAGTTGTAATACAATTTTTGTGACAAGATAAAGAATTTGACATTCCACATAAATCCAAGTCCATGTCTTTGACTCTGTCAGGGTATTTCTTTCTTAAAAAATTATTTATTTATTCTAATGAGAGCAGAGTGCATTTCAATTCATAGTACATATATGGAACACAATTTTTCATTTCTCTGGTGCACACAGAGTAGAGTCACACCATCCGTGTCTTCATACATGTACCTAGGGTAATGAGGTCCATCTTATTTCACCATCTTTCCTATTCCATACCCCTCCTTTCCCTTATTTCCACTTTCCCCTATCCAAAGTTCCCCCATTCCGCCCTGCTTCCACCCATCCCCATTATGGATCAGCATCCACATATCAGGGAAAACATTCAGGTTTTAATTTGGGGGGATTGGCTTACTTCACTTTGCACGATATTCTCCAACTCCATTTATTTACCTGCAAATGCCACGATTTTATTTTCTTTTAATGCTAAGTAATATTCCATTGTGTATATATACCACAGTTTCTTTATTCATTCATCTATTAAAGGGTATCTAAGTAGCTTTCACGATTTAGCTATTGTGAGTTGTGCTGCTATAAACATTGATGTGGCTGCATCACTGTCACACTATGCTGTTTTTAATTCCTTTGGGTATAAATCGAGGAGTGGGATAGCTGGGTCAAATGGTGGTTCCATTCCCAGTTTTCCAAGGAATCTCCATACTGCTTTCCAGATTGCTGTCCCACCAGCAATGGATGAGTGTGCCTTTTTCCCCACATTCTTGTCAAAACTTTCTGTTGTTTGTAGTCTTAATAGCTGCCATTCTGACTGGAGTGAGATAAAACCTTAGAGTAGTTTCGATTTGCACTTCTCTAATTGGTAGAGAAATGCATTTTATCATGTATTTGTTTTGTTTATCATCTTCTGAGAAGTGTCTGTGCAGTTCCTTATCCCATTTATTCATTGGGTTATTTGTTTTTGGTGATAAGTTTTTTGAGTTCTTTATATATCCTGAAGTTTAGGTGCTTTATCTGGAGTGCATGTAGTAAAAATTTGCTCCCATTCTGTGGGCTCTCTCTTCACCTTACTGATTGTTTCTTTTGCTGAGAAGAAACTTTTCAGTTTGAATCATTTATTGATTCTTGATTTTGTTTCTTGTGCTATAGGGGTCTTGTTAAGGATGTCAGGGCCTAATCTGACAAAAGCACTATCCCCAGTCTGGTTGATAGGCTATTGATGGCATCTTGTATTTCATTGCTTGAAATTGATCTGTTTAACTTGTGTATATCATCCTGATTCAGTTTGGGTAAATCATGACTATAGAAATTTGTTGATGTGTTTGATATTTTCTATTTAATCGGTAGTACAACTTTTCAAAAATAATTTCTAGTTAACTTCTGTATTTCTGTAGTGTGTGTCATGATATTTCCTTTTTTCATCACAGATTTTGCTAATTTGAGTTTTCTCTCTCCTTCTCTTCATTAGCATGGCTAAAGGTTTATCAATTTATTAATATTTTTACAGCTAAGGATTTATCAATTTATTAATTTTTTAAAGAACCAACTTTTTGTTTTGTCAAAATTTTCAGTTGTTTCTTTTGTTTCAATTTCATTTAAGCTCTGATTTTAATTATTTTCTGTCTTCTACTACTTTTGGTGCTGCTTGGTTCTTATTTTCCTAGGCTTTGAGATGTAATCTTAGATCATTTATTTGTTGACTTTTTCTTCTTTCAAGGAATGAACTCCATGCAATGAACTTTCTTCTTAGTACTGCCTTCATAGTGTCCCAGAGATTTTGATATGTTGTATCAGTGTTCTCATTCACCTCTAAGAATTTTTTAATCTCCTCTTTGATGTCTTCTGCAATCCATTATTCATTCAATAGTCTCCAAGTGTTGGAATAGCTTCTATTTTTTATTTTATTATTGATTTCTAATTTCATTCTATTATTTATAATTTCATTTTGTATTATAAAATACAGGGAATTTATCTCTACTATTTTGTATTTTCTAAGAGTTGCTTTATGGTGTAATATATAGTCTACTTTAGAGAAGGATCCATGTGCTGCTGAGAAAAAAAAAGTGTATTCACTTGTTGATGGATAAAATATTCTATATATGTCTGTTAAGTCTAAGTTATTGATTGCATTATTGAGTTCTATAATTTCTTTGTTTAGCTTATGTTTGGAAGATCTATCATTAGTGAAAGAGATGTGCTAAAGTCACCCAGTATTATTGTGCTGTGGTTTATTTGACTCTTGAAATTGAGAAGAGTTTGTTTGATGAACATAGCTGCTCCATTGTTTGGGGCATATATATTTATAATTGTTATGCCTTGTTGATGTATTGTTGCCTTGAGCAGTATGAAATGTCCTTCTTTATCTCTTTTGATTAACTTTAGCTTGAAGTCTACTTTATTTGATATGAGAATGGAAACTCCTGCTTGTTCACACAGTCCGTGTGAGTGGTATATTTTTTCCCAACCTTTCACCTTCAGTCTCTGGATATATTTTCCTATGAGATGAGTTTCTTGGAGACAGCATATTGTTGGGTCTTTTTTTTTTAATTCCACTTGCTAGTCTATGTCTTTTGATTGATTTGTTTAAGCCATTAACATTCAGGTTTATTATTCAGACACAATTTGTATTTGCAGTCATTTTTGTTTATTTTGGCTTTTAACTTGACTTGGTTTATCCTCTGATTGGTTTTTCTTTAGTGTAATACCACCCTTTGCTGATTTCATTGTTGTTTTTCATTTCCTCCTCGTGAAATCATTTTGCCAAGGATATTCTGTAGTGCAGGCTTTCTACTTGTAAATTATTTAACTTTTGTTTATCATGGAAAGTTTTTTATTTCATCATCAAATCTAAAGCTAAATTTGGTGGATTTAAGATTCTTGGTTGGCATCCATTTTCTTTCAGAGCTTGGTATATGTTATTCCAAGCTCTTCTAGCTTTGAGGGTCTGGGTTGAGAAATCTGCAGAGATCCTAATCAGTTTCCCTCTATATTTAGCCTGATTCCTTTCTCTTGTGATGTTTAAAATCCTTTCTTCATTCTGTATGCTAGGTATTTTCATTATAATGTGCCTTAGTATGGATGTGTTGTGATTTTGTACATTTGGTGTCCTGGAAGCCTCTTGTATTTGATTTTCCAATTCATTCTTCAGGTTTTAAAATTTTTATGTAATTATTTTATTGAACAGATTGTTCATTTCTTTGGTTTGTACCTCTATGTCTTTTTTTATCCCAATAATTCTTAAATTTGGTTTTTTATAATATCCCATAATTCTTGAACATTCTTCTCATGGTTTCTTATCATCTTTACTGTGTGTTCAACTTTGTTTTCAAGATTATATATTTTGTCTTCATTGTTTAAGGTTCTATTTTCCAAGTGATCTTGATGATACTTTCTATTGAGTTTTTAATTTGGTTTATTGTTTTCTTCATTTCAAGGATTTCTGGTGATTTTGTTGTTGTTGTTTTGTTTTGTTTTGTTTGTTTGTTTGTTTGTTTTCAGAATTTCTATCTCCTTATTGAAGTAACTTTTGCTTCCTGTATTTGCTTATGTGGCTCCTTATCAAAATGATCTTTTGCTGTCTGTATTTGTTCTCTTATATCATTCCATTAATTCACACAACATTTTAATTATGTACTTCCTGAACTCCTTCTCTGTAATTTCTTCTGCTGTGCTCACCATGGATTCTAATAATGCAGTATCTTGGTTTGTTTGGGGCACTTTCTTCCCTTGTATTTTCATGTTGTTCATGTGTCTTCCCTTCTAGCCCTGTGGATCTGAGGTGCGATAGTTTCTGCCCTATAGGCTTATAGTGTCCCTGCAGGGTTTCAATAGCTCTCCTTTAAGGGGCAAAACAATATAAACAGATTCCCAATACAATACAACATTAAACCAAATAGCTCCTATTAAGAAGTTTTGTCACAATATATGGAAATGATGATTTCAATTATTATCCATCATATAAACAGTAGGTTTGCAAAGGAGGCTAGACTTTCTGATGATGAACAAAGAACAGGGGGTGAGGTGTAGGATGAGATGTTGAGAGGGTGGGAGGTGAGGATATAGAGTTATTAGATCTTAGGAAGCATGAAAGAGGAATAAAAAGAAGTTGGCTAGTAGAAGGAGAAAAGAAAGAAACATAAAAATTAAGAAAAATTAAAAAACGTAAAAATGAGAGTTAAAAGAATGTACAACACGTCTGTAATATACTATCCAGACAACCCAGTCCTCAGTAGCCTAATCCATGAAAAGTACTTGGTTTCACAAATGTTGGGGGTGTGAAGATGGAGAAGAGAAAAAGAGAAAAGAAAAAAAAAAGAGATAGAAAAGAGAAAAATCTCAAAGAAAAAATTCAAGGATCATTTTGGTTGGAGTTCAGTATCTTTCCTGCTTCCCTTCTCATCCAATGGGTGGGTAGTCTGTTGTGTGAAGATATTTCCCCCTCAAGACGGTGAAGGTTATCAGGGTGGAGGGTTGGTCTTGGATACAGAACTTGTGGAGGTGGGGTATAGCACTTGCTGGTCCCCATGTAAGACTGCACCCCAAGGATCTCCTTTGTGGCCCGCTGTGTGATGTAGGCACCTGATCTTAACTCCTTATATCACTTGTAGACTTCACAATTCCTGGTTTCTAATTTAGTCTCTAAACTGTATCTTACTCACCCCCTCCCTTTCTACTTACCAGCCAGGAACCTCTCTCTGGAGGTCTTATGGGCTGTGCTCTGGGGCCTGCACAGCTGTTGCAGAGAGCTGTTTTGTATTGGGCAGCTCAGGGCCAGGCTTTGTGAGCTATGGACCAGCCACATAGCTGCAAGTGCTGTGCTGGGTTAGTGGCTGCGGGAGAGAGGGAGGAATACCTTGATATTGCTTCTAGGCCCCAGCCAGTGTCCCAAGCTGGGAGTTGCCCCAACTAAAGATGGCGACAAAGGTGTCTCAAGATGGAGGCAGCTGCTTTCCGAGATGGAGGTCTTGGGTCAGGCCAGGCAATAGCATTAAGGGGCGTGTTCAGAGATGCAGCTCTGTGGCATGCAGTGTTGTAGCTGGCAGCTGTCTCCAGACCCTGTCTGATATCCCAAGGTGTGGGCAACTATGGCAGTGGTTGCAGTGTCCCAAGATGGAGGTGGAGCAACCAAGGGAGCCCCATGTTGGTAGATGGGGGTCCACACAAAGTGGTGGCTGAGGTCCTGTGCAGATGGGTGCCTGAGGGTCCTGAGCAGACATTGAGGCCAGGGGACCTGTGCAGACACAACAGCTGGGATTCCTGCCCAGGAGCATCTGTGGGGGCTCCTATAATAACTCTCATTTTAACAGTATTCCCACTGCTTGAATCCCAGGTCACAGAGTGACAAGGAATGCAGCCTCCCTCTAACTCACCATCTTAGATCCTCCTCTCGGGGTATTTCTAAGTGACTTTTGGGGATGTCAAATGGAGAAAAATCAAGGGGGTTTCTACAGGAAGAAATCCATGTGTGGGTGTGCTGGAAGAGAAGCTGGATGAACTGATGCTGCTGGCTGTTGCTGGGCCACTCCAGGCTAACTAGAACCATGCCTCCTTGTTCTTTCTGTTACCCAGAAGTTCATGAGTTTGCCTTCAGTTGGACTGTCTCACAAGCTCCAGCCCAGTGTATGAAGGTACCTCAGGAGGCCCTTTAAAATGACACAGTGAGAGTATGGAAAATGCCTATAAGCAATTCATGATAATGTTGGTTCTATTTTTTGAATACTGGTTTGTAGTGATATATCCCCAGACCAGAGGAGACCAATGTCTCAGAGCTGTCTGGGCAAAACAGAATGAGACTATTTTCAACAGGGCTGATGCTGACTCTCCAGGAGAGACAGTGAGCCTGAGAATGATCATGCCATCATCACCCACCAAGTCCTTCTGCCTCATTTCCTCTCTAATGAAAAATCAGGACAATGTTTACTTTGCCTGTTCTGACCTCAGTGAGGTATTATGCAGACTTCCTCATATGCATTACCCCTTCCTACTCACCCCCACTCCTGCTCCAGCTATATGCAGATTTTTATTGGAAAGTTGAGACCCAGATGCAGAGTGTTACCAACCCATTGGCTCTAGTCTCACCTGCAGGCAATGAAAGTGTAGATTTATTTCCAGAACACCTGTCAGGTGGGAACAATGTACTTAGTGAATGAGAGTATGCGAGGGACCGGAGGGAAGCATCTCTTAGGTTTCAAGTGAAAGAAATACAAATACACTCTCTCTCTCTCTTTGGAGGGATGAGAATTCATCAGTCTGGCATGCTCCTAGACAACCATTTCCAAAGGTACATTTAGAAGTATTACTTGGGCAAGGAGAGAGAAAATTGAATGGATCTAATGATGTTAATTAGGACATCCTTATAGTCCCTAGTTTGAAATCTTAAAATCCATCATGGCAGCCTTTTAGCTGGCTAATAGTTGGAAGGAATAGATTAGACCAAGCACAAAATTAGAGTAGTTACCTAATCAATGAATGAATAATGTGCCAGATACTTCTTGTTGAAATCAGAATCATTTCACCCTTCTGAACTCTCCTCTGTAAAGCAAGGTAGAGAAGCTCAGAAACTACTCTTCCCAGATTCTCTTGCCAGTAGGGCTCAACTAAATTCAACTAATGGGAAGCACTTTTTTGAGTTTTTTTTTTTTTTTTTGATAGAAGAGATGTCTTCC
Organism: Callospermophilus lateralis; assembly: GCF_048772815.1. NCBI lineage: Eukaryota > Metazoa > Chordata > Mammalia > Rodentia > Sciuridae > Callospermophilus > Callospermophilus lateralis. The sequence continues at coordinate 66,173,842 of NC_135314.1, forward strand.
CCTTAAATGGCACCTGTGAACCAGGATGTGGGCATCAGCAGGTGGCAGACATGGCAGGTAGGGGTTTTACTGGAGGCTTTCAGACATCCTTCTGAGAGTCTCCCACTTCTCCATGCAGAGGTCAGCTGGGATCATGGTGATGGCTTCCTGTAAGCATGTCCTTCCAGGTTTCCCGAAAGCAACCTAGCTTACCTTTACTCCTATGGCTTCCCAACAACATAAAACTCCAATAGTGCCACACTCCAATTTCCTTTTTGAAGTTTCATATTATTTCAAATACCTAGACTACACACTCGTTTACTAACCAAATGCTTATTGACAGACAATTTATATGCTCCTTATTTTTAAATGTTTATAAGTATGAAGGAATTTGGTTCTTGACCCAAATTAAATGACAGCAAGGTTCATTTTTATCTGGATTGAAGAAGTACAATCCATGCCCAGGAATTCGGGAACAACCTTCCTTCATCTTTGCAAATATATTTACTGAATATTTTCAAGTATCACCAATGTTTAGCAATATAAGGAACTCTCATGGTAGAAAGAGAAGAAAGGTCACCACCAACAAGAAAAAAACAAAAAAAAAACAATGTATCAGATGTTGCTTAGTATTATGGATTAAAAGAAGAGAAGAGGGTAAAGGAGACAGGGTACTGTGGGATGAGGATGATCTTTAATACATGGCAATCATGAAGGATTCATTGATTAGGTGATATTTGAGCAGAGATCTGAAAAGGATAGGCATGGAGGTATCGGGAAGAGCTTTCTCCCAGTGTCAAGGCATACCTGGAGCAGAGTGAGTAATGACAAAAGAGAAAGAGATTAGGTTATAAAAGAGACAGGGCTCCATGCTACATCCAGTGTTATAGACTCTGGAAAGCATATGGCTTATACTCTGAGTGAGATGGGAAATGATATCACCAGATGATTTCAAGCATGGGTTGCTTTTGTAATAAGAAGGAAAGAAAATATATATGCAGGGGGAAGGCAGTTTGAAAAAACATAGACCCACCATTCTATTCTCAAAAGCCACACTACCATGTTTCCTGCTGGTCAACAGTCCCTCCAACAACCTATCAGCCACTTGTTTTTTTGTTTGAAAACCCCAGTTTTTGTCACCCTAATATTTTGGCTTATAAAATGATTGTAAAGGAATTCCATATCACATTCTTCCCAAAATGATTTCTGGAATTGCAAAATAAAGGCTGAGTTCCCTGGATGGCTACAAAATAATGTGGGATTTAAGAAAAGGCCAGAGGCTAAACATAACAAAAATAACCTAATGCCAAGAGAGAAGTGCATGTGGCTTGAGATGACCTCCCTGGGAGGAGTGGCGCATGATGTAAGAGTGTCCCACTAGAGGTGGATCCTGCACAACAGCACTGGGAATGTCCCTCTAGCTGCACCTCACATGCCTCTGTGTTGAAGAAGACGCAAGGTAGAGAGGCACTCTTTCCTCCCAGGAGCTCATTTCTGTTTTCCAGAGGTGTATGCAGATATTATACCAAGACTTACCAAACACAGAAAGGCTGAATGAACCTCTTGCAAAAGCAATCAAGAAGGTGAACAATTGACAGAGGGGAGGAGAGATGAGAAGATGGGGAGGGAAAGAGGAGAAGAAGGGGAGGCAGAGGAAGGGAATTCAGGTTATCCTAGGAAATACTCAGGAGTGGGGGCCCAAGAAAACACAGGAGACAAAGGAGAGGAAAGCAGTTGAGTTTCATTAACTAATCAGAACTAGAACAAACTCAAAGAATTCTAGTTTTGCTTTAGAGACATTATTTTTGAGACCGGGTCTCACTGTGCTGGCCTCAGACTCTTTAGCTCAAGCAGTCCTGTAATCTCAGCCTCCTCAGCAGTTGAGACCCCAAGTGTGGTCCCAAGTGTGACCCCTGCACCCAGCTAGAAACACTCTCAGTGAAAGAGGTGATCAGAAGCATTTCTGTGTTATTTGGCTCAGTCGAGCCCTTTCCCCAACAAGCTTCTCATCCAAAGCCCCATTTGGGAAAATAACACAGCCATTTTAACAACAAAAAATCACCCAGCCCTGTGGGCTTTGAGAATAATTTAAAACATCAAATACATGACCAGAGTTCAAACAGCTGTTTACATAATAATGACCAAAGTTTTAAAAAGGCACTTCTGGCTCCAATAGCTCACCTTGTTGAGAGTCTCTCTCTCTTTCTCTCTCCCCCCGCCCCCACCACACACCATACTTCAGTTATTGTTCCCACTCACATTACCTGTCACATATTTGCACGTCCACAACTCCTCATCCATTCTAATGCTGGACACATGTCAAATGGGGCTGTTCAGCCTTGGGGCCTGTCTTCTGTCTCAGTAGTTCTGCTCATGGCATGATTTGAGAAGCACTGAAAACCCTGTGCCTAAAACACCACACCTTATTTTCAGCTGGCCATATTTCAGGTGCTCAACCACTATCTGCAGCTAGTGGCTACCATCTTATCCAGTACTGCTGTGTGTAATGAGAGGATTCTTGTGAACATACATTATAGGTACTAAAATGCTATGACAATTAGTAGTCACAATTCCAAGGAATATATTATGTCAGCTGTCATGGGCTCCATTAATCATGGTGCTTTCCTCCATGGCAGGGAGCAGGGAGCTGGACCTTCCTGTGTGCCCTGAAGTTTGATGTCACAGTTGTGGTCTCCTGGAAAGAGCACAAACTGTGTAATCAGAATGCACTGGGTTGACTTCATGATCACATCCTTGCTGTGTGACTCTGGGAAAGTCCTCTTTCACTGGACAGCCTCAGTTTCCTTATCTGTAAAAAGAAAAAATCGTGTGGATTGTATGTACAACACAAAGTTGTCGTGAAGACAGACAAATATGTCATGGTACAAGTAAGATATACCATGTTATAAAGCACTGGATATTGTCATTCTTGGATTTATCAAACTTAGCACACCCTCACATAATTGTTGATTGGGTACTGAGAACATGGATAATTACAGGAATTTCAAATTTTTAAATTTATTTCTTGCTCCTTGCCTCTTCTAGCTCAGAACAGCTAGCTACCCTTCAGAAGAGATGGCAGCCCCCTGATGGAGAATGCATCCCATAGATTGTTTTTACAAAGGGTACAGAGAGGAGGAAGAAGGCCAATACAGATTAAAGTCATGTTAAGAACGTGGGTTTGGAAAGAGCCAGATGAGGATGTTGGTACTGTTCCTTCCTAAGTTGTCTTCCTTTTGAGCCCCAGTTTTCCCATAGTGAACCAAGGTGCTTCTAGAACAGTTAGAGGCTTCTAGAAGTGAGTACAGTCATCATTCAGTCCTGGTCTGGCTGAGGTCTGCCCTCTGGATTGTGACTGCTTTTTACCATCATCTCAGCTCAACAGATGCCTAATGCACTGTCTTGTGAGAGGGAGGAGATTTTTTTGGTTCCAGAGCAGACTGGCCATCCATCTGGTTTGGGTTTTCATGTGAGGCTGTTGGCAGACTTGTTTAGTAGGGATGGGCCCTCAGTTGGCACTTGGCTTTTTAACTCCTAGCCATTTAGCGACATTCTGCTGGACACACTCATTATTTCTGAAGAGTTAAAGAAGCAACTCATGAGATTGATGGCTTCTTCCAGTTCAGCTGGTACCCATGGGGCCTCCCTCACAGAGTTGTGCTGCTACAGGAGAGCCTGTCTGCTTGATGGACCTGGGCAGGCTGAATCTCACGCCATCACGCACTCTGTGGGGTTATGACGACACTGGTCTAATTCTGGTTGAATGCTATATAAAGTCCTTTCACCTCACAAAATGCTTCAGCTAGGAATGATACCATCCCTGGGGTGGACAGTGGAGGCACTGAGGGCATTGCATGCAGACAGACAGGTGATGTCTAGCAGGTGTTTAAATTGCCACAAACTGTACCTTGGATGATAGCATGATCAACTGTCCTGGTGTGCTCAGGACTTTGGGGCTTCCTGAAATATATAACTTTTGCCAGAACACTGAGAAGCCCAGTCTCATGCTTGTGGGCAGTAGGACGCGGCAATGCTTCCCAATCCTTAGCATGCATATGAATCACCTGGGGACCTTCTTACACTGCTGATTCAGCAGGGAGGTCTGAGGTGAGGCCTGCAATTCTCATGTCTATAAAGCTCTCAGGCAGTACTGATACTGTCAATGAATGCATTCTACTTTGAGTAACAAGGCTTTACTGGACCTGCCAGAAATTTTAGAAAGATCTGGATTGACCTCCAGCTGTACCTCTCCCCAGATGTTATTCTCACTTTCATCATTTGCTCTAGTCCACTGTCGATGAGCATGAAACCTATTGTCCATGCTACTGAGAATCTGGCTACTTATAATGGTCCACATAATTCTATATACTTTCTCCCTTAAAATGTACTCTCCCTCTGTGGACCCTCCTTCTTCTGATCTCCTTGCATCTCTACTATTTATTCAGGTGAAAGAAAGGTAATCCTGGTGGACCTGATCTAATCTGTCATGCTGGTACCCTTGCCTTTCCTCAAAGGCATATACTGCCCCTGGACCTTTGAATGTGCAGACCCCTCTGCCTAAGACACTTCTCCCTCCAGACAGTTGCACAACTCCATCCCTCACATCCTGTGGTTCTCTACTTGCAGGTCTCTGCAGCACTCATGTTTATAACATTTGTTATATGCACATGTATGTTCAGGCCTTTCCTGACCACACTAAAATAGCCATCCTCTGATCCCACTGTACCAATACCTACTCACCTCTGTACAAACTCATGATCCCCCTTCCCTACTTCATTGTCTCTCTCAAGCAGATATTGATTCACATATTAGCTACAAAGAGAAAGTGTATCTGACTTTGCACCCCCTCATAGTTTCCTTCTAGGATGTTTATAAATTGAGCTGAAATACTTAAATAATGCCCAGGCATCTGCAAATGCCTCACATATAACACAAGCACACATGCACACACACACAGGAATGGACATTTATAGACCCTAATAAAGCATGTAAATGACATGCACTATAAATGTTTCCTTTGGGAGAATGAATTCTCTGTGAATCACCACACTTAGGAAGGCACCCACTGCCTTTGCACAAAAGACTAGAAACTTGACCTGGAAGGGAGTTGGCCTGGGGAACACACTTGTTCAGGTGTTCACCTGACCAGCTCAGCTTAACTTGGAGCAAGCCACCAAATCTCAGTGTGAAATCAAGAGGCAGAGCAGAGGATTTGTGTCTGAAAGGTCTCTTGGCTGCTTGGTGATGGCCTTAATTTAGTGTTAATGGTTTAATTTCTGAGTTGCACGTCCCCTGTCCTTAAATAGCACTTAGTGTAATTGATGCCAGGTCAATTGCTGTGCCAGCCCAGGAAGTGTCCACAGGGCAGGAACCACATGCTGCTTTACCTGTGCTTAAAGAGGAAAATGTCACGCGTCTCCAAAGAAACAACCCTGTCTGAGACACAGCACTGAGTCTCAAATGGAATCTTTGAGAAAAATAAAGCAAGAAACACAAAATAAGAAAGACAAAAACTTCAGCTCTTTCACCACTTCTATTCAACATCGTCCTGAAAACTCTAGCCAGAGCAATTAGACAAAAGAAAGAAATTAAAGAGATACACATAGGTAAAGAAGAACTTAAACTTCACTATTTGCTGATGACATACTTCTATGTTTAGAAGATCCGAAAAATTCCACCAGAAAACTTCTAGAACTCATAAATGAACTCAGCAAGATAGCAGGATATAAAATCAACACCCATAAATCAAACACATTCCTATACATCTTTACCACATGCACCTCTGATAAAGCATTAATCTCTAGGATATATACAGAACTCAAAATAATTAACACCAAAAAACCATATAACCCCATCAATAAATGGGCAAAGAAACTTTAAACAGACATTTCACAGAAGAAGAAATACAATCAATTAACAAATATATGAAAAAGTGTTCAACATCTCTAGCAATTAAGTGTTCAACATCTCTAGCAATTAGAGAAATGCAAATCAAAACTATACTAAGATTTCATCTGACTCCTGTCAGAATAGCAATCATCAAGAATACAGGCAACAATAAATGTTGGTGAGGATGTGGGGAAAAAGGTATCCTCATTTATTGCTGGTGGGACTGCAAATTGATAAAACCACTATTGGAAAGCAGTATGGAGATTCCTCAAAAAACTGGTAATGTTACCACCATTTGACCCAGATATCCCAGATATCCCACCCCCAAAGGACTTAAAATCAGCATGCTACAATAATGCAGACACTTCAATGTTTATAGAAGCTCAATTCATAGTATCTAAACTATGGAACTAACCTAGGTGGCCCTCAATAGATGAATGGATAAAGAAAATGTGGTATATATACTCAATGGAGTATTACTCAGCTTTAAAGAAGAGTGAAATTATGGCATTTGCCAGTAAATGGATGGCTAAGCAAAATAAGCCAATTCCACAAAACCAAAGGCCAAATGTTTTTTCTAATATGCAGATGCTAATTCACAATAAGGCAGAGGACACTAAGGAAGAATAGTATTACCTTAGATTAGGTAGAAGGAAGTAATGGGAGGGGAAGGGAGGGGATGTGGGGATAGGAAAGATAGTAGAATGAAACAGACATTATTACTGTATGTACATATGTGACTACATGACCAATATGATTCTGCAACATGTACACTCAGAAAAATGAGAAATTATATCCCATCTACAATACATCAAAATGCATAAATGCATTCTACTGCCATGTATAACTAGTTAAAACAAATAAAAAGGTTTTTTTTTAATAAAGTAAGACAAAAACTCACCTCAATCTCAGAATTAAGGTAAAGAGTTAAATTTGATTCTTATTTTCCTCTTTACATTTTTAAGTAGATTCTAGACTTATAATGCAAGTACATACTGTGTAATAATTATGGATGACATGGAGTTATATAAAAGAAAACAATAGCGTATACTCAATTCTAGTTGAAACTAAAGCTGAAACATTAACAGTGGATCTTTCTGAATAATGGGATTATTATGAAAGTTTATCCTTCCCCCCTTCTCATTATTTTCAACATTTTGTATAGTGAGAATGAGCTATTCACTTAAAGATGAATTTTGTTAATTTTCTAAAAATGTCTACCATTCTATATTTATATTACCTAAGTGTCTTGTTTGTTTGCATTGGGTTTATGTGAAACAGGCTCCATCTCTTATTCCTTGCATCATATCCAAAAGAAGGGGAAGGTATTTATTTGTGAGAAATAAAGGAGAGCTGTCCTGAAGTGCACCTCCACTTAGAAGGAACATTTCCACCCACCCTCCTCTGTGATTCCCCACTGCTAGTTGAACCAGGCAGGTGTGGAACTGTGAACCCTGGACTTACACTCATTTGAATCTAGAGCTGGAGTGGACCTTAGAGACCAACTAGTACCATCCTTTTTCACAGCAGAGAGAACAGAGAAAGAGAGGAGAGAGGACGAGCCTTGCTCAAGGCTACACTGTGGTGTTTACATCTAACTCAGGTTTAGAATCCCAGCTGGAACCTGGGCTCTTTCCTTCCTACTTATTCATGTTGCTTTTTCTTCCAACTCAGAAATAGAACACTAAAAGAATGCCAAGCTCACTGACTTGTATTTAGTAGACTCTTAGTAAATGAATAATGTATGCACAGATAAATTAGCTTAAAAAGTTTTGAATGTCAATGATCACTACATATTGAAAAAGCAGATCAGGAAATAAATATCAATTTTTTTCTATTAATAAGAGAAAAGGAAAGGCAGAGACAAATCGACCTTTGAAGTAGAAACTCTGCCACTGTGCGGGGCACATGGTAGTGGCCAGTGCCAGAGCCTGTTTTTAAAGGCAGGCAAGGCACCTGTGAAGATAAAGGTGCATGGGAGACCTTCACTGATCCTTCACTGGTTTAAAGAGTACAAAGAACTTGGAGGAAATGTGAAAGTGTCTCTCTCTTCCTGGTGTGTGAAGAGAAAACTATTTTCTGTGGCCACAAGGGACCTCCTGCAAGGAATCAATCAAAGAATCCCAAGAATACAAAGGATATTTCTACACTCAGCAAAAAACCAAAATGGCCAACACATGCCTAACTTCAGATGGTGGAGGGAGATTTTAAGGCACTCAGAAGTAGGGACAGTTTTAGAACTAAAGAAATGCTTTCGGATTTAGTAAGATTTACTAATAATGATGCACTGGCTTCTTGAATGACAGGTTCTACAGAGATGCAGAACTTGCTTCTTGTCTATGGTTCAAACTAACTGGCTCCTCCTTCATGCAGCGGCCTTCTCACCACTCCCAGATCAGGACAACTGCCGGGAGTGGGCGAGTGAATTATGGACCTTGAACTGCTCAGAGACAGAGGCACTACCTCTTTTGGGAATTTCTTGGTGCAAAGGTGCCAATTGAAGATTGCCCAGTTGCTATGGTGACATCCTGTTCAAATGGGGGTTCTGTGCCAGCCACAGAACTGTTCGGTTCTTGACCTCAATCAAGTTCAAGCATCAGCAGCCTAGGGGTAGAGAGTTATGGACACAAGCTTATAATTATAATTAGGCTTCACAGAAGTTTGTCCTTCATTTTGAGTGCTTTGAAGAAACTTTCTCATGATAAATCTTTTTAATGATCTAACCTATATAATAAAGGTGCTGAGCTGACTCGTGGTCATTGCATGCCATCGGAGTGTGGTGCCCACCAGATCCCAGCTTTTTTCTCTATTTGTGTGTCTATCTGTTTTTTTCTAATCCCCCACCAGCCTTCATCTTGTTTCCTGAATTAATGGCCATGCAGATCATAATAGGCAACTGCTGGAGTTGACAAGATTCTCCATCACCCTGTTCCAATGGGATCCCATACGAGGTTTCAGATATTTCCATACAGAGACACCTTTTCTGAAGTTTTCAATTTTTTTTTTTTTTTAGCAGTGGGGGACTGGGGATTGGACCCAAGAATGCTTAACCACTGAGCCATATCAGCCCTTTTTATTTTGAGACAAGATCTCACTAAGTTGCTTAGGGCCTCGCTAAGTTGCTAAGGCTAGCCTTGAAATTATGGTCCTCCTGCCTTAGCCTCTAGAGCTGCTGGAATTACAGGCATCCACCACCATGCCTGGCTCAATTTGTCTTTTAAAGACAATAGTTTAACCTCAGTTTTTGACCCTGGCAAGCAGTAACCCCAACATGACCATCACAGCGTATCATGCTTTTCATTTTTGAACTTTTTCTCTCCCAATTTTGAGATTATGGGCGTTAGCTTTACTTATAGTATGCAAAGGCAAAAGAACACTCACATCATTGTCCTGGTCCTTGTAGGGTCATACAATGGGCAATGACATACACGCAGCTCTTAGCTCTTTTAAGGCTTTCAGTTACTGATTGCCTTCTTTGCTGGGAGACAGGTGAGCTCCTCTTCTCAAGATAGCCTTCATTTTTTTTTCACATATTGAAACCACTTACTAGCTTGTTCATTTAATAGATGACTTTCCAGACAAAGATGTCTGAGCTGAAATGAAATCTAGTATGGTCCTTGTTATGGTTTAGATAGGAAGTGTCCTCCAAAAGCTCTTGTGTGAGACAATGCAAGAAAGTTTAGAGGACAAATGATGATGAGAGTTGTAATTTAATTGGTGCATTAATCCACTGATATGGATGAACTGGGTGGTGACTATTGGCAGGAAGGGTGTGATTGGAGGAGAAGTCATTGGGGCTGTGCCTTTGGGCGTCAGTTTTGTGCCTAGTGAGCAGGGCTTTGTCTCTGTGTCTGCTTGTTACCACGTGTTGAGCTGCTTTCCTCCCCCACAACCTTCTGCCAAGATGTGCTGCCTTACCTTGGCCCAGAGCGGTAAAGTCAGCCATCTATTGAATAAGAGCTCTGAAACCATGAGCTCCAAATAGACTTTTCTTCCTCTACATTGTTCTTGTTAGGTCACAACAATGAAATAGTCTGACTAAAACACAGAAATTGCTTAATATACATTCACTGGATAAATAACCTGTGAAATCCAGAATAGCAACTCCCTCCCTTAAAAATATCCATGTCCTAACCCCTGTTACCCTTGAAAATATCATCTTGCATAGCAAAAAAGACTTTGCAGATATGACTAAGTTAAGGCTGTTGCAAAGGGGACATGATCCTGTATTTTCTGGGTTACTTCAATGTAATCACAAGAGTTCTTGTAAATAAAAGATGGAGCAAAGTCAGATTAAAAGAAGGTATGACAATGTTGCACTGCTGGCTTTGGGAATGAAGACTGAGCCAAGATCCTCAGGCAGCCTTTGGAAGCTGGAAAAGGCTAGGAAGTGGAATTTTCCTTGAGCCACCAGAACACAGGCAGGCCTGCTGATGCCTTAAGTGGAGCCCAGTAAGACCCATTTCAGACTTCTGCCCTCAAGAACTATCAAATGCTAAATCAGTGTTATTGGAAGCCAGTAAGTTTGTAGTAATTTGTTACAGCAGTAATTGGAAGCTACTAATAACTGAAAATGAAAAGAAATATTTAATAATTATCGAATGAATTTATTGCTCAACCCTTTCTTTAAAGAGATGATTAATAGATGAGAAAAGCAACCCCACTGCCTCTTTCACTGGACCTATAACAAAACAATGCCACAGTGACCCTCAAGAATGAGCACAAAGAACCGTGGCCACCTTCACTTTGGCCAAAGTGCATTTCACAAAGCCATATGCAATCAGAACAATCAATTCTGAATTATAGTGCCTTTCACTCTGAAAATCAGCTCTCTGGCCTCTCTCTCTTTTTTTTTTTTTTTTTGTTTTTTCTTTTTTTTTTAACTCCAGATTATAACAAATTCAACTACCTCCATAGCATATGAAACAATGACATTGCCTAATATGTAATTTGGGAGGGAATTTAATGATACATCTGTCTGTTTTGACAAAGCGTAGTCTTGAAGTCTCTACTTAAAATAAAATCAGCAGATTGGCAGCGATTAAAAATGAAAGGCTATAAAAAGTTTAGGGACAAAAGCATTAAAGTCTAATAGCTCTTGGCTTATGTGCCAGCACTATAGTAAATATTTCTAGCACCAAATTTCTCTCCTGAAATCTCAGCATTAGCTATTGCAAAAAACACCACCATTAAACACACACACACAAACATCTTTTATAAATATTAGCCAACAAGTCCATCTGGGATCCAATAAGACTGAGTACGCATAATATTTCAAGATATTTTATTAGACATGGATAAACATTATATTTCAAAGCAATAAGATAGGAACAATATTGTCGGGAGCTGCCACACAGGAATGAGCATGGACCCTTAGCCTTGAGCGATGGAAGTGTATGGGACTGGCTGCCAGTTTCAGCCCAGAGCAGGTGGACCCCACCTCCCCTCCACAGGGGAATGACGCTGTGGGAGTGGGCGTCACCCGATGAAACTGGGCTACACCCCCCTGAAACCTAATCCCTTGTCTCATTTGGGTTGAGATTTCTCCAATGTCTTTCTCCCCAATAAATAGAGGATTTTCAGGTGGCTCAGTCTCTTTCCAATGGACCCTTAAGGTTGAGAACCATCCCTGATTTCTGCAAGCAAGAGGTATTTCTGTGTGTTGCATGCTTTTTTCACCGTTTTCTAAAGTTATTGGTGCAGCCAGCTCTTGTGAACCCAGCTCAGGTCACCAGCCCGGCCAGCTGGCAATATTACTACACTATTACTTGGTTTAAAGTGCCTCCAAAACCTTTTAGATACTTCACTAATGTTATTTCTCCTGAGCAATTTGTTAAGGTATTTTGGAAGTTTTGAGTTAGGATATTCTGAATGATCTTGTAGAATATAGCTGTGTAGTTATAGAATGTATTTCTATTTGTTCTTAAAAGTTTTAGTATATTTTATACCTTGAGGCAATGTGTGGATCACAAAAAAAAAAGATATTTTAAGTTAAATCAGGCATGAAATCACAGGAATTGCCAGTAACAAAATGGCATCCTTAGGTTCTTATAAAACCTCAAGGGTATAAGCTACCACCTATGCAGCAGCCCAGACCATGTACCCTACACCCCCTCCCCAGCTGGTTCCTGGGACTTGCATCTCATCCCAATGCAGACCTTGGCTCCCTCCTAAGATTCATCTTCCATTGCCTTCTGGACCAGTCATACTTCGTATGTCCTTAGGTCTTCTGCTTCCTTTTCCCAACTTAGCCTACTTATATTACTGGAGTTTGTACAAATCTAGACTTTACATACCCCTTATCTGGTATCCTTTTACTAATTAAAAAATCCATTAAATGAGTTCTTTGCACTATCATGAAAACTCACACTGCCTCTCCCAAGAACAACAAATGGGGACATCAAAATAAATTTACAGCTTTAAAAATTAGTTAATTGTATAAATGTCTAGAGGTAATTTGTGGTATGGTAAATGCAGACCCTTAAATCACTATAATCATAATTATTTCCCTAGAAGAGTTGTCCAAGCCTTCTAAGAAAATAACGAGAGGCAGAAGAGAAAATGATAAAGGAAATCATGTTTATTCATTTATTTAATCAGTATGTATTATATACATACTACATGCTATGTCTTATGCTAAGTGTATTAGAGTAGGGGATAAAATAGGCATTCAAGTAGCACTTTACTCATGTTCTAAAATGACTATTAGAGCTCTACCTGTAACATATACACTCCAGACAGCAAGATATTAGGAGACACAAAGAAGTGAATGTCTCCTACCTTAAAGAGAGGAGCTGTCTATGCTAAAACTTAAAAAGCATTGACCAAATTTATCACATACTCACATTGAGTTGCAAGGTTGCTAAAGAAAATAGACTTTTTGCTATGTGGTCTGTGTCCATCTCAAAATTAGTATTATTGTTTTTAAGGAAGAAAAAGGACTATATCTTGTAAGTAGCACGCTCAGACACAGTACCTTCGTCTCCTTTGTATTCAATAGATATAACCTGCCTCCAAGCACATAAAACACTCTCTTTAGCTTGCATAATAATTATGACAATAACAGAAACAGCTTTGTAATCCAAAAAGTGCCACGTGAATGTAAAGTATTGTGTTGAAAATTAAAAATTTCTATTAGCTGGTAATTCAGGAAATTGGTACTTTGAACACTTAGCATCTGAAAGGGGTACACAAAAAGACCTAGATCAGTCTTATTATATATTGACTTCTCTGCTAAATTATTTGTTTCAGATTTATTTGGTTGCTAATATTTGTAAAGTTTTAGAAAAAGACTATTTTTCTTTTTAAAACATTTAAGTATTATGTTTGTGTAAAACCTCTGACCTTGGGGATTTCTTTCTAGAATGTACTGCACGATTCTCCTTACTTCTTAAAATGGCTCAAACATAAATTCATTTATTCACTCACTTGATGCATGTCTATGGAATGCCTACCATGTAGTGGGTACTGTTCCAGATCCCAGATGATAGAAAATTCAATACCTTACATTTACACACACGCGCGCACATACACACACAACCCCCCCCAACACACTTTCACAGAATTTATATTCTAGTGAAGAAAAAAAAAAAAAAGAGCCCAGAGAATCCTGTTGTGCAATTTGTATGGATAATGCAAAAATGAACAAAGATACAAACAAAACCCATTTTACTTCAGTAATGATAAAGCAAGTATAATTTGATTGTAAAATAAAGATTACATGAAGAGAAAGGCACAATTTGCAAGGCTGAAAGAACATAAGTGACTTTATGGTAAGGACATGATAAACAATGGAGGAAAAGTGTTGGTCAATATTAGTGAAAGAAGTGATTTGCCCTACCATGCCCCAACCACACTGGAGATTGTGCAGGACATCTTGCTGATGTGGGCATGGCTTGCTGTGATAGGGCTCAAGAGGTGAGAACTTCCACATCCACCAAAAAGGGCAAGTGAGCAGAGTCAAGGTCACCCCACTGCAGACAGGAGTTGGCAGCACTGAAATGGAGCTGGAGCTGAGCAGAAATTCCCAGCCAAGGAAATTGACTCATCCATTTATACTTATTGTGCAACTGGGGCTGGAGATAAATAAAATACACATGGTTCCTGCCCTCATGTAGTTTCTATTCTGGAAGGGTTGTGAACATTAAATAAAAACAAAATAAATATATATCCACAAATCATATATAGAACCTCAAAAGAAAACACTGATAAATAGTTATAATATGGACCTGAGTATAATTGGGGTGAGGCAGGAGGCAGAGAGTGCAAGACACATTTGTGCACAGAAAAGAAGGATGAATAGAGCCAAGCGTGGTGGCACAAGCCTGGTATCCTCACAGTTAGGAAGGCTGAGGCAGGAGAATCATGAGTTCAAAACCAGCCTCAACAAAAGTGAGATGCTAAACAAGTCAGTGACTCTAAATAAAGTACCAAATATGATTGCGAATGTGGTGGTCGAGTGTGGTCACTCGGTGGTCGAGTGTCCCTGAGTTCAATTCCCAGTCGCCCCCCCCACACACAAAAAAGGATGAATAGACCATAACTGGGGGAAAGCAATGAACCATAAGACATAACTGGCAACAAAAGAGATTTTGGAGATTGAATCACTAAAAAAATCCAGTCTCCTCATGCAGGTGACTCATTTAAATTTTGCTGTATTCTGTGGAACATTCTCCCATAGTTCAGTTTTGTTTTGTTTTGGTGCAAGGGTGAAACTCAAGGCCTTGAGCATGCTCAGCACAGGCTCTATGTTGAGCTACAACCCCAGCTAACTTTGTTCAAGCTTAATATGTTCCCTAGTGCTCATATGCTAGAGCCAGCTCATACTGCCTCACTAGAGCCTAGGGACTCATCTCCCCAGCTGCGCATTCAGCATTTTCAATATGGTGACTTAAAGTTGGGAAAAGTTTGGGTATTTTCTTTATGGAAATCAACAAAAGTCACAGAGCTGGCTGTTAAACATTTACCAGCACAGCAATGCTCTTAACTAATGCCAGGAGAGTTATGTGGCAAAAGACTAGAAAAAAGCAATAAAAATTAGAAGTTGAATTAAGCAATTTTGCTTTAAATTTGATGCAATATTTTGTATCATTTATTTAGTGGGTTAACATCTTTCTAGAGAAAGCATCAAGGTTATTTTGGGAATGAAATAGAATAATCACAGCTTGTTGTATCTATAAGAATTGGATTAATAACAATGGTCCCACGATTTACCCAAGACTGATAATATTACTTATGAAGGTAAAGTTGGCAACTCTTTAAAATCACATCACATTTCATTGATTTGTATTACTTTTTAAATATTCAACTTTAATCATTCAAAAACTATTTGCTGATTAGAGATTATAATTATTGTGCCAAGCTCTGTATAAAACACACCAAAGAAAAATAGCAATCTTACACCTCAGCTTTTTTTTTTCTTTTTTCTGCATTATCAATAGACATGGAGGTGAGATTCACTGTTGTATATTCATATATGTATACAGAAAAGAAAATTTAGGTTCGTTCCACTATTCATCTCTTTTCTCATCTCTCTTCCTTCCCCCTCAACCATCTTCCTCTATCCCACTGATCTCTCTTCTCTTTTCATAGGATTTCCTGCCCCCCACTTTTATTCTTTTTTCTCTTTCTTTTTCTTTTATTTCCTTTCCCCCCCGTATTTGCTACTTGCTCTCACTTCCACATATCAGAGAAAATATTCAACTGTCTGGCTTGTTTGACTTAACCTGATATTCTCCAGTTTCATCCATTTACCAGCAAATGGCATAATTTCATTTTTCTTATGTCTGCATAACACTCCATTAGATATAGGTGTGTGTGTGTGTGTGTGTGTGTGTGTGTGTGTGTGTCACATTTTATTTATGCATTCATCTGTTGACAAACACCTGGACTTGTTCCATAGTTTGGCTATTGTGAGATGTACTGCTATACATATTAATGTGGCTGCGTCCCTACAGTATGCTATTTTTAGATCTTTTGGATAAATACCAAGGAGTGGGATAGCTGGGTTATATAGTGTTTCCATTCCTACTTTTTTGAGGAACCCCCATACTGCTTTCCAGAGTGGTCACCCTAATTTGCAGTCCTACTGACAATGTACAAGAGTTGCAACTGTTTTTAATTTAGTTGGAATGAGATTTTAAATTAAGAAATATAGATTAATTCTAGAGAAGAAAGAGGGGTGGGAGGGAAAGGGAGGGGGAAGGGGATTAGCAAGGATGGTGGAATGTGATGATCATCATTATACAAAGTACATGTATTAAGACTTGAATTGGGTGTCAACACACCTTATATAAAAACAGAGATATGAAAAATATATGTGTATTAAGAATTGTAATGCAAAAAAGTACGTGTAATGGTATAAATTGACGTGAACATACTTTATATATAGAGATATGAAAAATTGTGCTCTATATGTGTAATAATGATTGTAATGCATTCCACTGTTGTCGTATATTTAAAAAAATACAATAAAAAACAATTATTTAAATATTGAAAGGCTGCGAGTTAGGGGGTAAATTGTAGATAAAAATGTAGTCCATGTAGATAAAATGCTGAGGGAAAGTAGACCTCACTGAGGGGTTGAAATGAGCTGGGTTATCAACGATGTGTACAATTTAATTTGATTATTATAAAAACAGTATAACTCATTGCTACTGCAGCCAATCTGGGAGACAGTATGGAAATTACTTACAAAACTAAATATACCCTTGCCATAAAACCCCAAAATTGTACTCTTGGGCATTTATTCCAGACAAGTGAAAACATACATTTGCCAAAAACCTGTACACAGTTGTTGATGGTGGCCTTATTGATAAACAAGCCACAGTTCGCTTAGCCACTTACCCTTCCCTGGAGCAAACAGCTAAGTGGCACTGCTACACCATGAATACAATGTGGTTAGATCTCAGGGAATTGGACTGAGTTGTGGAAAAGGCAATCTCAAAGGATTACATACTGCATTCTGTAATTTTACAGATCACATACTATAAAAATGAGATCATTTTTGTAGCATTCTCAAAATAGCAGAAGTACAGTGCTGGAGAACCATCACAAGGTTCTTGGTGGGTAGAGATGGGTAAGGGAGGAGTGGCTGCAGCTCTGTAGCAGGATAACACATGGATCCTTATGAGAAATGGTTTTGCATTTGACTGTGGCAGTCACATGAATCTATAAATGTAATAAAATTGATAAAAACACAAACACACTCACAAATCAGCACAAGTGAAGCACTCATTTGTCAATCTCTTGTGTATAACTTTGCACCACTGCTTTTCAAGATGCTACCATTGGGGGAACTAGATAAAAGGCAGGTAAGGAATCCCATTTCATTTATTCCAATTGCATATGAATCTACAGTGATCTCAAAAGAAAACATCTACAAAAATCCCAACATAATAGTAAACAGGAAAGAGAAAATGAGCTCCATAATGCCTGCATTAGCCATTTCAACATGGCCATTCCTTTTACTGGTATAAGAGGTAGTTGCATAAACACAGAGAATAGAATGGGGCTCATTAGAATTTCTCAAATAATAGTATGTGCTTCTAGTAAGACAAAAATTTCAATCTTATTTTCTGAAAATGTGAAAAGAAAATTGTCCAGAATCACATCACTGACTCGATTTCTGTTCTTACTTGATGAGTGCTCCATTTCAACTACATCATCCTTGGCTCTGCCAAGAAGAATAGCCTCAAGATTCAGAGCAATGACATCAGGTTGCCACTTACAGTAGAGTGTATCAACAGCAGAGTGAATCCTAAATTTCTGTCCGATCTTTTGAGTTGGAATATAAATTTTTAGTTTCAGAATAGCAGAGAAATATATTATTCATTTGCTAAAGAACAAACTCATGCAATAATCTGTCTGTTAGGTTGTAAATAAGAATTATGAAGATTGGATTCTTATATATAATGACCATCACATGCATATACATCCAAAGAGTGCCTATTTTAAGTTTTCCTATACGTAGAATTCACTGATGAAACAAAATCACAAATTTCACATTTGAATGTTCTCTCCTTTGTAGTTCCAGGTAACATTCAAAAGCCACAACTTAGTTTTAGACCCAGAGCAAAAGGTTTATGGCCATGTTATTCAAACAAACACATGTTGCTATGAAATACCACCCTGACCAGGCCATCTGTTTATCTGGATGATTTCTTTTAGTACACAGATCTGAAGGATAAATCAGCTGCTTTTTGGCATACGAGAGGTCTACAGAGAAGGCCAAGTCTGTAATTCAGCTTCTGCTCATCACTGGTCAAGCAAGAAGGCCTAACAGAAGGAAGGGCAAATGACTGTTTGCAAGCAGCCAGCCCTGGGCTCTACTCCTTGAATTCTTCAAGTTAGATTAGATACACATTGAACATGTGTCTCTAAATCTTCTGTAAGCCAACCTGGTATTTTGTGGAGATCTTTTGTTAATTTGGTTATACCATCAGCTAGTTTTCATATTCTTGCTTTCAAAGCCAAAGGTGTTTAAGATCTCAGTTCAAATAGGTGAGTGGTAGAGCACTTGCCTAGCATGTGTGAGGCACTGGGTTTGATTGTCATCACTGCATATAAATAAATAAAATAAATAAAGGTCAAGCAAAAACTAAAAAAACATTTTTAAATGCTATTTAAAAAAAAAGAATAGTCAGTGTTAACTGACCATTATTATGCTGTTCAGTAAATATCTTATGGACTTAACCATAAACATAATTTTAAACTAAAAATCTAGAAAGCAAATGCAATGCAGATATTACATCATTCACCTGCATGTCTTAGTGTAGAATAGTGTCCATGCAGGGACAGTGGAACTAATTTGAGACCTTAACAACCACAAATGCAGTTCTACCACTTTCTACTTATATAATTGTGGACAAGAATTGCATCTCTCAATTCACCAGTGTCCTCACCTATAAAACACTGATAATAATACTACACCTACTTTATAAGAATTAAATTAGTTGGATTGGGAGTATGGCTCCGTGGTACAGCGCTTGCTGGCAAAGGCCGTAGGTTCAATCCCCAGCACAGCAAAAGAAACAGGCAAACAAAAAGAATTAAATGAACAGTCTTAGGGCTGTAATCCCAGGACTCAGGAGCTAAGGGAGGAGGAGGATCACTTGAGTTTAGGCAATCAGCCTAGACAACATAGGGAGACCTTGTCTCAAAAAAAGTAAAGAGAAAGGAAAAAAAAAAAAAAAAAAAAAAGCTCTTTGGGCAATGCCTGACATGTAGCAGGCACTAAATAAGTGTTAGCTCTCAGAATTATTATTACTGTATTACTGTGCATTGTTTGAAACCTTATATTTCATAGTCTGTGTCTGTCACTAGCAAGTTATTTTCAAATACCTGATTTCAATTTATTTCCTATCAGTTGTCTAATGAAACTATTTCTTCTTCGACTGTTTTACATTAAGCATGCCTGGGTGATCCTGGCTCTCTCCCTTCTTGCTTCATCAGCCTTCCTGGGTGATTATGCTTCAAATGAAGGAACTGATGACCTTCATGAGACCTTTGTAGGAAAGACAGGTGAGCAAGTTCCAAGGGTTCTATCAATGTCAGGAAAATGGTGTTGCTGCTTTTTCCTGGTAAATCTATCCTCAGGCTTGATATTCTCTAGAGTTGTTGCTGCATTAAAATTCAGGCAGGGGTGGAGGGGCGCGGGGCTCCTTTTCTATTATAAAGATGATTAAGGAGAGAAACTAGTTTATGTACAGCTCCATAGAAAAAGAATGACAAGAAAGGTATTAAGATAGTCTCCCTCCTCTTCTTTAACTGGGAACTCATCAATTCTTCCATTTTTGTCATAACAGATTTTTTTTAAGAAATTTCCTTTTGGCTTTCTATTTTACAAAACAGCATCTTTAATGGTATTTTTAAAAAATCTGAATCCCAGCATAACAGCAGTGTTCTTTGTAGAGAGAAAGGTGGCAAACTGTTCTCCCAAAGCAGAACAAGGACCCTGGGTGAAGTTTACACTGAGGGATGGACTTGCACTTCTCCTGAACTCCTTGTGCTCAGTCTCCCTTCAGCTGCCTCAGGCACGGAGCATGGGTGCTCTCCATCACCTTCTTACAAAGCAAAGCCTCCAACCCCCTCCTCCAAGACCTGGAATTGGTGGTGACCATTCTGGGCTTCATTGTCCAGCTCAAAAACAGCATCAGGCAAAGGGATCAAGGAGGGGTTTGTCCCACCCAGTTTGGCTAAGAACATATCTTTAGATTCTCTTCCAAAGCAAGGAAACTAGAATAAGGAACTACCTTTAAAAGAGTATCCTGGAACTTTTCCTTTTTTCCCTAAGAAAAAGTTCCTGAATTCTCAGGCTATTTCAGATTCTGACTCACATTGCAACATCCATGAGGTAGCTGAACCCTCCTGAAGTTTATGAAAAAATAGTTTACACTCAAAGATAGATTTTAGAGGTTGAGCTGGCCTTATATAGAAGGGGGGGGGGTCTCACACCCAATGAGGCACAAGAGGATATGGGAGAACCCTGAATTCCCTCCATTGCCCACACTCTCATTAGAATTGACTATTTAGATATTTGCCAGAAGTAATTTTTAATGATTATGTGCTTGTAATAAGGACAAAGTTATAAGAATGATAAAATACATTTTAAAGTTTAAAAAAGTATTGCCTCCCCTCCACCTACAAAAAAAATCCCTAATTGATAAAAGGGTTAGTTAATATATTGTGGTTTCAACATAAACATATATTCTTTGATAGTAAATTTAATTAATAAAATTAGCCTTGCTTTAGTAAAATATAAAATTATGTTTTACTCATCCAAAGTCACAGTAGGTAACCATTAAAATTATATTGCAGAATATTTATTTTTTATTGGCTCTTTGTAGTTATACAGGACAATATAATCATTTTGATAAAATTGCATAAGTATGGAATCTATCTTACTCTAATTAGGACCCCATTCTTGTGGGTGCCTATGATGTTGGGATTCACTTAGGTATTTTCATATATGTACATAGGAAAATTTTGTTGAATTTATTCCACTGCCTTTCCTATTCCTACCCCTCTCCCCTCCTTCCCTTCCCTTCAATCCCTTTTGTCTAATCTACTGAACTTCTCTGCTTCCCTTCCCCCATTTTATTGTGCCACAAGTAATATTTAACTTGAGATGAATTTTTTCTGTCTTTAGTTGGCCTCTGAACAAATGAAATTATCAGTGAAAAACAGGAGTATACCCCTCCAATTCTTTTTCTGCTCATCAAATACATAGTGTTGTAAAAGCTTGGAAGAGGAAATATGGTCCTTTGGGAGTAAACTTGGAGATATCTGAAAGCTGTTTCTTGATTCATGGGTGGCAAAGTCTTTTGGCACCAAGTTCCTTTGGGATAAAGAGTGGGAAGGGATAGAACTGCTGCCAAGTTTAGTTTAGAATACTGTGACCTGAGTGGGAAGGAATCCCGGGAAAGCCCTCACAGGTTCTCCAGGGCTTTCTCAGGATAGTCAGTTATGAATGTGGTAACCATAAGAGCGAGATATACTGGGCCAGCTTAATTTCATGCATTTTTTCCTCAAAAGAAACATTTTGACTAAATATAACTAAATATGATCTAATTTTTATATTGAAAAGTCTTTTCAAAGACAAATTAGGGAAAAGTGTCCTTATCCCACATGTTCTGGTTTGAGGTTAGGAAAACATAGCCTTTACAGTAAGGAATGCATAAGTCAGAACAACTCAAAGCTGGATGCTTAGGGAAGAGAAGTGTTGCTGAGCTTCTGAGCAGAGACCATGCAGGATCCCTGGGGGCAGAGCATCCCTTGCCCACCCGCAACCCCAGGAAAGAGAGGCAAGAAGTTGGGAGAGCCTGCCAAGTGGCCTTCCAATTGCAGCAGGTCAACTGGAACAGGGAGGAAGGTAAGATCCTGAAGCAATGGTTTACACTGTAGCTGCACCAGGGCTCAAAAAATCAAAACCACATGTGGGCCTGGTCTGAGAAGGCGCCTGAGGTTTGCCTCCCTCCTCATTTGCCTGCCTGATTATTCCATCCAGCTATCATTCTCTTTGTCCTCACCCAAAAGACTTCAGGGCAGTTCCTCTAGGAAGTTCCCCAAAAGAAGTTTCAAGAAAAATAAAATGATTTTTAAAAGAGAGTTCAAATCATTCTCAGAGTTCAAATTGACTTTCAGTTTTCCTAGACCTGCCCTGTGTTTGTTTGCAATTCCTTTAGTGAGAGCTTCCACATTCCTGTGGACATGGTTGAATCTGGGGAGGACCTGGTGCAGTGGGCCTCATCTGCACACTCTGGAATTCTGACAAGAATTCGGAGAACTCCAAGGTTAAAGTCAATTACTCAGTTCAGTTCCAGCATATTTTGTTGCATGGGGTTCATCTCAACAAAAACAGTTTATACCATTAAGATTGTCATGCTTAAATCCTTGATTGTTTCCCTTGAACATGAGAAAATGTGAGTTACCCACTTAAGAAGCTGGCAGGGTATAATCTCTCAAGTAGTGTAAGAGGAAAATTCATTGAGAGATGGACACTATTTCAATCTCCTCCTGTTAACCCCTGGGGGCTCTCCATCCCTCAACAAATCCAGTTGCTAAAACATATTTACATTGAACTCTAGTCTAACGACTTCTGTGTTTTTAATGCTATTTTTGAGGCTATAAAAGAAACACATGTTGAATACAGAAAAATCTGAAAAGACACAGAAACATAAAAATAAAATAAAAATCTATTTTAATCTCAAGGAGCTGTGCTGCTAACACTGTAATATATGTCTCAGCCGTATTTATACAACACACACACACACACACACACACACAGAGACATAAACATAACCCATGTACCTCCTGTACCAATGTGATGTAAATGGCATGACAATACAGTATTTTGAATTTTACTGTTTTTCCTCAATATTATTAATATTTTCCCTATATTAAAATAGTCTGAAAATGTTTCAGTGGCTACATAACACCTCACAGTATAAAAGTATCATCATATACAAATGTTTCTCTATTGGTGATATTTCATTTTCCTATATTTGCTGTTTTAAATGCAGTCATCCCTGGTGTCTGTGGATTCCACTTGTACAGGTTCAACAAATTTTAAGACTTAAAAGACATTAGGAAAAGCAATCTGTCTGTAGTGATCACATACAGATTTTTTCCCATGTCATCATTCCCTGAACGTTACATTGTGACAACTATTTACCTGGCATTTACAGTGTGTTCAATGTAATAATCTAGAGGTGATCTGAGGTATATGGGAGGATGTGCATACATTACATACATGCAAATACATGCCATGTAATCCAAAAGACTTGAGAATCTGCAGATTTGAGTATCTGCAAGATAGAACCCATCCCCAGTAGGTATAAGAAATGACTGTGATAACTTAATAAACATTGATACATGTATCTTTGATTATTTTTTCTATATCCTCAAGGTAGATTGCTAAATGGGAAATTACTGAGTCATAGAATATAGACTTTCTATCTAGAAAGATGTATTAATTTACTTCTCTAGAAACAGTGAATGAGAGCATTAATTTATTATCTCATTTTTAATACTGAATATAATTCAAAAATTCTTTCTTACCATAAAGATTGGAAAGTGGTCATTTCATTGTTGTTTAAAGTCTCATAACATTTAAAAGGTCTCATTTTTCTAGAAAAAATATGAAACACAGTTGAGTATATAGCATATTTTCTATAAACCATCTCTGAATCTACCCAGAGGGTCTCCCTGAACTATCATTAAACAGAACTGTTTTTGGTAACTGTGGGGATTTTTTAGTGTAGCTCTTCAAGAGAAACTCATCAGTCCATGAGGGTATGCTTTGCAAAATCAGTATGTTGAAGAATCCTGGCTTCAAAAAAAGATGGGCAGGTCCCATTCAGGACACAGGATGCTGGGAAATAAGTTGTTGGAAGATATAAAAGAGTCTCAGAGGATGTGGAAGGGACTGAAACAAACACTGTCTAACAGCTCATTTGGCTGAGATGTTTTTAATGAGAAGAAAGCCTGAAGAGATGCTAAAGTGGGAAGAAATCATTATACTCTCTTAAAACAGCGGATGCCAGAGTGAGATGCTAGAAATGACACAGGTCAGACAAACAATCTGGTGAGTCAGCCTCCTGTCAAGCAGCAGGTGGTGGTGAAAGGATGACCACCTAAGAATTGCAGAACATGCCATCTGGGGGACAAGGTGTCCACTCTGAAACAGGCAGAAGGCACTTGGTATTGAGGAGTTCCTTGAGTGACCCCTGGTGGGTGTCCTTGACTCCCCATTGAGTACAGAGAGCTAAATACATTGTCTACCCAAGCATGGGGCCAGGTCAGTGTGTTTCAACATACAGAGACAGACTCTGGGCTCTTAGCTGTGTTTCTGAGGAAGGACCAGTAAAGGGGAATAGAACTTTGCATGCTTTGAGGATCTGGACAAGTTATTGGTCAGGTCCATGGACCTAGATATCTAAATGTGAGGTCAGTTACTAGAGTTGACTTGCAGGTGGATGAGGATATACTAGGGACCTATGATCCCAATTCCATCCAGTCCTCTAACAAGGCTTGATATTGTCTGGAGCCTGCCTCTGGGTGAGGCTGAGAGATCTTGGTCATGGTATGGGGAGACTGATGTGACAAGGAGCCAACCATCATGAAAGCAGACAAGGAAGCTGCTCTCAAGGACACCCTAAATGAAACCCAGAGTATCACATTTCATTCTCACCATCCAAGCTGACAAAAAGGTGGAAACTTCACATGATAAATTGCAAGAAATTTATGGGTAAGGAAAAGAAATAAGTATTACAAAAGGTTCAGTAGGGAATGAGCAAAAACTGCATCCATTAAAGTAGGGAAATAGGAAATGAAATGAGCAGGAAAAGTGCAGTGTGCTTTGATACTGGCATGGGGGACTGGAAAGCAGGAGAGAGGTTCATAGGGACATATTCTTCTCAAAGGCTGCTAGTAAATCAAGAGCATGAGATTAATGATGACTTTAAAATGGCTAAGGGATTGAACTGATTTCCTTAATCTGTCTTTAATAAAAGAAATGGAACCAAGCAGTCATTTCAATTAAGTGGTAATG
This sequence comes from Callospermophilus lateralis, assembly GCF_048772815.1. NCBI lineage: Eukaryota > Metazoa > Chordata > Mammalia > Rodentia > Sciuridae > Callospermophilus > Callospermophilus lateralis. The sequence continues at coordinate 66,198,761 of NC_135314.1, forward strand.
TAGAGTTTGCAAAAACGTCCACAGCTGGTAAGAAAAACCTGGAGCCTGTATAAATATTCAGCTCAGCAGGTCTTGATGACATTCATCCTTAAAAAATGATGTCTACAAATAATCCACATAATGCAGGAAACGGGTAGGCAGAGTGAGGAGCCAGCAGGAGGGGGCAAGAATGAGAGAATGCAGCCTGCTATTGAGTACCTACTGAGTACCTACTGAGTGCCATTCAATGTGCTATACAGCAGACTTCACACATGACATATGTGAGCCATTCTCATTACAGTCCTAGGAAGCACACACTCCAGGAAATATATTTCAGGATACGTTGTTAAGAAAAATCAGTAGGGAGTTGTGAATAATGGGTAGCATCAAATGCTTTCCCACATTTAAAAAAAAATTTTTTTTTGAGGTACTGGGGATTGAACCCAGGGGTGCTCTACCACAGAGCTACAACCCCAGAGTTTGAGTCAGAGTCTTGCTGAGTTTCCCAGGCTGACCTGGAACTTGTGATCCTCCTGTCTCAGCCTCCCAAGTAGCTGGAATTACAGGCTTGCACCATCAGGGCCAGTGCCACGCGTCTTTAACATGGTCAGGACAAGTTGCCAGTTCATCACGAGATAGCTAATTTGAAGAGAATATGTTGAGTTTTGTTCAGTCTGACAGACACCTGAACACATATTACATACTTCACCTGTGTTGGGTTGGGGATGCAAGTTGAAAAAGTATCTTTATCCAGTCCCTGTCTTTGTAGTGTTTATGAACTTATGAAAGCAGCCAAAAATAAGTTGTAAAATAGTGTAAACTAAATTGTTGGTACAGGCTCTGAGGGTCAAGCCAGAGAACACAGTGCTCACACAGACTTTGAACATGAGGAAGAAAGACCTCAGGAAAGTGGCACTTGGAATAGGCTTTAAGGATGGAAATATCTAGGAAAAGAAGAGTATTGCTTTCCTTACAGAGGTTAGAATAGCAGTTAGAGTGCGTGGGGTTGGGAAGATGGTAAATAGGCTGACTGGTATGGAGAAGGCAGCACGGGAAGAGGAAGGAATAAAGGAGGTAGGAAAGATGCCGAGTTGCAAACGTTTAGAACACAGGAAGAAAGGAACAGAGCCCAATTTGGTCAGCAAGGAGTTCTGGGTGAGCTTTGAAGAGTAAGAGAGTGACACGAGGAGAGGGACTTTCTAGGAAGACAGGTTCGGCATGGAGAATGCAGAAGGAATAGGAAATGGATTGTTAGGAGGATGGGCCTTCAAAATCAGCTCATCACTTTCCTGCTGCCAGTGTGATTTAAGCTCCCACAAACTCTCTGCTAAATGACTGAAATAGCCTCTCAACTGAACTTCCTGCTGCTGTCCTTACCACCGTTGGATAATTTTGACAGGGCAGCCAGAGGGGTTCTGTTAAAGCATAAGCAGATCAGGTCACCGCTCGGTTGAGAACCTTTCAATGGCTCCTATCTCACTCAAGGAGAAGCCCAAGTTCATGCCACATCACAAAAAGCAGTGCCTGTTCCAGCTACCACCTTATATTCCTCTTAGACCTCATTTTCTTTGCCCTTCATTTATGGCTGTTCATCAAATATGATTGACAACAATCTTACTACAGGATCTCTCCACCTGCTACTCTCTGCCTAGATACTTCTTTCCCCAGGCGCACTGTCCTTCCCCTTGAGATCTCCATTTAAATATTACTTTTCACTGAGGCCCTCTCTGCAAACCTTTCTAAAATTATAAACCCTCCCACGATTTTCTAACCACCTTCCCAACTTTGTTTTTCATTCACACTTATTACACTATATCATACAATTTATTTGAATTATTTTCTGTCTCTTTACCTCTTTATCTCTGAGGCAAAGATTTTGTTTTGTTTTAGTTTATTGCTATGTTCTCAGCACCTATAGCAGATTGTTATAGGCACCGAATCATATTTATTGAGTGGATAGAAAAATGAATGAATGAATGAATATCACAGGTGAGAGAGGGTGAGGTTGCAAAGTAGATGCAAGCTGCAAGAATAGAAAAAGTTAATGACTATGAAAATGGCAAATCCATCAGTTGACTACAGGAGAATTAAGGAAATGTCCTCTGAGCAGAAATACCAGTTACTCAGCAATTCTGAATCCACGTACTGATAAGGCCAGAGATTTTTGAAGGGAAATAATCTTTGAAGTATAATAAACATCTGAATTAGAATTCTTCAATGACCTTCTCCATGAATAAATCTCAACTTTTTATTTCCATGATTTCTAATGAGGTTTTGAAACATGTACTTTCCCCTCTTCTATCTTTAATTCTGCTTGATATTACTGCAAAAGGATCTGTTTTAATACTAGTCATAATTCTAAAATCAATATTAATATGATCTATTCCCTTCAAGAACTCTTTTTTAAAAGGGCATCCAAGATTCCTTATGACAAATATTATAATTCATTGTTTTGCTATATTAGAAATTCGAAGAATCTCTTGGATATGGAAATTAAAAATAAAGAAGAAAAAAGATATGAGGTAAGTGATATAAAGAAATATGTGGAAAATTAAGGGAAAAAAACCCAAGAATGAGGTAGACCAAACTTTTTCTTAAAGTGCTGTTATAAATAAACATGTGCAGGCCTATAGTGTTTTAGATCAAGAAAGAAAGAGCAGTTGGGATGGGGGTGGGGAAAGGTATGAGCCTGATCATCCTGAGATGGACAAGAGAGAAGCCGGACGGAGGCTCTGCAGAAAAGGCTTAACGTCCTCTGAGCATCCATCTGGAATATGAGGTTAGAGACAAGGAAGGTATGTGTGGATGGAACTAGGAGGCTTTCAAGACTTGAGGGATTAAGAAAGGGGGAAGGATAGAACTTCCATATGTGAAGCTGGTTTCCATCAGTCCATATATTTAAGTGTGTAAGAAATACTGCATCTCTATTTCTTCCCCTCAACTTCTTCTAAAGCCACACCGCCATCCCAGCAGGCGAGCTGGAAATCTATAGCTGTTCTTTCAAGTGTTCTGTTTACCTTCTTTAGTTCAGGGCTGTGTCAAAGTTGTTGCACTACAAAGCACCAGGGTGATGGTGATAGGGTAGCTATTGGAAAGTATTGCTCAGATCCTGCTATGGCAGGCCATGTGTCATCTCTTCAGGTCCACACTGTGCAGCCCTTGGTCAGGACTAGGACACAGGACACTCCAGCCTTCCATGGTTATTCAGTAATCTCTCCCTCCGAGTTGCCCCTGCACACACAGGAAATACTTGAAACAACACGTTTGTCTATATTTCTTGTAGGATGTTTCATTCTGGAACATCTTTTTTAGTTTGAGAGGAATTACCTCCTCTTCAAACTCTATTCTCGGAACAATAATTTCAGGCCTTCGGGAGAAAATCCAGAAAGCAACAGAACAATTTTCCTTGAGATGAAAAAACATAAAAGTCTACTACCCCCTTGAATGGGAAAAATATAGGGAGACTGTTTTACTTTTGCATCACTGAGTAAAAAATACCTGACAAGAACAACTCAGAGGAGGAAAAGTTTATTTGAAGCTCACAGTTTTAGAGGTCACAGTCCAGACTGCAGACTCCATTTCTCTGGACCCAAGCTGAGGCTGCACATCATCAGGGAGGGGCCCAGGGGAGAAAGCTGCTCACAGCTCATGTTGAAGTGAGGAAGTAAAGAGAGAGAGAGATGGGAGAAGGGGTCCCAGGAAAATGCACCCTTCCAAGACTGTCTCCTATCCTGAGACCTACCTTCTCCAGCCACATCCTACTGCCTACAGTTACCATCCAATCAGTTTTCTATTATTATGCACAGCTGCTCATTATTTGAGTAATGATAATACTGGTCAAATTCTAAAATCAATATTGATAAGTTCTATTCCGTTCAAGAGCTCATTTTTAAAGTGTCATTTAAAGTTTTTTTATGAGAAATTATAATCCATTGTTTGGCTATTAGAAATCTTGCAGAACCTCATAGATATGGAAATTGAAAATAAGAAAAAGATATGACGCAAGTGATATGAAGGAATGTGAGAATGAGAAAAACTGAGGATAAAAAATAAGAATGAGGTGAATACATTTTTTTTTCTTAAATAAATTTGCAAAATGATAATGAGTAGCTGTGGAAAATTAATAGACAACTGAAAGTCAAATAGGAAAACCAGAGAATTTGCCTGGAAGTTTAGAAAAAGAAGGGATTAAATAACGTAGGGAAGTGGGATGTACTAAATATATTATATGTTGTGTGAGCCCTGAAAACCCACCAAAGGATTATGTTCCACCAAAAACCCCAGAGGAAACACCATTTGCCAAGACCACCAGGAATATGCTGGAGACTGGGGCTCCAGCATTACTAAAATGTTCCAGAATGATAAAAGATCCCCAAATTGTGAAAAGAGTGGTGATATGACTCGTAATAACAAAGGCCAGGTAAGGATGTGCAATTGCTCAAAGTAAGTTAGTGACATCAATTATCTTATAAGCAGTAGGGTGGGAGGAGCAGCCAAGGGGCCTGACCTGCAGAGAGTTGGGGAGATGATGACAGTGGTTCCTAGACCAGCAGCAGCACCAGCAGCAGCAAGGAACTTCTTCGAAATGCAAATTCCTAGGCCCTCTGCAGGCCTACTGAATCAAAAACTCTGGAAATGGGCCCCAGGCATCTGTGGTATAAAAATTCTTCAAGTGAGGCCAGTGCAAGGTGAGTTTGAGATCCACAGAGTTAATGGATCACAGCCTCTCAAAGATTTTACAGACAAGAAAAGTACTTATTTTGTACTATCAGAAGAAATGAGGAATGGTAATGAGGATGCTCATAGGAAGTCAATTTCTCAACTTGAGAGTTTTCAGACCCACGGTTGACTAAAGGCTACAGGCCCCCATGATGAAGGACCCTGAAGAAGCATAGTAAGTAAAGTACTCCTGACAACTCGCCTAGTTCTTGACTGAAGAAAGCTATGGCCATTTACTTGGGCAGATGTAAGCTACAGAAGTTAATACATTTCATGACCCCTGGGTCCAAGCTGACTTTAATACCCAGAGTCCTTGAGTATCATTATGCTTTCCTTTCATTAGAGTGGGCACACAATGGAGCTCTGGCCAAGTTCTATGGACCCACCTAAAGGTCACTTAGCCAGTGTAAGATGTTGAAATACTTGATACTTGGCACAAGTTCCACATTAGGTCCTTAGCTTGTGGTTAACAGCTATCACAGTGGGGAAGACCAAGTAGAAGTCCCTAAAACTGCCTTTCCATCCCAGCCAAATAATAACAGAATAATAATATTCCTTCCCAGAGATAGGGCAGAAATTGTGCCACATGTAAGGATTTAAGGCATAATAGTTTCTATATTTCCACCCAATTCACCAATCTGGCCCTTAACATAATGATGTGCATGCACCCTGGTAGATGATTGTAAACTTCCACAAATTCAATTGAGTAGTGATATCTTCTCTAGAGCAGAATAAAAAGGTCTCCAAGTTATGATATATGTGGCCATTAATTTGGTGAATGTGCTATTTTCTATTGTGATCTGGAAAGATCATAAGGAGTTTACATTTATGTTGAATGGGTGACAATATACACACATAATTTTGACTCCGGATTATATTAACACCCCTGCCCTCTGTCATAAGATAATCCAAAGAGATCTGTACCCTTTAAACATCTCTTTGAATGTCTCATGTGCTAATCAGTAATATTATGCTTATAGAGCTAGATAAACAAGAAATGGCTAGTAGGACAGAGACCTTGGCAATATTGTAAACTCCAGAACGTGGGAGATAAATATGAAGATACCAGGTCCTGACATTGGATTTTTGGGAAAAAAATATATGTATACACACACACACACACACACACACACACACATATATTTTTCCCACAAGGGATTCAACTTAGGGATACTTAACCGCTAAGCCATATCGCCAGCACTTTAAATTTTTTATTTTAAGATTGGTTCTCACTAAATTGCTGAGGATAGTTTTGAACTTGTGATCCGCCTGTCTCAGCTTCCTGAGGTGCTGGAATTATAGGTGTGTGCCACCATGCCTGGTGCATGTTTATTTTAAACATGTCAGTAAAATGTCTAAAAATCCAGTTGCTGAAAGTAACTGAAATATTTCCTCAAAAGTAAAAAATAATTCATTATACATTGTTCCTTCCTTTATATGGAAATGAAATACAAGGCCTGGGAGACCGCTTCAGGGTCTAAAGACAGCATATTTCACACCTGGGGATACTGCCCTGGCCTGTCTTTTAGGTGACCAATAAGTCTTTCATCACCTTCATATAAGTGAGACTTGTAGCACAAAAGTGGTCTGTAGCATGTTCAGACAGAGCTCATAATGGGAAAAAATGCTTTAAGAACCTTTTGCAAGTTTTTTAAGGGAAAATCATAAAATAGGCCCCTAAGTTTCTAGAACCAGGCTAAATTCTTTCTATTGGAGAATTATACACTTTTTACAAAACTATAATTTTATTTTTCCTCATTTTGTATTGGTGCATTAGCATTGTACTTAATAGTGGAATTCATCATTACATATTTGTACATGCACATAACACAACAATACGATTTGGCCAATATTATTCCCCAGTACTTCTCCTTTTCCTTCTCTCTTCCCTCTCCTTAGTCTTATTCCTATACTCTCTAGGTCTTCAATTTTCATGAGACACTCCTTCACCCCAAATTTTCCTTTCTTTTCATCTCTAGCTTCCACATATGAAAGAAAACATATGATCCTTGATTTTCTAAGTTTGCTTTATTTTGCTTAACATAATTTTCTCAAGTTCCATCTATTTTCCTGCAAATGGCATAACTTCATCCTTCTTTATGGCTGAGTAAAACTCTACATTTTCTTTATCCATTCATACATCAATGGACATCGAGGCTGGCTCCATGTTTTGGCAATTATGAATTGTATCTGGTGTGAACATGGGTATGCATGTCTTGCTGCAGTATGATGACTTTAATTCATTAGAATAAATACTGAGGAGAAGTATAGCTGGGTCAGATGGTGGTCTAGTCTTGAGAAACCTCCATACTGATTTCCATAGTGATTGTACTAATTTACAATCCCCAACAGTGTAAAACTGTTCCCCTTTCTCCACATCCTCTTAAGCATTTATTATTGTTTGCAATTAAAAAAATTTTTAGTTATTGATGGACCTTTATTTATTTATTTTTTATGTGGTGTTGAGGATCAAACCTGGTGCCCCATACATGCCAGGCAAGGGCTCTACCACTGAGCCACACCCTAGCCTCTTACTGTTTGCATTCTTGATGACTGCTATTCTAACTAGAGTAAAATGAAATCTCAATGTAGATTTGATCTGTTTCCCTAATTGTTAATGATATGGAAAATCTTTTCATATATTTGTTGCCCTTCTTTATTTCTTCTTTTGAGGAGCATCATCTTAGTTCATTTGCTCATTTATTAATGGAAGTTTTTTTGGTGTTTTTTTTCAGTTCTTTACGCATTCTCAATATTACTACTAGCAAATATTTTTCTCTCATTATGTTCTTTCTTTACACTCTTAATGGTCCTTTGCAGTGAAGAAACTTTAATTTGATGTCATCTCATTTATTAACTCTTGACATTATTTCCTGAGCTTCAGGGTTCCTACTGAGAAAGCCATTGTCTGTGCCTATATGTCAGAATGTTAAGCCTGTTTTTTTTCCCCTAGGAGTTGTGTCATTTGTGATCTAATTCCTGCATCTTTTGATTTGACTTTTGTGCAGGGTGAGAGATGAGGATCTTTTCTCATTTTTCATCATAAGGATAACCAATTTCTCCATTGGTTAAAAAGATTCTTTCCTCCAATTTATGTTTTTGGAACTTTTGTCAAGGATCAAATGAGTATCTGAGTGGGTTTGTCTGTGTGTCATATTCTGTGCCATTGGTCTACATGAATGTTTTTATGCCAGTCCCATGCCATTTTTGTTACTATGGCTCTAGTATAATTTGAAGTCAGGTATGGTGATTCCTCTGGCATTGCTCTTTTTTGACTTAGAATTGCTTTGACTATTCTAGGCATTTTATTCTTCCAAATAAATTTTAATACTGTTTTTTTCTAGTTTGGTGAAGAATATCATTGGTGTTTGATGGGGAATGAATTGAACCTGTATATTGTTTTTGATAGTATGTCTATTTTTACAATATTAATTCTGCCTGTCAATGAACATGGGAGGACTTTTCATCTTGTTTCTTCAATTTCTTTCTTCAATGTTCTATAGAAAAAAATACACTGTTTAAAAAACTGTCCATCTTTTTGATCCCTAAGGGACTATGAGTTATCTGACCCTGACAGAGACGCAATACCTCATATAGAAAACTAATTAACCATGTACATTACGCATCTAGAACTTCCCATCATGAGCTGAATTCCCTCAGAAACCACCAACTCACAAGGTTGGGCAGTCTCAGCAAAAATCCATTCTAATATGGAGATGTTACATCAGGACTAAGCATGAGCAGGACCAGAAGGTGTAAGTGGCCTAAGACTTGGTGCACACCTCTACATCCCTTATTTTACCCTCCCTCAGATGATACTTATATGGAAGTTCCTTGGCAACTAGCTATCTGAGGAACTTGGTTTAGGGAGGTATGGTTTGAATGTTTGTCCTCTTCAAAACTCATGTTGAAATTTAACTGCCATTGTAATAGAATCATTGGTGGGATTGGTTCTATCATACAAGTTTGGTTCTTCATTTCTTTCTTTGCCCTTCTGCCTTCTTCCATGGGATGAACAGCAAGAAGTCTTTTGCCAGATGCTTTCCCCTTTTCTTCTTGGTTTCCAGTCTTAGAACAGTTTTAAATGAATTACTCACCCTCACATATTGTTAAAACAATGCAAACTGGATTAAGACAGGAGGTGAATGCAAAACAAAAATAGATGGCAACTACATTGCAGACCCACTTAGGAATGGTCATGAAACATGTTGAAAAGGAAAAATCTTCCCAATGGGCAGAGCCTCAAGAGGTGCACATACTGTACAAAGAGTGGCTGTGGTTAGTGTTAGTGTGGGTACACACACACACACACACACTCTCTCTCTCTCTCTCTCTCTCTCTCTCTCTCTCTCTTTTGGGAATGGTTAACCAGGAGGTTTCTTGTCCAGAAATATGGAAGAACAAAAATAGGAAGACTTGGGGCAAGGGAATCTGAGCTAGAAGCACAGGAACAGACATATGTTAATGAACAGAAAGGGCAAGGGTATTTATGTCACAACTAACAACCACTAGAAAGAACTTGCCCAATAGAAGAGACACAATACAATCAAGTCAATGAGTAACTCAGCAGGTTAGCTTAGGGCAACCCTAGTCACCAGCCACCATAGTATTGACATAATAGGCAAGTGGGTGGAAAGGCTCTTGGAAGGCGAGATGGATGCTGACTGGGCCCAAGGGCATGCATTCCCACTTTGAGGACTACCTCTGAACTACTTCCATCCAATACTCAACCTGCCAGCATTGGCGATCAATGTTGAGTCTTCAATATGGCACTGCTCCTTGACAGGTCTATTGATGAGTCCGTGACAAGTAAACTACATTTTGCTCCTTCCATTTGGAATAGAGACTTCTTTTGAAAGGAATAGACACATCTACATGTTAGTTTGGCTTTCAATCCTGTGAGGATTTAGCTAAAATCACTTGTGGAGGACTTAGGAATGTTTGACTTACTGGTACGCTCATAACATCAGATAAGATTTGGGGAGCCATTTTACAGCAAAGAAGGTTAATATATGTCTATGTTCATGAGATTCACTAAACATTTCACATATACTGTTCAGAAATTCAGACTGTGTGGCCCATGTTCAGTGACTGAATGAGGCAGAGTTAGGAGGACTGGACTATTTAACCTAACTCTGATAAGCCATATATTTTGTAACACTCTCCCATGGGCCTGGCTGAAGTTTGTTGGGCCCACATCATTGTTTGGTTATCCCTCTGCCCAATCCTGCTTCCTCCCCATCCTTTCCTTAGACATGGATTCCTAATACATACCCTTTACCAGCACTCCTTTTCACTCTTTGCTCTCAGAGAACCCAATCTGGTGAGCAACAATCCAGCTGTTGCCCTCTGTTGATGGTTGTATCCTGTAAAGATTATTTAGCAATCTATTTTGTACCCAGCAAATCAGCCCTGTCTTGCTGTCTTTACAATCTCACACTGCCTTTTTGGAAACAAGCAGCTGTGGGAGTGGGATTCTTTGTATTCAGAATGGAAAATGGGACAGTGGCAGACATTTCTATAGTCTCAACTTCAGGATAAAATGAAAGCACACCGAGGCCACATTCCTCTGTCCCCATATTCACATTACACTACTTCTTAAGTAGTAAGTGATGCACTGGATCAGGGTATAACCATAGTCAAACCCTTTCTAACATGCACAGGTGTTCCCATGGAGTTAACAAGGTTTACTCTGGAAAGCAGGATGATTCTAAGAAATCCAGGAAGTCTGGCTGAATTATAGCATTGGGTCATCTGTGCTAGAATGTCCTTTGCATTTTAGAAAATGCTTTACTTTGTCTATAGCTAAAAAAAGAACAGGAGAGTTCACAGAGGAGTTACAGATTGTTCAAGTCCCTTTGCATAAAATCTTAAATTTGGAAAATCAATCATTTTGAACTCCATGTGAATGTCTCCCTGCAATTAATAGGACCACCCCTGCTATGTTGAACAATGAAACCTAGTGGCCACTTCTATTCAGCAAAGCTACTGCTTTCTTTGCTTTGCTTTGAGTTGACACATAGGTCAAACACATTAATCCCTCACTTAACTTTGGGCCTTACAAGTATTCTACTGGTGTTCAGAAAAGGTAAGGGGAACCCTGGGAGACTGTGGACATGAAGGTTGGTGTTATGATTTAGATATGTGGTGTTCCTCAAAACCTCATGTATGAAACAGTGAAAGGAGGTTTAGAGGTGAAATAATTGGGTTATGAGACCCTTAATCCAATTAGTGAATTAATCCCCCATAAGGATTAACTGAGAGTGATAACTGTAGGTGGGTGGAGTGTTGCTGGAGGAGGTGAGTACCTGAAGGTGTGTTGTTGGGGTGTATATTTTGTCCTTCTTGAGCAGAGCTCTCTTTCTCTCTGCTTCTTGGTGGCCATGTCCAAGCTGCTTTTCTCCACAACACCCTTCCACATGACGTTCTGCCTCACCTTGAGCACCAAGAAATGGAGCTGGCCATCTATGGACTGAGACCTCTGAAACCATGAGCCCCCAAATAAACTTTTATTCTTCTAATTGTTCTTTACTTCTATGACAAGATTGGTCATAGAAATAAGAAAGCTAACTAAAACAGTTGGATTCTTTTAAAATATAGTACCTACACTAATACCAACTTGGAAATGTATTAGATCAGAATTTCAAAAGGATATTTAAAGCAGATATGAACTGCTTATTTGCTGGATGATTCATTCACCTTCTAATTTCTCTAGAGTATTCTTGTAGAAGATTTTTTCCCTTGCAGTGTGCTGTTTTAGCAGAAACAGAAATCTAAAATTGAGGCTTATTATTTATTTTTGGAGCCCCTGGAGAGAAGAAACTCACAGGCAAAATATCTGATCACATATTGCATATCTAACCATGGAGACAAATCTTTCCCCAATTATTTTGACTCTTACTTTCAAACTCTTGCACAAACCATCTACCTGTATAGAATGTATTCATTCCTTTGGATACATGGCCATATCCCATGTTTTCCACGCCCAACTAAAACACATTTTCCAGGAAGTTTTCTGGACAGGTCAGAAACCTTGTTCCCTTTGTTTTGATTTTATTCCAACATTTTTTTTTAGAAAAAAAAATTGGAATTGGGAGTGTGCATGTTTCTTATTTCACTTTGTGGACATGTGGCTATGATTCCAGAATAATGAAGACTAAGAAAAGAAAAAACAATGTGAGGGGCAAATGTTCACTCTGCCCCTGCATGCTTATAAAAGTCCAACCATGGTCTTTCAAGACATTAGCTATAATTACTGACTGCTATGCCAACCAATATAAAACACAGTGAGAGGTGTTTTATGTTAGGATGCACTAGTATGAGCTGGCACCACCTGGCCAATGCTGTTGATGTATATACCCCTTCTCAACCTCAGGTTCAGCAGTGTTATCTTAGTAGTTTAAAATGGGCCATTGCAGGAGCATGTACACCATGGACATCAGCAAATGATAAAAAAGATTAATATGTTTTTTTTCAATCCAGCAAGCTAGTTTATCAGCGCTCTATTTCATTTATTTTTATTACTCTTCTACATCTTTTATAGACTCATGTTTTTCCCTATGTTATTCAATATGGAGTAAATTTATGATACCTGTATTAAAGTAATTGTCTAATTCTATATTCTAACTCAGAGGTTGGTTACCTGTGGTGGAATATTGTCTGCTTGTTTTTTACATGGCCTATGAGTTAAGAATGATTTTACCTTCTTAAAGGGTTGTAGAAAACAAGCAAACATCATTAGCCACCAGAAAAATTAAAATAACAAACACAATGAGATACTGCTTCATAGCAGGATAGCTACAGTAAAAAAAGAGAAAATAATAAGTGTTAGTGAGGATACACAAAAATTGGTACAGTACAGTTCCTTAAAATGTTAAACCATAGAGTTGCCATAGCAAGCCCATTCCCTGATGTATATGCAAGGGAAATAAAACTTATGTTTGAACAAAAAACTTGGCAAAAATGTTCATAACAATATTATTCATAATAATAATCTCTCCAAAGTGCAAATAAACTCAAATGTCCACCAGCTAATGAACAGATAAAATGTGGTATAACCATACAATGGAATATTATTTGACCATTTGAAGAAATAATATGTGTTGAAACATGGAAGAACTTTAGAAATACTATGCCAAGTGAAAGAAGCCTGTCACTAAGGACAACAAATTGTACGTTTTCTTTTATATGACATGTCCAGAACAGGCAAGTTTTACAGAGACAGAAAGTAACGTTGGCTGCCAGGGATTTGAGGGAAGAATGAATTAAGGAGTAACTGTCTGAATGTGCATGGGTTTCTTTTGAGGGTGATAAAACTATTTTAGAATTTATTGTGGTAATGCATGTACCAGAACACTGAATTTAACATTTAAAAAAAGTGAATTTTATAATATCTCAATAAAATAATATTTTTTAAAAAGTGGTTCCTAGACTTGGGATTGCACATACCAGTAAAGCATCCCCAAAATTTAGGAATATACCACAGATACCTAACTTGTTTGTTTTGGGTAAAAAAGAATATGTATTGACCATCTACTATCAATATAAAGTTTATAAAAGAAAGGAAATTTTAATGCCTAAGATTTAATCAGCAATGAAGAACAATTTTTAACTGGAATGAATGTAGCTTCACTAAAATAATATTATGAATTTTCATAAATAAACTACAATATATAACTTACCTTGTTTTAAAAAGCATTTTTATATTGCTTGAAGCATAAAAGCACTTGTTATTATTTTAAAAAAGACTCAAGTATAGAAATAGTTAACATAGAAGATGTTATTTAAGTCTTGAGTTTAATAGTTATATAATTAGGTTATGTGTTTTAATGATTGATTTATTGATAATGTAAAATAAAAAAAACTGAATGGATAAAATACTTTATTCAAAACATGTAAAGTGATATATTCAAAACTCCAAAAATAAAAGACAATTTCTGGTAACTTAAAAATAAAGAATATCTAAAAAAAACTCACATTAACATCTATTTAAAATACAATCTCAAATTCAAGGCTAATCTTTGACTTTCTCTATTTTACAACATCTGAGCTAGAATATCCCTCTTTACCCATGTATACTGTTAAGTAACTGTTTCAGTTCTAAAACTGAAAAATATAATTTAGGACAAGAAAGAATACATACTATTGATCACTTTCTAGACATCAAAATAAAAAGTTCAAGTGACTAGAAACTAATTTTCACTATGAAAAAGAAGTTAGTAAAACACTGCTTTTGAAAACAGTGGGTGGATTAGTGTTCTGATTTGAGCTATACAAATACTTATTTCTACTTGAGGACACTCCATATCATCCACTATGAATTTATATAGGACACGACATTTGCAAAAAGCCTTCGCCCCATTTGTTAGTCAGGACTCAGGACTCACAATACCTAGCTGCAGTGAAATAGCTGAATTAACTTCTGCTTACACAAGGAGAACTAAGGCACAGGGGAGACTTTGCCAGTGCCAGAGCAAGACCTCATTTGCTTCTGGCTCCTTGTGGGAACAGCAAGCTAGATACTCCTTTGCGTCAAGGACATTAATTTACTTAATGGCAGGAATAAAATTCCTGGAATTCGTTGTGGGGGAATTCATTTTGGCTACATAAGTAAAAAAGTTCAGAGCATGGATAAGGCAGAGGTTTCAACAGGCAAAAGGTTAGTGGGGAGAAAGTTAAAATGAAAATAAAGACTCCTTTCAGTCAGAGATCATTTTTCAGAAATAAAAACAGCAAAACAAGAATAGGAAAAAAAATAGCTGAGGAACTGTAGTTTCTCTTTTCTAAGCCAAGGGGCTTTTATAAAAGCACTTTCAGAGAAGGATCTCTCTTGAAGATAACCCTTATATATCTTATCCTCCCCCATGGCATAAAACCCTATGAGTTAGAGAGCACTAACTTACAGGATAAAACTGAGAAGTAAAGAAGTTAAGAGGTTAAGACCCATGAAGAGTGGATAGGCTGGAGCAGATGTTGTGTCTTAAAGCATTGGCTTAGAAATAGAAACAGAAGGTAGAGGATAAACAGAAACTTTTATGGATAGACAAGTGGGATAATCCAGGGATCCAGTAGCAATACCAGCTACTTAACTTTTTAAAAAATTTTTTTATGAAGGATTTTGAATTTCAAGTATATAATGAAATCTAAGATGACAAATACTCATCTGAGTATTGAAATGCTCAGTTAAAGGAAACACATGCAATAAATTCTCATAAGGCTATGTGAAAAAAGCAGAGGCATACATGAAACAGAGTGGGCAAGTTCTAACAAATACATTTAAGACAAACTACTGCTGCCTCTAATTAAAAATATAAAGAACAGTGATCCACCAATAAGACTTGAGGAATTTAATTTAGCCTGATCAATATGCTAGGGTGAATTTTTAAAAAAACTGGTCATTATTGGGAAGATATTGAAAACCAAAACAACAGTGCCCATTCACTTGGAAAACCATGTGCACTTCTGGGTTTCATAGCTCCACTGTGAGTTATGAAGGGAAACTAACCTCTGGAGGAGACACATAAAACACCTCTTCATGGCTGTCAGATACATATGGAGTAGGGTAGGCCACAGTTCTAAGTCAGTGTAGCAAATCTGATGTTTTGGATTCCCAGTGAGGCTTTCCCTCAAGGTCTCCTCTAATCAACTTTCACAATTAAATCCCATGCCATGGAAATAAATACAATCAGTGTAGGTCATGATACCAAGGATACTGCTGGGCCATGGGGGACTGGTCAAAGAAACTTCAAATGGTAGTGCTGGGAAAATCCATAAGAGGGCAATTGTTTGTTCATCCATCTTTAGAAGAAGCAAAAGATTGACTATAAGGCTGCTTTTGGTTTATCAAAGAGTATATGGGGTGTCAACTATGATCTAATAATAACTTAAAGTAAAAAAAGATATCTACACTTGATCTGCCTCCTGTGTAACTCCTGTGCTTCTGGCAACTGTAAACAACATAGCTGTAGAACAGAAACACCTAGAAGACGGGGCCCAGCTCAGTATTAATTCATGGAGATGTTGTTCTTTTCCATAAGTTTACAAGACACTGATATTCAGAAAACCTGGTTCTCTGAAACTCAAGCATTTAACACTAAATTTCACAGCAGGAAGATAAGAACATACCTAGTTACTTGATATAGATAATAGCCTTAGGTCCCAAACACTGATTGGGAACAATGGAATAGATTTATTCATAACCAACAGAATGGAGAATGTTTTATTTGTCAATAGTAGTTTCTCTTCTTTCTGAGATTCAGAAGGAACTTCTATATCATGGTTCCAATTGATAATTTATGATAAAAAAGATGAATAGTTTCTTTGAATTATTTTATATTCTCTTATTCTAGTCTACTCAGTTTCAAACTTCTATAATTGAGTTGAAATTTAAGTAGAGGAGAATAAGTAATACAGAAATGGTCATACAGTAGTAATAAACATAGTATTTTACAAATTTAGGCTGGCAATGGAAATTTAAATATACTCCTCCCCCTTTCTCTCTGTTTCTCTCTCTCTCTCTCTCTCTCTCTCTCTCTCTCTCTCTCTCACACACACACACACACACACACACACACACACACCCCTGCAGGGAGAAGGGGCAAGCTGTCACTAAGAATAAATGCCGATAAATTTTCTTCAGCAAGTAGTTGACTTTAGAGGTATGAAAACCTGAGAAATCCTTATAGAATCATGTACATTTAATACAATGTCTTGAAATTGGGAATGTTAATCAGTCTTTATGTATACCTTGGGGGTAGTTGGTTGGTTAACGTTTGAAGTATCCCAATCAGGACTACACACTCCAGGGGCTTTAGCATTTGAAAAACTGTTCACTTCAGAGACTATTTGTCTTTAGTTTAACACCAAAGACCTTGTTGATAAGTGAGTATTTTCAAAAGTCAAATTAGTGGCATTAAAGCTATGTGGAATGGCCTAAGTAGTATAGGGCACTCCAGCTCTCCATGAACAAGCCTGACCTAGGATTCCTAACTCATCCTGTGCAAAAGTCAAATGGTCTACTGGCTACCTGGCTGAAACTGCTGGGATAGTTGGATTTACTTCTACTAACTCTTTTAGGTAGGATATCATTAGAATACCTTAAAGGACAGAGATAGACTCTTTTCAAGCTTACAGGACAGGTTGGATGGCTGTTCTGGTGGCTACTTGCTTACAAACACACATGACACAGTGCTTAGCTAAGACCTGAGTTCAGTGTAAAAAATCACCTGATGAGGCTGGAGGAGAGGTAAAGCCCTCCCACCACCAGCTATTAGAGGCTACTAAAACACCCAATAATTGTAAATGCCCAAATTGGCAGAGGCCAGCTTATCACTTGGTTTGATGAGAGAAACCCATGCATTTCAACAAAGGTAACAAGATTAATCCAGTTATAACCTATAGTTTAATAAGCTTGCAAGTATTATTTTTTAGTTAATAGGAATTAAAGTCCATGGTTCTATAAGGTCTGCCGAAACATGGTGGATGAATGCCATGCCAGTCAAAAGCCAGAAGGAGATAAGCACAGAGCTGAGCCACAGGTGAGTCCCTGACATTTCTACTTCACACCCTTTCTATTTTTCTCCTAGTTTTCTACCAAAGGCACCTCTTTTCACCTGTCCACAATACCAGTGTTACCACCCCTGGGAGTTCAATGAAAGTGAGAAAAAGAAACAGAGCAATAAGTGTATCAAAGAACTACCTTGATGAAGGATGTCAGAGAGAAGTTTGTGCCCACTAACACCCAACCAAGTAGGATAGAATGGGTTTGAGTTTTAGTTGTTATTTTGTAGCTGTGGATATGAGAGCCTTTCTGAATATTTAGAGAACATCAAAACCTAATTAAAAAATGAGCATATCCACTTGTTTTCACCTTAATATCTCTTATAGTTTTCTTCCATGATCCTTCCTATACCTCTGCTTAAAAATGGGGAAAAATATCAAGCCAATTATATTTCCTAACACTAAAAGCAGATTGGAAAAAAAAAAGTAATAGCTGACTGATGATCAGCATGACCTATGGTGGTGGCCTGGTGTGGAATGTAAGCCTGTCTGTTCCCCTGAGGGCTCTTGGAAAGAGGACAAAACAAGTCTGGTCCTATCCAATGAGGTAATTCATGTAAGGTGCTTGTTCTGGAACCTAGTTCATACTATGCACTCAATAATGTTAGTTGTTAGCAGTAACTGGTAAAACAAGAACCACCACTAGTTATAGCAACATGCATTTTTCCATTCTAGCTAAAGCTTAAAATCTACAATTCAGACATGAGACTTTCCATAAGGGAAATGCTTATTATAGTCAAAGTAATGTCAGCTACTTGCAGTTAGCTATACTTGAATTAGATCAAATTAAAATTTCATGTTGCTACTTGGTTCTTTCTGGGGACATTAGAGTTCTCTAAATGCTGATAAGGGTGGCAGACATTGAAGTTCAATATACAATAGAGTGAAAGGCATTTATTGGTTTGGAACCTTATAATTTCCTGTCCATGATCTCCTTGTTTAATTCTCAGGAAGATATTATAATCTGCTTTATGGAATAGACAACTGATGCCCAAGACAGGTTAAGTGACTTGCCCAATTTTCCATAGTAAAGGGTAAAGCTGGGAATAGAACCTGTTCTTTTCAACCTCTACATTCCAGGGAATAAGAGATTTGAAGGCAGTCTTAACTGTATGTAATGAATAGCACCAGGAAATCAGGGCAGGAAGAGACTGAACAATGATGGGGAAAAAATGCATTTTAAACTACCATGAAAGAGGACTTAGGAAATTTTCTCAGAAGGATGAAGAAACTGTCCTGTGTCTTGTAAACAAGATCAGAGAAAACAATAAGGGAGCCAGCTCATTTAGTTTGCTGTATACCACTTTATATTCTACTATGTGCATGTTGTAGCAAAGCCTAGCGCAGGTAAGAACTGCATATTATTATGTGTCCCCAAAAGCATGGACTTCTTCAAATTTAGAACACATAAAAATCCTAGGAATAGGGAAAACTATTACAGAAGAGATAATAAGTCTCTGCCATTTAATTCTTGTCCTGTCATGTTAGGCTGATCCTAGGTGATGCAGATGCTTCTTCCTATTAGTGTGGTGTGCAAAGAACCCAGTGTTTTGCTCTTGCAGTAACAATACAAACTCTCAAAGATGGGCTACATATAAAATAGGCAATAAAGGCTGTGTTTAAGGTGAGTGTACACCCTTTCCAAGTGCTATGAAGATTTATTTCTAGCACAGTGAATTTTAGTAAACCAGTCATGGTATCTAATATCAGCTGTATATTATACCCCTAAACTTCACTCATGGACATTTAAAGTCTAACTTCCACATTTAAAAGGCATCATCAGGCAGTCTAGGCTCTAAATTTGGAGATCAACAATTTTGGATAGCATTTTTTTAGTTCAGGAGTCTAGTTGATCAAACCCTTTTAAAACTCTTCTCAATTTAGTTGTTTTCAGAGAGAGAATATGATAGGCACCAGAATAACCTCTTATATGACCCATGCAAAGGGTCAATGGCTGTAAAATCTACCAGTTTGTTCAAGAAATATCAGAGCTGACTGAAAGGCAAAGAGGATACTGAGCTAGTTGGCTGTAAGAGAGATGTCTACATCCTGAAATTTCTTTTCCATAACAACATGAAGAATGTGAAAGGCAGACAGTGGTCCCTCTTGGGAAGGTGCTGAAGAAAGGACAAAGGACTCCTGAAGCCCAGTGCTTCTGAATTCCTTTCTGTGGTACAAACGAAGACATCTGTACTTTGTCTGGGTTCACAGTGTGCTTTTTTGAAGTTAATTCAACAATCGTTTCCCCAATAAGTCCCTAGAAACCATTCCCAGTACTTAAGGCATTTTTAAAGCTTTGTAAAGGAGGTAATGCACCACCACAACCCCCAGTATTTATAAGACACTTTGCTGTCACAGAGAGCTCTGAATAGTCATCTTATTTTTGAAAAACAATGCAAGGATTCCCATACCTTCAGCTACACTCACTCAGTGTTGGCATTCCAAGCAATAAAGTTGATTATCTTCTTTGTGACAGAGGCAGTAAACTCTAACTCAGAGGTAGCACAGTGATTCTGCAATAAGAGTCATTGGAGTTTTACCCTTTGATGCTCTACATCTATTGCCTTTAAAATTGCCAAAGATTTGAGTTGGAATTTAAGCTTCCTATTCTCCAGAATTATTGGTCCCTAGGTAATGGAGGGAGAATGTATTACTACTGTAGAACAATGACGATCATTTGTCTGACAACCTATGGAACTGAAAGAGGAAAACACACTCAAACACAAACTAAAGCCAGTACAACATGAATCATAAAGTTTCTTTGGTATCTCATTAGAAATCTAGGTTAATGTTCTCCTTTCCCTTTGCTATGTTAGGTTGGGAATGTGCACTATTTTATTTCAGTGCTCCTGATACTCTTCCCTAAGATATAACAAGCTTGTAGTATTATACCTGTGACACATCTCTAATCTTCCAGAATACACAGTAAATCTATACTTTCCTTCAGATGTGAGAAGTCAGTGATGGGCATTTGCACATGTACCTGTGATCCTTCTGTCTGTGCCCACCCACTGTAATTACTACTGTTAATCCCCATGATGGAAAGTTGGCAAAGGGAGAGGAGGAAACTCCCAGAAGACATTTCAAGACATCAAAGTTTAAAGGATACCCTGGTAGATAAGTCACTATATTGTTTGTTTGTTTGTTTTTAGCATTTTTTTTTACCCTTCTCAATGAGGTAAAGTATGGGAGGAAGAATATAGGACATGTGGGTTTAGCACATATGCTATATTAAAGTGGTTTTATTTTTTAAGAAATTAATTTTTGAATTTTTCACCTGACTTTTCAGAGCAGGAGTTCTTTCAGGTGATTTTCAGTAGGCTTTTCTGAGGTAGATAAAACATGGAAGGTAAGCAGTGTGAAGTATGTAGGAGAGCTAAAGCCCATGTGGACTGATGTTAGTTTGAAATTCCAGAAGTGAAAGCTGAGTATAATCCTAGAGAAAAGTGGGGACAAGGATAAAGGCTGTATACCATTTAGGCAGGGATTTTAGAAATTAATCGGAAGAAAATGGGCTAATCTGGTAAAAAGGACAGGACTGTGGGAACTCGACAGAGCAATAGGCGAACTTCTATTACATACAGCTAGTCTCAAGTAGGCAGGTAATAGCAAGAACTGTGGATCCGCAAGACCTTACTGACAGAGAAGGGACATATATCACCGTGACAAGGCTATTTAAAAGCAACTGACAGGATTGAAGGTTTAACTGCCTTTTGTTATTGTTGTTTCTGGATAAAGAGCAAATCTTGCCTCTTTCCTCAGGCCTTTTACACAGGTATTGTAATTTCATTAAGCATGTCAGGGAAATCTAAATCCCAGCTAAACAATCAGTGAAATGGATTCTGAACTCATTTTTCCATCCCTTTGAATTAGAGATGAACAGGCTGGCCTGCCTGAGACCCGGCGAGTTTAATACTACCAGCTGGGGCCTTTCTTTCTGGAGAACGACTACAGTCATCACAGGCAGATGCTGCACTTCCAAATGAACATGCCATTGTAGGCCAAATGTTAGTAGTTAAACACCATCATCACTGAACCACACAAAGCGACAGTCAAGTTCACAAACACAGCTGGTGGTTAAGAAACACTTAATGAAGGAAAGAAATCTGCTATTAGCTCCAAGTCATTCATCAAGACTTCCAATAGAGTTAGATTGGGATGGGTTATACTAGAGAGAATAAAATAACAATTGGCCTCAGTTTCTCTCCCCAATCTAATAATAAACATTTGTTAGAACAACCATTGGTAAAAGAGGAAAATCACACATAATGTTCTCGTGGGTTGATGTAGACTCTCTTGGGGTCGTTGTTTTGATGATGTTTGCCAGGGCTCCGGTCTTGATAGCACATCTGATTGTAAAGGGGGTACATTTGCTGAATCCCATCTTCTCCTGCTGGGTTCTCATCGTCAAAACTCTTGCTATTTAGTCCATTCTAAAAATTCAAACATTGTTTACATTAGCAGAGAAGTTTGTTTGCATTTTTCTATCACTTTGGGGGGAAAAATAGACAAAAACAGAATTCATTAAAATCTGTGTCCCTGATTCATAACCTGATGAGGAATAGAATGGCAAGGTAAAGTTCAACAACTTATCATTTTCCAATCATCTGTTGCTTACAATACCTGAATAAGAATGATGGCAGGCTCTTAAATACAAAATTGCAACTGAAGGGGCCTGTGATTGGTTTAGGTTTTGAAATTAAGAGTTGGTATCAGGTAAGATAAACTGGAGAAGAGCAAGGTTATGAACTTCAGGAGTCTCTCAAGCAAGGCTCAAGCTTAGAATTGACACATGATATATAAAGAGAATTAAAACAAAAAGAAACCTCAAAATTCAGCACTGAGGAATTAGGGAAAGGACACAGCAAAATGAACTGGCACTTGACCTTATGCCTGACAACACTGAGAATAAAAAAGGCTGCCCAAAATATCCTTTTGTCTTGGCCTTTCTTTCAGGCTTGATCTTGAGCCACAGTTGACTTGTACAGTAAAATTATTTCCACATGATGCTCTGTGGTGTATCTGGTACAGACCCCTCTGCCTGGTGACTGGTTTCATAACATCTGATTACTTCTGAAAATACTTAGAAGTAGTTCTTAGATTACTTCTAAGAGTGAGGAAGCTCAAGGTCTTTACCAAATCATAGCACAGGCACTCTAATAGAGAAGAGATGAATAAAACGAACTTTTGTGGACATCCAATGATATTTTAATACTCATGTGAGTAACCAGCTCTAGCTGGGCAGATCCTGACAACATGGCCATGCTACTTACAGAGTGTGGGAGACCGCAAATTTCTCTTTCTTTTTTCTGAGTCTGCAAAGGCAAGTGTTCAGTCTGGAAGAAGAAATAAAAAGACAGGCATTTTAAAGCACCAACACATGGTGAAACATTTCAACCAATACCAGGAAGACTCCTATTTTTAAAACAGCCAATCGTGTTTTAAGTGTCTACCAATTAAGCAAAATGATGTTCTACAGGAGAATGGAAAAAGCAACTACACACTCATTCTCTCTCCCGCCTTCCCCTCCTGGCTCCAGACTTGTTTTACAAAGAAAAACATACAGAACATCTGCTGCAGAAACTTTATATCTTACTTGAAAGCTCAGCTAGGTTTTCTGCCCTTTCCCAGGAGGGACATTTTTTCATTAGTAAGTAATTTGGGGGTAGAAATGAAACATTAAAGATTTCATATATATATGTCATCCTCATTTTCCTTATTATTCCCCCATATCCAATCCCACAGATTATGAAGGGGTTCATCACTTTCAAATCTCAGAGGGTCTTTCTCAATTTCCCTCTGCCTTCCCAATACATACCGTACACGTTAGACCCCACTTCAAATACCACAATTTTTTTTTTTTTTTTGATACCAGAGATTGAACCCTGGAGCATTTTACTACTAAGCCACATCCCCAGCCTTTTTTTTTTTTTTTTTTTTTTTAGACAGAATCTTGTTAAGATGCTTAGGGGCTCACTAAATTGCTGAGGCTGGCTTTAAACTCGTGATCCTCCTGCCTCAGCCTCCCAAGCTGCTGGGATTACAAGCCTGCACCACTGTGCTTGGCAAATATCATATCTTTGTGAAGCTTGGTACAGCATCCTCAGGCATCTATAATCACAATAATTTTTTGCTTGCTTGTCTTCTTTACTAGACAGAATTCTGGTTGTAGTATCTTGCAAACATTATCTCACCTAATTTTTATCAATAATTCTACAAAACTGGTATCTTTATTTCACAGGTGACTAAATCTGAGACTCAGAGTGGTTAAGTAAGGTATTTCCCATCTATGGTTAAGTAAGGTATTTCCCACACTCTAGCAGAGGCTTCTGAAATACTAAGAAGTGAATAGTTAATGAATTGATTGGAATCTACCATCAATTCTTGATACCCTATGTCAAGGTTATCCACATTACAAATTATGACAATTTTGTTGCCCTAGTCATATTCAGCATGATTGTAGGGTGCTTTACACATGAATAGTTGATACTAACTAGACAGGACCAGCTTCATAAATGTGTGACCAGGCACACAGAATCCTTGGCATTTAATGCTCTGAAGTGGTTATCTTAGAATTTTTAAATTACTTTATTATAAACTTATATTTTTAAATAGCTTAACAGAACAAAGGAGCTATTAAATAATAGACTTTAGGGACATGAAGTCTTAGCTCAAAGACATTTTGCCTCCTGATGCTATTCCTGGCTGTTCTTCTCCCACCCTAGTGCCCAGGTCTCACCAAGCATTCTTCTTCCAACCACTGCTGCACTCCACCCTAGCAGGGGTCAGAGCGCTAGTTCAGGGAAGCTTAGGGTCAGGTGTACATGGAGGTACATGGAGGCCACATCCCAGTGAAAACAAATCTCCTACTCATCCCCAATCTAGGTACCTAATATTGCCATCATGACATTTCTTAATTTTGAACAATGTATCTTGCATTTTCATTTACACTAGGCCTCACAACTATGAGGTCAGTCCTGCTCCAAGGAAAACAGACTTGTTAAAAAATACTTCAAGATAAAATTAGCATTTTCTTTTGTTTCTTCTCTTCACTCTCTTGGATTATCCCTGTAGTTGTCTCACTTTCATTTTAATATGGATAGTTAAGAAATGATTCTATATCACTCATAGTTGAATCTTATTTGATAAGAGGCAGAGGAATTAGAAGCTTCTCTGCAGAGAGGATACGTGTGGAATTTCTAAGCCACTAGAGTTATAGTACTCTTTCTGAAAAGGTAGCTGGATGTCTTAAAAATTGACCTTATTTATAAACTGACTTCTTTCACTTCAAGTATACCCTGTACTGCAATAATAAAACCGAACCATGTTTGTGTTGAGTTTTAGAAGAACAAATTGGTAAAAGCCATCATAACCTACTATCTCTTTTATTAGCAACAAGGAACTTTTCATAAGGTCATGTCACAGTCTACTCACTTTTTTCTTCATGTTTAATAGTGTGACTCAATTTCTAAGTCTCACAATTTCATAGAAGGGAAAAGCAACTAAGGTGATAATGTTCGAAGCAACCCCTGCTTCCAAAAAGGAATAAGAGTATCTACAAAATGCATGCAACAAATGATTTCTGGTGCTTGTTTGTTCCTTATTTAATGGTCTGCTCATGTGAAAGTGAAAGAAAATAGAAAATAAATCCTGAACACAACCACCTTTGATGGCAATAAGAGGTATCTTCCACTCTGGCCCCTGCCTATTCCTCCTATTTGTGGCAGTGTGTAGAAAGTAGGGATATGTATAAACAGTGGAAGAGAAGCACATTGGGGACACATGATGTGGATGAAAGATGTGCTGTTCCCTCTTTACTGTAAAAAATTCCAAATGGTAAATCAACACAACCGGATACTAAATTATTCACTTCTTCTTGAACATGCTGTGTAACACCTGCATTTGGTCATCAGTGAAGCACAAAAACAACCTTAAAGTATCCTGAGTAACAAAGCAACACATATAATAATGTTAGGGAACTACAGAGGCTAAAGACTTACTTTGTTTTAATACAAACAGATTTCAAAGAGTCATGGGTCTTATGAGTAATAACAGGATTGCTACTTTTTCCCTCATGGTAGGAGATATAAAATTAGCCAGAAGTGGTGCATTTAACAAGGAAGGACATGAGAAAGTTTCTAGCTCTGAACAAGAGTAAACAGTGCATGAGCACTACAAACTATCTTCATGCATACTGACTGGACAGTAAGTGAATGTGCACGGTCCCCTCACCATTTCACCTTCTAATTCTCCATCATTAAATCCCTACAATTCACAGGAGCCCATGAATTTTACAATGTAGAAATAAGATGTGAATTCTACTGACTTTCCTTTTCAATTAATAAACTTTTTTTTTTTTAACTATAGGTTTAGGTTCACAGGAAAGTTGAGTAGAAAACATAAAGAGTTCCCATATAGCTTTCCTGTACCTCCAACATACATACATACCACCCCATCAACATCTGGCACCACAGGGGCACATCTGTTATTAAAGACAAACTTTCATACACACCATTATCCCTTAAAGTTTAGATTACAGAGTTTACTCTCATGTTGTACCTCACATAGGCTTTAACAAATGTATAATGGCATGGATCCACCACTGTAGTATCTTGTAGAATAGTTTCACTGCTCTTAAAGTTACTTTTGCTCCACTTATGCATCCTTTCCCATCTACCCACTCCTGGAAATCACTATGCTTTGCTGTCTCCATTGTCTGTATTATCCAGAATGTCCTGTAGTTTTAATCATTCCATATGCAGCCTTTTCAAGTTGGCCTCTTTCACTT
This sequence comes from Callospermophilus lateralis, assembly GCF_048772815.1. NCBI lineage: Eukaryota > Metazoa > Chordata > Mammalia > Rodentia > Sciuridae > Callospermophilus > Callospermophilus lateralis. The sequence continues at coordinate 66,224,805 of NC_135314.1, forward strand.
TATAATACTTAAGGTTCCTCCATGTGTTTTTGTGGCCTGATAGCTCATTTCTTTTTAGCACTAAATAATGTTCCATTGTCTGGATGTACCCCTTTATTCATTTGCCTATTAAAGAGCATCTTGGTTGCTTCCAAGATTTGGCACTAATGAATAAAGCTACCACAAACATCTATGTGCAGATTTTGTATGGACACAGGTTTTCAATTCATCTGGATGAAAATCAAGGAGCATAGTTGAGGGATTGTGCAGTAAAAGAATCCCTAGTTTTATAAGACATTTTTTTCCAAAGTGAGCACACCAGTGTGCATACCCACCAGGAATGAATAGAGAGTTCTATTGCTCCATATTCTCTCCACTATTTGGTGCTTTTAAAAAATTAATGACCACAGTGTATAAAGTGTCTTACATAATACCTTACCTATGTTTAGTACGTAATATATATGAATAAAACTAATGTTTGAACACTATATATTATTCTATTTTTCTTGTATCTTTTCCTAGAAAGCCTTAGGCTATTCTGAATCTATAATACATATTTTGATTTCCCTACTTAATGTACTAGACTGCAGCTATTTCTGTTGAACTACAATCTATATTCACTCTTCAGATTTACTGAAGTCATGTGGACTGTCATTCCTGGCTTGTAAAGGCAACATTGGCTTTTTGTGTTTGATTTGTTGTCTTAGTAAACATTTTACTTTATCTGACCCAACAAATATGCTAGAATTCCATTTTTAATATGTATTATGTTTTACTCCACTTCTATATAGATAATGTTTTTAAATCCCATAAGCATAGCTTTCAGAGTTAAGGTTTATTTTCAGTGATGACAGACCTCTCAAGCTGCTTATTGTTATGGGGCCTACAAAAACCCGGGAAGAGCCACTTGCTTTGAAAGTGGAAAATCTTCAAACCAGAGTCTTTTGGGGACTGTTGCCCCCATTGCTGAATTTAAGTCTTTCTGGGCTTTAATTTTCTTTCATAATTTCATCCTCTAAAAGTTCTATATTTCCTTTGTTAGGACTATACTTCCCCTGTCTTCTTAAGCTTTTCCCTAACACGTACACTCTCCTGGTCAGTCCTAACTGACATTTACCTTTTACAGGAGTTTCTGAAACCTAGAGCAGTCAGAACTCCTGCTTCCACCCATCTGTTGGGACCACCACACTCTTCACTTCGTGGACTCCGGTATCTAGATCACTGCCTTCTCCCTTTGCTCATGCCATCATTTTCAGTGACCTTGATGTTCACAGAGATGACTCATCTTATACTCCCATCCCATTCTTTGATCTTTGTCTCTACTTGAGCATATCACTCCCACACCAACAAGAATCTCTTGTCATGTTCTGAAATTTTAGGCCTCTACTCTCTCATTGGTCTTGCCAACCAATTCCTTCTTCCCGGTTTTCAGACCTATCCAAGCTTCTCTCATCTTAAAAGAGAAATGAAAGGACAGTATATTTTAAAACACTGAATTCCAAAATCCTTTACACACCTCCTAATCCTCAGCTTTACAAGATATCACAAACTCACACCTTCCTGCTCAAGGCTTATCATCTTCCTTCAGTTTCTAAGGCTCTAAGTGAAGGTGTAGTCTTGTACCCCATGTGTAACTGGTTGGTCCTCCAGTGCTGCCTTCCATTTTCAAGCATTTGCTAAGCTTCCATGTCACATCCCTTGGTAATTTTCCACTGATACTTATGTCACAGCAGACATAACTAAATATTTTAATGTGGACTAACTACTTTTTATAGAAAGAGTACATGTTATATGAAGAATGCATGAATAATGAATAGTACTTAATTACTTTGATTCTGTATGAATTCTTGTTCAGTCTCTTAGAAAAATGGAACAAATTGCCATACACTGCTCTCTTATGCCTGTCAAGAAATCCTGAACCCTTCATAATTCAACACTTTATATTACTTTTTCCTTTTAGTTTTATTTGTGCTTTCCAATTTTATTACTGACCAGGTAAATCATGTCCCCCTCTCTCTTTTTTCCCTTACCTGGTCACAGTTTCATACCTAGGGTTCATGTTCAAATAACTTTCCAAATGTCTCCAAACAGAAGTTCTTGGAATTACTGAGCTAGAAAAAACCTTCTTCTGGTCTTTTTTTTGTTCAAGATGCTATCTATCTATTGGCATCTGTAGGGCTTCTGACTATCAGCATGCCTTGTCCTGTCTTCCTTGTGCTGACAAGTAATGCCTTTTTACTTCTGCTAACAGTTGTGATGGAGAATTAAGACAAGAGTAAGCCTTTGTGTCATAAACTGCCTCAGGGCAAAAACTGGGCAAAGTGAATAAAATGATAGTTTTCAGGCACTGGACAACATGCTGCACAAGACTGGGACCTCAATGAAACACACACACACACACACACATACACACACACACACACACACACACTTTTCTGACTTTTCTGCTGGCATGAGAAGGTCACGAGGTCTTGCTGAGCTCAGGACACAGAATTCAGCATTCAGGTAAGTTGAGGTGGCTGGAATCTGTAGGGCATAGTACTAAAGAGAGAGCCTCACACAGAAAAAGCTCCAGAAACTTGCATAGCTTTAACTGCATTTATTCTAACATTCTTGCCTACTAATCCCCTTGGCTGTATATATTAAGCATGGACAAAATACAGAACTAAAAGTGGAAAAAGAGTAAAGTACTAGAAAGTTGTTATCTTAATAATTATAAAAGCTTGATTAAAATTTGGTGACATTTAAGTTCAAGCCAGCCAAAGTAGAAAATCCTCTCTACATGTGAGACTGTATAGGTTCCATATTTTTTGTTACTATAACAAAATAACAGAGCCAGGAGACTTTATAAATAAAGTTAGTTCATGGTGACTTGAGGTTCTGGGTTGCAAGGTGAGGGGCTGCATGTGGTGATGACCTCTTTATTGGCAGAGTGTTGCCATAGCCCAGGGCATACATAACATGGCAAAAGACAAGGAGTATACACGTGAGTGACTGGCCTCAGGATTCCACCACCAGGGTTCCACTCTAATGACCTTATCTAATCTCAATCACTTCCTAAAAGCCCACCTCAAAACACCATAGTTGGTGTACATTTATTCCCTCTTATAACCTCACAACAGGGATTAAACTTCAACACATAAAACCTTGGCAGACACTCAAACCATATCTAAACCAGAAGAGACTCTCAGGAGAGACTCAGTGTCCTGCCTTTAGAGCAAGGTTAAAGCCACACTGGAGAACGGGCAATTGTAGACTACAGATTAAAGCAAGGTTCAAGAAGATCAAGCTGATCTTCAAGAAAATGAGATGACAGTCAGAAAATAACTTAATTTTTATTAATGAACAACAGCAAAATTAAAAAAAAATTGACACTGTAACATTAGAATTGTCCAGCATCCATTTAAAATTTTCTGACCATGAAATAAAGCAGAAATGAACCCAGAAGTGATAGATAATAATGGAATTAGTAGGCAAGAATGTTAGAATAAATGCAGTTAAAGCTAAAAAAGAGAGCATCAAAATAACGAGAATTTTAACAATGATGGAAAAGACAAAAAGAGAGCTCCTAAAGCTGGAAAAAAAAAATACAGTATCTGAAATTTAAAAAGCTACTAGATATCTTAATAGCAGATCAAACAATGACCAAAAAAAGATCAGTGTACCTGAGGGCAGAAACTATCAATAAAAAGAACAGATGGAAAAAGGCCCTCGGTGATCTGGGATTCTATGATTTATGGAATTATAGAAGGAAAGGAAACAAAAAGAATGTTGAAGACCTGCCAAATTTTTCCAAATTTAATGATTTACAATTCTAAGCTCAGTATACCCGCAAAATGACAAACATAAATAAAACCACTTTAACTATGTTTCAAAACAAAATTGCTGAAAACCAACCTTAAGGAGATAAAGATGTATCCAGAAGAAAAAACAAGAGAGTACATGTAGAGAAATACAGTTGAGAACTATCCCTGGCATCTTACCAGTGATGATGGAAGATGAAAACAGAAGATAGCACCACTAGGACCCTGAAGTACCCAATGAAAGAAAGGTCAAACTAGAATTTTTATGTCTTACAAAAATATTTTAAAAATGAAGGCAAAATAGGAAATGTCCAAACAAAAGCTAAGAGAATTTGTGGTCAGTAGATATGTACCATAAGCAGTCTTCTGGGAAACTTCTTTACATGGAATACAACTGACTCTAAAAATAAAAATTTTCAATTTTGACATTTTTTAAAGAAGATACATAATAATTTAAGAAAAAACTAAGAGGAATGGGTTGTCAATTTTGCAACATGGGAAAATTATATGTGTAAGAATAAAGAGAAAGGAAGGAGAAAACAGAAGTAAATATTAAGGTTCATAGATTTTATAAAACAGTACAATGTTATATTAAAGTAGATTAAGTTAAAAATGTATATCTAAATTCCAGATAAATCACTAAAATAGTGAAAACAAATAAGTATAAATAATAAGTCAAGGGCTGGGGTTGTGGCTTAGCGGTAGAGTGCTGGTCTCACATGCGCAACACCCTGGGTTTAATCCTCAGCACCACATAAAAATAAATAAGCAAGATAAAGGTATTGTGTCCAACTACAGCTAATAATAATAATAATAATAAAAATAATAATAAGTCTATAGGTAAATATAAAAACACATGATTCATCTAATTTAAAAGGTGTCAGGAAAAGAAGAAAAAAGGAACAAAAAACCATTGACAGAAATAGAAAACAAATAACAAAATGGTGACTTTAAATTCAGCCATAGCAATAAATAATACTGGAGTAAATATAGAAATTAAAAGCACAGACTACATAAAAAAATCAATATCCAACTACATTGTGATTTATTTGAAATATTTTACATAGATATAGGTAAGTTAAAAAGAAAGAGATGAAAAAACACAATAAAATCATAAAAAAGATTTAAAAACTGGAGTGGCTATAGTAATATCAAAAAATTACTTTAGCGCAAGGAAAATTATCCAAGATACAAGGGGATCTTTCATAAAATAATAAAGTGATCAAATTATAAAGAAGACATAACCCAACACTTATGAAGGTGTACATACCCAATAAAAGAGCTATAGAGACACATAATAACTGACATAACTAAAAGGCAAAATAAATAACATTCACAAATATACTTGGAGCTAATACTCCTTTCTTCTGTAAGAGGAAAACTTGTGTTTATTCAGAAGGCTTGAATTGACCAACAGGACCTAATTGGCATTTATAGAATACTACAGGTAAAAACAGCCGAATACCATTTGATCAGTGCACATGCAACATTCAATAGTTCAAACCAGATGATGTGTCATATAAGAAGTCTCAATACATTTGAAAAGATTGAAATTCCATAGATTATTTTCTAGTCATTATTGTCAGAAAAAAATTTATGAGAAATCAGTAAAAAAAAAATCTTCAAAATTTGTAAATTAAATAATGCATTTCTAAATAACTCAACCAAAAAAGAAATAACAAACCTCTAGATAGGAAATAGGGGGTGGGAGAAAAAAGAAGGGAGAAGGGGAATAGCAAGGATGGTGGAAGGAGATGGTCATCATTATACAAAATACATGTATGAAGATGTGAATTTGGTGTCAACATACCATATACAAACAGAGATATGATAAATTGTAGTATAAAGGTGTATTAAGAATTGTAAAGCAAAAAAAATCAATAAGATAGCTCATGTATAATGGCATAATTTGGTGTGAACATACTTTATTTAGAGTTATGAAAAATTGTGCTGTGAATGGATAATTATGAATGTAATGCATTCCACTATTGTCATGTATGAAAGAAAGAAATAAAAAAGAAATAACAAAAAGATAGAAAGTATTTTAAATTTAATGAAAATTTAAAAAATCATAATACAAACTTCTTGGGAATTCAAAGATAAGTGCATATACTTCAAATGCTTGTACTAGAAAACTTGGTACTTTAAATGAGGTTTGAAAAAGAAGAAAGTCTCAAATGTTTTTTAATAATCTAAAATTTTTCTTTAAGAAAGTCAAAGAAGAACAACAAATAAAATCCAAAGAAAGAAAAAGGAAAAGGAAGAACAAAGAGTGAACAACTCATAATAATGTACAAACACTGAAGAGAGTAAAACTGATTCTTTGACAAGATCAGAATATTAGAAAACCCCTAGCAAGAAAAACGAGAAAATCGGATCACTATGAAAATGAAAAACGTGACATTAAATTAAAAGGAAAAAAAGAAATGTGTTGTAAACAATTGATGCTAATTAATTTCAACAACCTAAAGGAAATGAACAAAAGTCTTGAAAGACACAAGTAAAATTCTTTCCACAAAGAACTTCCTAGTATATACTATTAAAAATTTAAAGAAGGACACATACTACTCTTAAATTCTTTCAGCAAATGGGGAGATTAAAACACCTTACATAACTCCTTTAGTGAAATTCTTTCTGTATAGCAAAACCAGAGAGATATTACAAGAAAATAAAGCTAAAGATTTTCATTAATTCCCCCAAACTTTACATTGAAATAGCATTCAACAGTTGAATGAGTAAAAAACAAATTATGGTATACCTAATAAAGTAGGGTACTTCTCATTAATAAAAATATAAAACTGTACACTTAAAATATGGCGTTGTGCTGTACAAATTATATCTCAATAAAATTGAGTTTTTAAAAAACTGTCTGTTTCTATCTTATTATAGCAACTACGTTTATGAAGAGATAAGGCAGAATGAGAAGATATTGATAGAGTTTGGAATCCACTATGATAAAAATACATAGTAAATTCTCAATACATTGTAACAAATTGTTCCCTATGCAGACATTTTTCTGCTACAGTAGCCAATTGCTTATTTGTGTTCTTATAACTGAGTTACTAATCTGTAAAGATATACAAATATGTCTAACATACATAATTCACAAAGTATGGATTCTACAAGGCCTATATGATATTATATTGCCTATCTGTGCAGTACCTCTCTGAAACAATTCATAAACCATTATTAAAACTATGGACCTATCTGGGTGCTAAAGCTTATGCCTGTCCCAGTTACTGACAGGCTGGGGTAGGAGGATCATTGAGTTGAGAAGTAGGACGTCAGCCTGGACACTATAGCGAGGCCCTGTTTCAAAATACAAAACAATCCCCCACCCCCAAACAAAACAAAACTGTTAACCAAAGGTTGATTTCCCTTTGTTAGGAGAGAGGCCCATGTTGTAGGAACAATAACTATAAAGACTATTCTAATCAAGCAGAATTTATAACAACATTAATTAGACACTTGTTTAATGTGATACCTAATTGTTATGTTCTCCATAGTAATTATACGTATGGGTAAACTAGTCACATGAATGTCTCTTATTATTATAGTAGACCCTTAGCATTCACAGACTTAACATGTGATTTCAAGTATTCACAAATGAGCTTAAAAGGTTTATGACAGGCAGTAATTTGTAATTTTGTGGAGACATAAATTGGAATCAAGACCTGGGAGGTTTTTGTGATAAAGCTAATCATTTAGCTAGTTAATGCACTGAGAGACTACTCAATATCCATCTCTCAGTGTGTCTTTTATTTTTACTCTTATGTATGATTTTTATACAAGATAGGGTTATTCAGGAATGTAGGGCTTCTGAAAAGTAGGTAAAGTATCCTTCCATAAATGCCAAGGGAGTTGCCATATTATTAATTAAACTTTTTCTTTAAAATTTAAATTTTTTCCTTGTTATTTTTTAGTTAATTCTTAGTTCTCCAGTGTTTGCAATCAGTCATGATCAAAGCAGGTTGCCATCACACATCTACAAATTAAACAGGTAATCTGTTCTGAATATTATTCTCTAAGACATGAGATTTATTTGCAATGTCTGAGAGGCTAAGATTCATTTCTATGTGACAGGAGGCTTCTCCCAAACCTTACATGGTGCTATCACAGAGCAGGTGCTCAAAAAACACTTGAAGTACTATTGAGACACACAATTTGTTCTAACTCCCACTTTTACTCAGGGGTCCTCACCAATGACTTTAGGACTAGAGAGTGGGAAACCTGTGCCAGCTGGATAGGAAACTTGAGTCCTGAACCACTACCTGCAAAAACAAGGGCAGAGATAGGTCCTGAACCACTACCTGCAAAAACAAGGGCAGAGATAGGTTTGAAATGGTTTATGAAAAATGAGTGAATACCATAAAAGCACTAGATCCTTGACACAAGATCTTGTTAAGACTAGGGCCTAGTGTTAAGTAAGAAGAAAAGGGAAGAAAGTTTATAATGTGGCAAATCAAAGAAGAAATGATCTCATGGAAAATTTTTCAAAGGTAGCCTTAAATCATTAGGTAGAAGAATGATAGATACATTATCCTACAAGTTAATACTGGATTTTTCTCAAGACATCATATAAGTGTAATAGCTTAGTCACTGTTGAAAATGGTTCATCCAAAGGAAGGCAGTGTTCTTATCACTGGTAAATAAATTATTGTTTCTACTGATTCAACATTCTAGATTTTAATTTTTCAACATGAAACTCAATATGACACCTGTTAATAAAATTTTTTATCTTGGTTTATAGTTCAACTTAATCCTTACATTAAAATATATGAGAAAGTTAATACTTCACTTACATTGTAATATGTATGTAAAGTATATAATTAAAATAGATGATAAAGTGATGAAAAATTATTTACAAGTAACCTAGACACACATAATAAAATTTTAAGATGTCCCCACATAAATTCTAGTCATTTACAGGGCAAAAATCAAATGGTTATGCATTCCTATGCACTATTTTCCATAATTAATTAATAATGCACATTTTAACATCAGGATAATATGGTGGTGTCACAATGGTTATCTTTGCTCTTCCACTCCATGCTAATACTATACCTTATTATACCACTCATCTCACTTATCTCCAAATTATCATATAAGATAAACTTCAGTTCAGAGATCTACCTGTTCATGTTTTTCTTCCCCAAACCCAAACATCCTCAAGAAGATGGACACTGTCTTTTCTGCATCAGACACAGTTATGGCATCTCAAGCCTCTAAATGCAGAAATATCAACCATCACACTATAGCATACTGTTTTGTTAAAAGATGTGCTCTTAGAGATAATGGGCCCCAAACAATCTCATTGATGGTTTAAATGTAACAGTAGAATTTTATCTGCTGAAATAAGAACAAATATCTAATTCCTCCCCAGAGATCATTAATATAGGCCTTCCCAAGTCTCATATTTAATCTACCACCTGAATTCTTTCTTGGCTTCAAGTATTCCAGATCTACACTTATAATAAATACCAAATACAGAAAAATTAGGTATTAGCTTTAAAAGGCAAGGGTATAGTAGATAAATGTATACTTTGCTAAAAATGCAACTGTATTTCATATCTAGTTTTTTTTTTAAAAAACTTAATTCTTATTACATTTCAAAACAACCTTTACAATTTCAAAGCAAACTGCGACCCTTAACTTCCAATATGTAAAAAGAAACTCAGTTAAGAACGTCTATGTGGTTAAAAATTTACATCATTCTTAAAACTAGAAAGGACTTCATAAAATCTTCAGTTCTAAACATACTGAGGAGCCTGGAACAATAGGCAATATTCTAACTGCTGAATACTACTTCCCTTGTATTTCTTCCTTTTGAAAGGTGAGACATTTATGAATGATCTTTTCCAATGAGGATGCCACAAAAAGAAAATTAAATACAGAAAGTGCTCAATTCATTTCCTTGATGGTTATTATCCTAGTGTAAACCATCTAAGTTCTCCCTTGATTACATTTAATTAATAATTACATATATTTTTCTTGGGATCTTAAATTTAATTGACCAGTATTTTCCTGGAAGAAACAAAATATAGGAAGCATGCATTTTTCCTGATAGCCTCAATGACCTAACTTCCTCCCACTAGGCCCCATCTCCTAAGGGTTCCACCACCACCCAAGGGTGACATATGGGGGACCAAGGCTTCAATACATGGGCCTGTAGGGGATACTTGAGATACAAGCTACAGCAGAAGGTGTGTGTGTTTGTGTGTGTGTGTTTGTGTGTTTGTGTGTGTGTGTGTGTGTGTGTGTTTAAGAGAGAGAGAGAGAGATATGAAAACTTAATATTTAACTTTCAGGGCCAACAGTTTTGTAAATATAATATTCAAAGAAGGCAATTTTGTTTGAAAATAAGTAACTTTAATACCAGTATGGCACTGTCCTGTGCAGAGTCACTAAAGTCAGGGAGACCCTCAACAGCTAGAAGCACAAGTAGAAGGCATTAGTAACTGCAAGGTTCACAGCACCAATGGTGTCCAGAGAAAAGTGAAGCACATCATATAAAAGTAGGAGAATCCTTCCAGTGGACCTATGTTGCCTAGCTACTAAAATTAGTATTTATTTTTCATTTTTCTGGGCTTCAAATTTTTTCTGATCTTTAATTCACTCTACAGAATCCGTCTTAATTTTTACATAGTGATACTGTTTTACTAGATGCTACCCTGATGAGGAAAGAAACACTGCTTCTCAAGAGTAAACAACAGTTAAAAATATTTTCTCTTCATACACATATAATCCATATGGCTGAACAGAGTTTGGATTGTTCCTATTGGCCCTTAAAACAGGTTAAAAACTACTACAAACAACAGGTCATCTACAAAGTCTAGGACTGGTAAATGCCATTGCAAGATGGCATTCCTTGAGAGTGAAAGGGGAGTTAGTCACTTTGTTATGATAGTGGAGGAACTACATAAAATTTTTAAAATATCAACATCCAAACACTTGATGAAACATTCACTTAGTGCACATTTTTCCCCTGTATAAACTAGTGTAACCCTAACCTGTGGGTGACCCTGCCTGTACTCTTAATATTTAGGGAGGTGTCCTGAAGCAAAAATAGCCTTTCCCCTGGTCCTATGCAATAGTTAAGACAGTGTTAATGTCAACTGTCATCACATTTGAGATGTGATGGGTATTTTGATTCTGTTGTCTATAAGAACTGTGCTCCACAGAAGTGAACAATATACAATATACAATAACCTCATCCTTAGTAATAATGAGATGTAAAAAGAACTTAGGGGTTTTGGCCCTCCTGGAATTTATAATCTTGTTTCATATGACTTTGTTTTCAAATAGTTAAACAACACAGAAAGGCAGTTTAAAAGCGATTGGGAAGCCTGTTATGCTTTTACTTTGCCAGAGCACTGCAGGGATGCAACCACTTGCTAATATATTATCATATGCCCAAATCACTACAGGTCCACAGTCTATCATCTGCAACTGTTAGAAAGAGATGTGTCTTCGAATCCAGATTTAATTTTTTAATTTTTAATCACATAATAATTGTACATATTTATAGTGTGTGCATGATAATTTGATACACATATTTAATGTGTAATGATCAATTCAGGGCAATTAGAATTTGTGTTGGGAACCTTCAAATACCTCTCTTCTAGTTATTTTTAGATATGTAATAAATTCCTATAAACTAGTCACCCTACTTACTCAATAGGTGGATAGGACTAATTTCTCCTGTCTTAACTGCCTATTATCCAACTACTTCTGAGATCAACTTTTTTAGATTCTATACATAAGAACACAATATTTTTCTTTCTGTGCCTGGCTTATTTCATTTAATACATGCCCTCCAATTTCATCCATGTTGCTACTAATGACAGGATTTCATTCTTTTTATAGCTTGATAGAATTCCATTGTATATACAGACCACATATTCTTTTTATCCATTTACCCATCAATGAACATCTTAGTTGATAAAATTAATTTTTTTTTTGAAAAGTATCATATATTCTATATATTTAAAAACTCCATCTAACAGGATCTGATACATATTTCCATAATCAAGCACAAATAGTTCTTCAGTGGGAAATATAAATATTCATATTAAGTGAGGAAAAATGACTATAACACTGTGAAAATAATTTGTTCAGGTTAAACATGGGTGCAGAATATGTTAGGAAAAACACAAAGTGTTTAGGGTAGATAGCAGAGTGAAGATCTATAATATAGACCACAGGATTGACAGGTGTTCAGAGGCCAGAGCAAACAACATTAGCTATGAAAAGGTGGGGGACAAGCAGTATATGTGGGGACCCAAATCTTGCTGGTAGAAAGGGAGGAATCACATGATCACACTGGGCATGCCGGCAGTATGGTGAGGTCAAATAATGGAGGGCCAGACTGAGAGGCTCAAGCTCCAGATCTCAGGCTAGGGTAACAGTGAGAGCTGGACCTGAAAAACATTAATTTGGCTGATGATGTTGGCAATAGAAATGACCAGGGTTCCCAGGGACTAGAATCCAGGATTTTATTAGGTGGCAGAGAAAACAAAGAAAACAAACAAAATACCAATGGACCCAAATAAGCATGCAAAAGCTGAGGACATGTGCAAAACACAAGGAAATAAGAATAAATGAGGGCTGTACACTTCACTGTGAGACGAAAGGTTTTATTTGTCTACGAAAAGAATAACAGTGTGTGTTACAGATGAGATTACTATAGATTGAGTCTAGGAGCTAGAAAGATCAAATTCCAATCAGGAAAACAAAAGAGATTTTTACAAAGACCCAATGGAATGAGAAAGAAATGCCAGCTCAATTGGAGGAGGGAGTGTATTACAGGGGCCAGCTATCGGGGAAACCATTGTTCTTGGGGAGGACAAAGATGTAAAATCCCAAGGTTGGGAAAAAGCAGGTCATGTTACCAACACTGAAATAATTGTGAGGTTCAGGAAGAAGTAGAAGGTATAAGACTGCCAGGCACATATACCTGGATTTTGGTGGTTCCTATAGAAGCTCCTGATTAGAAAGATCATGCATCATTATAGGTGAAAAATACAGAAGTGAAAGCTGCTCATGACCTAAAAGTGACAAGATGTAAGAACACAGGAAGGCCTAAATGTTAGCACAAGGAGAAGATGGATGCTCATGTGAAGATGAGGAGCAGCTTCAGGTTCAGAAATCAACCTTCCTTGTTCAAGGAGATGAAACGTCTCATATTAAAGAAGAGTGGCATGCACTTGCAAAAGGAGTTCTGCTTTCCTAACAGACTCAGGATGGATAACACATCAAATGAACAACACCTATGTATTAAAGAAAAAGGCATAATTGTTTGCTTTCAATTGTAGCTTGGTTTTTTAAAAGAATACTGCATTTCACCAGGAATAGTGGTGCACTCCTGTAGTCCCAGAGGCTTGGGAGGCTGAGGCAGGAGGACTGCAAGTTCAAAGCAACCTAGTGAGGCTTAAGCAACTTAGCAAGACCCCGTCTCAGAATGAAAAATAAAAAGAGCTGTGGGTGTAGTTCAGTGGTAGAGCACTTTCTTAGCATATGTGAGGACCTGGGTTCAATTCCCAGCACAGGGGTAAAAAAAAATCTACATAAAAATTCATAAAATATATCAAATGTCCAGGGGAAAAAAAAGAAAGCATAACAAAGTACTCATTTTCCTTATTTTAAAATATCATTTTATTTGAATCTGCATTCAGTTCACTCAAGAATATTTAGATGATGAATGTCAGCAAAACAACTGAATGCCTCCTTATTTTGTGAAATGCTATAATATACATCATCTACCTCAAGCACATGGCTACAAATCTGTTCAACAGACCTTTAACAGGGGAAACCAGATGACAAAAGGAGTTGTTCTGAGAAAACACATGTGCTTACATTTTAGTGCTATCTTTTTTGACTTACCAGATGACCCCCGTCTCTCTCTCTCTCTCTCTCTCTCACACACACACACACACACACCTGTTTTCAATTTGTTTTCTTACTAGCTTCTACCCATATGAACAGTAGGCTCATATATTTTCTAATAAATAGCTTTAAAATGTCAACATGCACAGGCTCATAGAGTTCTGTCCTGTAGAGATACAAAAGCACCTGATGTGCTGGGAAAGGATGATGTATTAAATTGCAGCAGCTGAGCATCTTCTGAGTACAATCCCAGCAACTATGAGGCACAGAGCCTCTGAAGCCTGAGATTGTCCTCAACAATTGAAGCATCAGAAGGAGCAAAATTGCTCAGCCCTTTCATCTCAGAAATTCTAAAATGTCAGTGTAAACAGGCTCTCGGAATTACCCAGAAACAAATCTCCTCTTTTCCCATGAGCAAAGAGTTCCAGGGAGGTGAAAACATTTCCCCAAGTGTTCACTCATGGAGGAGTTGGGACAGAAATCCTAGTCCATGCTCCTTGACTCATGGGCCAGTGATCTTTCCTGTACTGAAATTAGAGTGGGCTTTTTAACTACACTCACCAGGGTTCTTCTCCCACCTCTCCAGGTGGTGATACTATGGACTGACTTAATGCTTGAGTTTCAGTTTGCTCATCCAAAAATAAGCAGAGTAATAGCTAGTACCTCCCTCAGAAGGTAGGTTATGAGAATTACGAGTTAATGCACACCAAGCCTTTAAAACAATGCCTTAGATTTGAAAAATGCTAAATAAGTGCAAGCTATATTAGGACTAACATATGTTCATTTGGTAGACTGCATGGAAAAGAATTACCTCAAATTAGAAGCTGTCTATTAGAGATGACCTTGGAGAAATTACCTGACAAAGACTCTAGCTTGACCAAACTTTAGTCAGCCTTCTGAGCCCTGTCCTAAATCCATCTGTGTGCTTACTTGTAAAAATCTAGTATATTAATCTCTGAAAGTCAGTTTGGCAAGATCCCCACCCCAATATCTGATCGAAAGAGATATATAATCAGCTTCCTCATTTCCCACCACCCCACCAGTAATGTCTGATCCTCCCAGAGAATCCCATTAGGTCAGTTTAACCAGAATCCTCCTTCCCTGTTTCCTCTTAGTAATCTCCCCTCCCCGACGACCATTCTGCTCCTTTGCTATAATTCCTACTTGTGCATGCTGTATTCAGTGTTGAACTCAATCTCTCTCCCCTACTAGAAGATCCAGTTGTAGACAGACTATTCCTATTTTGATGATCCTGAATAAAGTCTTTCTAATTATATTTTGACAAGTATCACTGAATAATTTTAACAACTCTCTAAAGGATTAAGTTTCTTTATCAACAGAAAGGAGAAAATAGTAATTCCTATATAAGAGGGTGACTGCATGGATTAAATGAGATAGTTTAGGTAAAGTGCTCACAACAGTGCCTGGTATAGGTACAGCTCAGTAAATAATAAATATTATTTGCAATATAATAATTCAATAAAAATTTCTAGCTCTTTATCGCCAACCTACTTCCACCTTATCCTTACTGATGGTCCCTCTCTACCTTCCACCTTTTTTTATCCCCATGTCTAATAAAGAACAGAGCAGGGGATTTATGCTTTAACACTAAATATGGTGAGAAGGGTAAAAGTTTGAAGAGGATTCAATTTAATATGCAAACAGTCAAATTCACACCAATATATCAATGGATAAGAACTCACACTTCAGACAGAAGGGCCACACAAGAACACTTTCAATTGATCAATATACCGTTTAAGAGAGACATCAATAATCTTGTTAAATGCAGAGCCTGCTAATAAATGAACCAAATGACATGCTTTCCTCTCACATTCTATTGGTGACAGTGTACGTGTGTATACAGTATAAATTGACTGGCAACAACTACCAAAATTAAAATCCATATGTCCATGACTTTTTACTTCTAAGGGATTCATCTGATACATGTGTTTCCATGTGTATAAAAATTTGTATTTGAAATTTAATCATTTCAACTGAATGTAAAACTATTGCCATAACTGTTCAAGATTTTAGATATCTTTTCTGTAGCTAGTCAAGACAGAAAATAAAATGTACCTATCATTGAGTGTTTTAATGGAGAAGAAACAGCTTCACCTCAGATCCCGGAACTACGTGAAATGGGGCCCAAAGATAGAGCAAGGCCGACAAAAATTATTGCCCTAATAGAATTTTCATTCTAATAGGACAGAACAACAATATGTATCTGGTGTGTTAAATAGAAATAAAGGGTCAAGGAACGGGAACTCTATACATGCGTGCATGTATCCATGTGCTTGGGTGTGAGCATGTCTAGCTTCTCTGCTTCTGCTTACCTATCTGCTCTTTCTAAGAACATCCTCTAGGTTCTTCTGGACTTATTGGAATTCTTCCTATTTTAAAAACCAACTTCAAATGACTCTCTGTAATGTCTTCTTGGAATTAATAACTCCCCTCTGGACTATGACAGTTCTTATATTTAAACATTTTTTTCTTCTTTGGTTGTACATAGAAGGCTACTATAAAGTACCTAATACAGTGGCTTGCATACGATATACAACAAATAAAAGTGAGTTGCCTAAAATTAAAATGATGACCTAACTGTGTTGCTTGTGAAAAGGGGGATTCTTTCTAATGATCAGAAACACTGATGTGTTTGGCTTTCCCTTGGTCCAGAATAGTCTACCTTCAAGTGGACTATGAAGTCCACACAGGGGAGAATCAGACACCACAAAGAAAGGGGACTGGCTCACCTGCAAAGGTTCTAATCCCCACTTAACAATCCTTAGCAACTCTAATTATTTCATACAGTTCACAGATTATTTTTAACTTCTTTATCGATGTTCTAATTTGTCTCTACTTTGTATCCAGCTTTTATATTCAATATAAAAATTCAAGCCTTTATTAATTATAACAAAAATATGAAAAAGAATGTCAGTTTTTAAAAGAAATTCACATTCTCTTTATGGCTACCTTTTATTCAAAGAATAACTACTATCTTATTTTTCAGTATTAGAGGAAATCACATGTTGTTATAGACACTAATTATGTACTTAGAAGACAAAAAGGGGTTAGAGAACGTGCTTTCTGAGGTCCCTTTCAGTTGAAAACTCTGACTCAACTACCGCTAAAATAGCACCAATTAGTCCAATAGTTTCAGTCCTTAAAATATTTCCCAGATGTTGAGTAATCTTTTTAAATACATTTTGACTCATTACAGAAATTCATTTCTAATTGACTTTCAATTTTACAAATGAACATGATTACAGAATGCAAAATTCCTTAGCTCAAGGGGTGAATCACCCATGTGTGCATTTGGTTCAGCCATTTATAGGCATTGATCTATATGTGTATATATTAGATACTATAAACCCCATATATGTACTATTTATATATTGTTCCACCATTATATGTACACATGTGTACACAGTATATATACTTTGATGCAAATTCTGAAAAGAAAGATTACTAAGGCTTGGGATACAATCAGAGAGAATGAACATAAAGCTTTGGACTATTACCATCAAGTGAGTAACATCTTCTCTAAGACTATCAAAAGCAGAATCCATTCCCATGATGGGATTCCAGAGGATCTGAATCAGATGAATACCAGGTAAGCACAGAGAGCAGAAATAATGTAAGAAAGTCACTTTCCATAGACTGATGTCCTAGCCTTAATTCCAACTCAGGAAATAGATACTATGGTCATATCCTAGATCAGATGAGGGACTTCTAAAGGTTCTAAAAAGAAAACCAGTAGATTATTCAGTTTCCTTGCTGCTCATTTTATTCCTTAGTTGGTAGATCTTATCATAAGAAAGTGGACAGGGATCTAAAAAGAAGGGTAGTGGATATGTACTATTCACTGATACGTTATTTTCCTTTCCTTATGAACACTCGGGAGGATTTTATTTTCCACCCCCTTGTAGTTGTGTGACTTGCTTTAAATACACTTAGAGTTGTATTTAATTGCAGGGGTTCAATTCTCCAACTGGCACTTTCCCTATTTTGGTAGAAGCAGGCATTAATGTGGAACTGCAGTTCTGATTCAGTCAAAGAAGGAAAGGTACCCTGGAATATTGCCAAGTCCTGCAGCAGAACTGGGGATGTAATAATTTTTTGTGTGTTTTTTTAAGCCCCTGAAATTTGGTGGTTGTTGATGCCTGCAACATAACCACTCGTATCCTATCCTGATTTCTACAAGAGGCACTTACGTTTTGCTACATTTAGTAGCTTTGGAAAAACTGTTTTAGAGGATGAAATCAGGTTATTGGTTTCTGAATTTTACTAGTAGAATTCAACTATTTCTATTTTATATTATCCCTCTTCTTATGGATAGCTAAGAACTGGCTATTGCAACATAAATGAAAATGAAATAAGATCACTTAAAAAGTTTATACTCAGTTTAAAAAATCCTACATGAAGATAATAGGCAAATATTATATATTTATAATTATACATGTGTATATATATAATTACATAATATGTAAAATTACATATATATAAAATATTACATATATATATATATATATATATATATATAAAATATATTTTAGTCTCAGAAGAGCTTTTAAAAATATCTTATTCAACACATTTGGTTATAACAGACTAGGCAATTTCCCAAATATGGTTCTTGAAATAGAATATCTTAATCATCACTAATTCATTATTGTGCAACTAACAAGCTATAGGTGAGTGATGCTCATGCAAAGTAGCCAAAATTGCTTATTTGTAAAGGCTTTCAAGTTTACAACCAAGTATGAAGCATCCAAGGTAGCCCTCTGGGAAAACCATAATTTTAGACTTCCTCAGCTCTTTGCCAATAGCCAGAGATGGTAGTGTGGCCAGCTTCGAACTTCTTACATTTCCTTCAAAGACCCTGTCCATTTTTCCTTAGTCTAGTTCTTTTAGGAAAACCAGTTTTAAAGAAAGTTATCATATTCACTAGGTATTAAAGATAAAATGCTATGTGGACAACTCATTTTGACTGAAGAACTTCAATGGCAAAGGTACCACAATGTGGGCTATAAAAAGAACCCTCTGAAAGAATTATCTGCTTCCTGATTAGAGTTAAGCATAACTGTTTTAATAGTAAAAATTTTGACAATAAAAGATGAACAGGCATGACATGTCCAATCATTTAAATATGACTTCCAAAAAAGTATGTCCAAGCTTTAGCTCCTAGGACCTTAACATATGGCATTATTTGGAAATAAGGTCTTTGCCAACATAATCATGTTAATATTAGGTTATGCCAGATTAGTGTGGGCCCTAACCCAATGACTGATATTGTCTTTCTATCTGGATACAGACAGAAAGTAAGAATGGCATGTGAGGACAACAAACTAAGAAATGCCAAGGATTCCCAGCAACAACCAGATTCTTCTTCGATGCCTTCCTCAATGCCTGCAGACACCTTGCCTACATCTGGACTTGGGACTTCTATTTTCAGAATTGTGACAGAATATGACCAGTTTGTGCTACTTTGCTGATTCAGCCATAAGAAACCAACACACATGATCAAGTACTGGTATTTCAGCCACAGTTATTTGTAGATGTAGGAATACAGAGAAAGAAGTTTCTTTTGAAGGCTGACTATGCAAAACTAAGTATAGACATGATATTGTACAGATGAGAGAAAGAAAGCCAAGAAATTCCACATGAGAGATGGCTTTAAGGAATAACACCTAAATATTTAACTAATATGTTAGATGAAATTAAATATTTAAATTTTATACAAATAATAAGAAGATATTTGAAAGCACAAATACAAGCTACAGATTTACAAAACCTGGCTCTTGATATTTTGCTAATTTTCAAATCTTAATTCCGGTTAAAAGTTTCCAATATTTGATGTCTATCAAAATTTTGAAATACAACTCTTTCACATCATTCGTTTTATGTATGTAAATTTTCTTTTTGTTTCACACATAGTAATTCCTTAATCTTATTTGACTTTTCGTTCTAAAATTTACTTTGAGATTGTTCCTGGCTCTTCAACATTGCCTCTCTTCCAATTTGGTCAATCATTGTGAGTAGTCAATTTCCTTTATATATCCCTTCCATTCATATATGAAACTAGGTATCAAAATATTATTTTTTAAAATAACTATAGCTATGATACTGCATGGAGAAGAAAAAAATCACCTAAAATCCCATCTTCCTTATGTAATTCCTTCCTATCAGCATTAAAATCTTTTTCTTCAGTGTGTCATTGGTCACCAAATGTGACAATCCACTGATACATGGCAATACAATGCAAATATACTGTAAATGGACTTTTAAGTGACATTACAAACCTTGCAAAGATTTACCTACCTGAATTAATATTTATTACACCCCTTATAATATTTAATATTTATTCATCCTTTTAATTTCATATTTTCATGCTTTGAGACAATCTGGACACTAGAATAGAGGAAACATTGTATTTTTTCTAAAAATTGCTTCAATACTACTTCCAGCCACATGAGCCCTTCCAGAGTACTGCCACTTACCTATTAGGAGGTAGAGTCTTGTCACCTTGCCTTTTATCTCAGTAGGCCTTTTATCTCAGGTGGTTCAACATTTAGGGTATGGTGGAAGTGATGGTAATTCAGCTGATATCAGATCTCTAACTTGACCATAGAGAATGAGATCCTCAGGGAGTGAGAACATCAACTGTTCCAGCCCTCAGCTACTTGAGTCTTTCCAGTATAGACTCCATATGAGTAAGCCTTCAAATGACTACAGCCTCAGCTCCCATCTGACTGCAAATGTGAGAAACCCAGAACAAAAACTACTTTGTAATATCCAGTCAATCCCAGAATCATAAGGGATAATAATAAAATGGCTATACATTATACATTTAAGTTTAGTTGGGCAGCAACAACAGAAAACTAAAAGATTTCTGTATCTGGGGTTGCCAACTTTTTTTTTTTTTTTTTTTAGTTGCATATAATGGAGATGAGGTTTCCTTTTAATATTATTTTTTAAGGAACTGTTTGCTTTCTAAATTAATTTACCCCATGGGAGTAAATCAAAGTAAACCAAAAAGTGTGATACCTACATACATTATAAGATACTGCCAATTTATAGAGACAGAAACCTTAAGAATGTAAGTGAAAATGCCTCCTGATAGCCTGGAATCAGGGTGGAAAGAACATAATGCTGACTTAAAACCTGTTTATATAGACATAGTAAGTTGAGATTCTAGGTTCAAAATAAGTTTGAGCAACTGGTATGGTTCTGATAGTAGCAGGTTGACTAAAATCCAGGCCCATGTTAAATGAAGGTAAAATTAAGCAGATAACTGATTTATCATGTAAGCAGATAACATGATTTATCATGTTAACCTGTCCTTAACTGTGTCCTTCAGAGGGTTCTGAGAACTTTCCTTTACCACTTCTGTATGAAGTGCATTCATGAGTGGAACTCTGGCATCCTTGAAGAATTCATTGATGGCTACTCTCTTTTGCCCAGGCATGACAGTGGGTACTGCTGATACCTAAGTGGGATAAATTAATGAGAGAAAATAATATCCTGGATGACAGAGGCCAAACAGCAATATTTAAACCACCAGAAACATGGTTAGTGTGGTACTAGACTAACACCCTAGACACCGAGTTTTCTTTGAAACTAATAATCTCATTAGTATAACATTCTCTATGTCATTGGATGGCATTTGGAAAACTTTAAAATTCTATACATATTTTACTTTTCATTCCACTTTAAACTTTATACCTTCACACTTTTTTTCTTTTGGTACTGGGGATTGAATGCAGGGGTTCTTAACCACTGAGCTACATTCTCCAGCCCTTTATATTTTTTATTTTGAGACAGGCTCTAAGTTGTGTAGCGCCTCACTAAACTGCTGAGGCTGGCTTTGAACTTGCAATCTTCCTTCCTTAGCCTCCCAAGCCATGCACTTATTCTTAACTTTAAAAATTATCAGAGAAAGGAGTTCATTCTTTCTCTAATTCCTGGTTTCAGAAATGGGTCTTTCCTATATTACTTTCCAATTTTTCCCTCCTATTAGCTCTAATTTTTAAATTTGAAATAATTTTTGAAATTAGGAAATACATGAATGTGAATATCTTTTTTGGTTAGAAAGAGAAAAAGATACACATAGTAAAAAGTATACAAAGCAAAATTTTTAAAAATCATGTAAAAAAGGGGTAGTTAAAATAGTAGCAGATTGCCCTTAAATAGAGAGAAAATGATATTATAGTAAGTAATTTTATAGTAAATAATATTATAGTAACTGAAAACCCAGAAAAACTTTGCTGTCTTCTTTCATTTTTGTTTTCAGTTGTATCCCTTTATTTTCTTGATTCTCATAGCAGATTAGGGCACTAAAGAATCAAAAGTTCAGAACCTTAACTATATTAAACAAACAAAACAGGTTGAAGATATTCATTTAAAATAAAGGTTAAATTTAATGGGGATAAACATAATAAGACTAACAAATTCAATTATATGAAAAGTGTTTGAAAGAATGCAACATAAGGCTGTCAAAATACATATATGCACACAAATGGAAGCACACCATGTTAGCAGAAGTATAGGGATTAGGAAAGCGAAGTTTGCAATTCAAATTCACTTGGCACTTTTAACCATAAGGATTTTTTGTTAAAGACAACATGATTCATGAATATTAAGCTTCAGTTTGGAAGAGGAGAGGGGCACACAGAATGAAGGTAAATTATACAAGAAGTGGGTAAAAACATTGGATGCATTCAAGCTGGTTTTAAAAAATATGGTGAGAGTAGGTTACCAAACTATAACTATTTGAAAAGCTATAAAACAGTTCCTAATGGGATTGTTTTAAGCACTTAAGGTAATGCATGAAAATCACTGGGTTTAAAAATGTGTTCATAATGATAGCTTAAAATGATTAAGAGAATTTTATGAACTAGTAATCACAATAAGGTCTAATTAAATAAGTTGAAAGAAGACCAAATTTCAAAATTTCTAGCAATTTTTTATAAAAAATAAAAAACAATGTTTTGTGTAGCACTGAAACTATTAATGAAAGTGTCTTAGGCTGAGGCCAGAAGACTACCTTTTCGAGGTGGTGCTGAAAGAAATATTCTCTTGAGCGGAAGTCTGAACTGTAAGACTTACTTCAGGGAAATAACTCAGACTTGCCATATGTGGCCCTTTCAGCCCCTTCCATTAACAAGTTAGGTAATCCATAACATAACATTCCTCATTTTCAAAAAAATTAAGTATAGTAGATTACAGACAGTCAGTTCAATACGGAAAACTACCACCAAGGACAGGTTTATTCAGGTGTTGAGGACTTAAAAATATAAACTTGAGTTACTTTTTATAGGACAAAATACCAAATTCATTATAAATCCTTGCATATAAGAATGATAGTGGGAGCAGAAATGAGGAATAGTCCCTAAGGACAATTTTGCAGTGGGGATTTCTAATGTATAAAGTACTCTGAGAACTTAGTAATGATAAATACACGTAGTACAGCAAAAATGGAAAATAATGATAAATCACTTTTATATAAATGTAAACTTAGATAAGTTGAGTTATAATATCTATCTATCTATCTATCTATCTATATATATCAGTTGTCTTAATCTTAGCCAATCTAATGGATGTGTAGTGGTGTTTCACTATGATTTAATTTGTATTTGGTGACTTAACAATGCTGAATATATTTTTAGGTACTAATTTACCATTAATATATTTACTTCAATAAAAAGACTACATAAATCTTCTGTCCATTTTTTAAAAAACCGAATCACTGTCTTCCTAATTAGTTGTAAGACTTCTTTATATGTTCTGGATATATTTCGTTTGTCTGATAATATGTGTTATGTCTTCCCAGTCTAAGGTTTGCCTTCGTTTTCTTAATGGTACCTTTAAAAGACCATGTTTTTAATTTTAATGAAGTCCAACTTATCACTTTTTCATATTTCATGTTTTATGTCTTAGTATAATTAATTTGTTCAGTGTGTATATGCATGCACACACAATGTTGCAGTTTTACATATAGTCATATCTCATTGGGAAATAACCATGGTAAAATGTTCAGCTTTGTGGTTCCCTTTGCTTGAATACAGCCTGCAATTTCTCAGCCTCTACTTAAAAGTAAAGCTACTATTTTACATCATTCTTCTAAGGAGGTATTTTTGGTTTCCATGGAATCACATACACCAATAATAAGGCATTTAAAATGTTTCAAACAATACATTTACATGCCATTTCTTTTAATAAACAAGATTTATAGCTTAAATAATTACCACCAGTTACACATCTGAAATTAAGATTATTACCTTCTGTAAAGTGCCAATAAGTTTAAAATGGGAATCATCATAAAGCTAAGCATTTCCTTTTAAAGAACTTTAGTAATTCTCATTCTTCCAAAGTTACTTATTATACAAGAAATATCCTGATCTAGCAAGTTTTATCTCTCATATACTATTCATGTGTTTAAAGTTACTACAACAATATCATTCAAACTAAATTTAAAATTTTTGGTACCTATGTGAGCACTCAGTCATAATTGTAAAGCAACTATAAAATAATAATATATTATTTTTAAAATGAAAATGTTGAGACAAGTGAAAAAAATTTGAAGTAATTTTTGCTTACGTTAACTAGCTTTTAAAAAGACCCATTGATATCTGGAATTGGCAAGAGCTCTTCAAATAAAATTTAATGAAAACAATAGTGCTGGTTACCTTTAAGAGATGTAATTTTAATAACACATTAGCTAACTGTTATAGTTTGGATCTTGAATTTTCCCTACAAGCCCCAGTGTTAAGAAAGTTTGGTCCCTTCGATGGCACTAGTAGGAAATTGTGGACCTTTAAGAAGAGGGGCCTACTGGAATGAAGTGGATCACTGGAGGCATGTCACCAGAGGGGACATCAACACCTTAATTCTTCTTCTCTTTTTTGTTTCCTGGCCATGAGGTAAGTGGTTTTGCTCTGCCACACATTTACACCATTATGTGCTGCCTTAACACAGCACTAAAGTCATTTGGGACCAACTGATCATGGAGAAAAACCCTCAAAATTATGAGCTAAAATAAACCTTTCTCTTTTGTAATTTAATTATCTCAGGTATTCTGTTACAGTGATGGAAAGTTACCATATTAATCAATCATATAGTTAAACATTATACTAAGAATCACATGATGGTATTTAAGAACAAATTTATTCTCATGTATCACTGAAGTTACTTTTCAATTTATCATCTACATTATTTTCTCAAGAAAATAATGTCACCAATAACCTATAGTTAAGGACAACAGCTTAGTCTTCTAAATAATAACATTACTTCCTGAGATATCAGTCCCATTATCAGAAAGACCTAGTTATTAGAAAGATCTTTTGTATACTGAGTATTCAAATATATCTTCCTGTGACTTTTACCTTCTAGTCTTAACTATTTTCTAAAACTATAAAGAAAAATTTTACTCTACAAATCAATGGAACATTAAGAAATTATCACAAAATTTGGTTCTGTAGAAAAATCATAAATGCTAAATGAGCTCAAGCTGAATCACTTGAAAACCAGAAGTAGGTCTAAAGAATTTAATATATTTTAAGTTCTAAGTTTTTTAATTTGATTGTCATGGGAAACATCATAAGGGATAATCCTGAATGTAAATGTGTTACTTATGTATTTGGTAATAATCAGCACATAGAGTAAGGATAGGGAGTTGTGGTTCATTGGTAAATCTGAAAATGATTTTCATAGACCTAATGGTTTTTGAAAAGTATTTGTAAGGAAGCATCAATAATTCAACCTAAAGTACCAATCCAGTTAATACCCCCCAACAAACTCCTCAATAATAAAATGCTGTGTAATCTGAATTTTAAGATTGACTTTTTAATGCCCAGGTAAATAAATATGTATCTGTGGAACCTTTTTCCTTCCCAAAACACCACCAAGTTACCAAAAGGTAACTGCTTATCATGAACACATTCCCAATTAAACAAATATCAACAAAAGGAGATTACTGGATGTGAATCTGAGTGGACTGGTTTAAGAATAAATGACAAAGAATCAACCAAATAAAATTGGCTGCATGCTATAAACAAATTTAACCAATGGTAAAAATATTTCTCTGGGGAAAGCCAGTGGTAATTGTTGCCTACCACAATGCCTAGGAGTAACACGAAATTCATATTATGGTAGCTTAACTATGGAAACTCATCTGACAGGTTTGGTTGCCAAGGCAGAGTGGGTGAAAAATTCCCTTACTCATAAAGAAAATGGAAAAATTTAGTGCCTGTAAGTCAAATGACTATGGTCAACTCACAGAAGGAACAAATGTTCCTAACGTTTGTCCAGCTGTTCAATTACCTTTACAATTTCTTAATCATCAGCATTTTTAAGGTTTCTGATTTAAATTTATTAGTCAGCCTTGTATATCTGCTAATTACCTATCCACAGAATCAAACAACCACAGACAAAACACATTAGGAAAAATATGAAAAAAACAAAAAATGTTCATACATGTCTGAACATATGCAGATTTTTTATTACTCTCTAAACAATAAATATAACGATTTACATAGTATTTACATTGTATTATTTTAAGTAATCTAGAGATGATTTAAAACTTACAGGAGGATATGTGTGGGTTGTATACAAATGTTATGCCATTTCATAGAAGAGATCTGACTATCCAAGAATTTCAGTATCTGTGAGGGAGTTTTGGAACCAATTCCCCTTGGATTCTGATGCACAACTGTATTATGGCCTATGATCATCATTGAGTTCTGTTTTATAAAAAGCAATATAGTCTTTAGAAACATTTAAACTAGTTCATCGGGATATGATTTATTCAGATTTAAGAAGTTTCTAATACGATTTTATTTTACTGAAAATGTTAATTCCAATTTTAGACACCTGAAAAATATTTTAAAAAATCAAAGGGTGCTAACTATTCAGTATCTCTGTCATTTTGAGCTCCTCCTAAAGATGTCTTGTACTGTTTTTTAGTGATTCCACTATTTTATGAAGAATAAAACTGAAATATTAAAAACTATATAATACATATCAATTCACAATATTACTATATATGTGTTGATAAGATTATTCTCACAATTATACTTTGGCAAGAAACTAACAGTAATAAGAACTTTTACTACAGTCCATATTGGAATATTTTATCTAAATTATACTTGCTGTTACTAGCTTGAGAAGTTTTAGAGGCAGTGAAGATATAAGTCATTCTAAAGGGAAGAATGTTGTGAAATGGAATGACCAGAGATGGAAAAAAATTCATATTATGGAACTGAGAAAGAAGGATGTGCATAACAGAGGGATCTGGAGCACTAGGGAAGTGTTCTACCTAGCTTTAGGCACTGGTGAGAGCTGGTCATCTGAGAAAAATGTCTAAAAGGTAGGAAGTTTAAGTTTTCTGTGAAATCACTATGACACCATGCTTACTTAAGAACTCAAAATCAGAGTATATGAACATAAATACATATTGACACTAGGACATAAATATGTAAAAATCAGGACATTCTGGAAATTCTGGTATGAAGTATTGCTACACCAATATATATGGAAAGTTTTAATAATAATCAACATCCTGGATGTCCCACAAGCATTTTCATATTACAGGTATTAACAGATATTTTTTGTTTCTGATGTTGGAAGTTAGGTACTATGGCTGGCATGGGGGTCTCACTGGCACTGGTATTGCTTGTTATAATATGAAAGTAATTGCTGAAAGCAACTAACTATATTTAGGTCAGCATAAATTTAGTCAAGGACTCCAAAATGACTGAATCTATGTTAAAAGAAGAATCTTAAACAACAACAACAAAAACACTCAATAATGCTTACTATAATTTACTGAATGAACTAACATTGTTAAGTTCAGACATGTACTAAATATTTATCTTAAATAATAAACTGCAGAATGAGCATTTGTAATCCAAAACTCTGAAATACAAAATGCTCCAAATCAGAATCCTTTTTTTGAGTGTCATGATCTTGAAGCATTTTGGATTTCAGGTTTTTAGATTAAGGATGATCCTCAATAAATTCTGAGTAAATATAGTATTCCAAAATTGGAAAAAATACAAAAGCTGAAACACTTTTGGGTCCCAAACATTTCTGATAAGGTATACTAAAACTGGATTTACATTATTCTTTCAAAAGTCCCTATATGACATTTACCAATTTTTGATTGTTAACATGTCAAAAGAACTCCAACAAAACAATCTGTCCAGACTAAAATCAAGACTGAATTGCTAAATTCAAGGTAAAATTAGATTTATAATACTGAAGTAAAATTTAATTCATAAACAGTAAGTTCATTTTCTGAAAAACAATTTAGTTGCTTTATTCTGGACATTTTAAAATAGCTTACTTCTGTGTCCAGACTTCTGTAAATTTAAAAAGGAGTTGCTTAAAAAAAAAAAAAAAAAAAAAAAAAAAAGAGTTGCTCCTAATTAAAAAAAAAAAAAAAAAAAAAAAAAAAGGTTTTAAAAAGGGGAACTAGTAGGTCCTCTGAAATTTCACTTTACTTAGCTTACTGTATTTAACTTCAATCATTCATTTACTTGTACTTACTCATAAGTCAATTAAGAATCACCCTTCATTAAGACTTACAGTTCCCTGATGGTGATATGAACTTAACACAAGTCTAAAATAAACCACTCAAGATTTAATGTTCTGATTGCTTCTCAAGCAATAATGCACTAAATTCTTTAAAAATTTAGGTAAAACACAATTTTATAAATTAATGATTAGGATAATACCTTTCTATATGAATTCCCAATTCCCTAAAACAGTTTTTTCGTTTTAAGTTTCGGCATTACTTATAAGCAATTACTTCTGCCTTTACTATGGCTTATTAGGTAGTATAAAATATTTTTGGTGGTAATATTAAAAAGTTGAGGTTCATTTCTAGTATTACGAGTTGAGAGTAATAATACTTTGATATGATATAAACTGATACCTTGTCCAAAAACAATGAAGAGCTATATAATTTCCATGTTGTTCAAAATCAAGTTTCTAGGTGTTGACACAGACATAAGGATGAAGGGGCACTATATATGGATTTTCATGTCTTCCCTTTTCCGAAAAATTTTTGACATTACCCTCAGCCTGCTTAGGAAACTGATTTTATGATCAGTTAATTTCACTATCACCGCAAGTCAACAATTGCTGAATAACCTCTATCTAGGGCATTTTATGAGGCACCAAGAAAGTTCAGAAAGGAAACAGTAGCCATGGTTTTTATTTGTAAAGAGCTTGTGATTAAGAAAATATAATTATAAAAAAGCAAAAATAGACATATGAGTACAAATAGTGAATGTGTAATATGTATAATAAATCAATTGTTATAATTCAATGCTAAAGATTCAAAAGGAAGAAAGAAGAGTACTATAATATCAGTAGAGCCAAGAATATTAAAAAGTCAGTAAAAGGTATGAGGTAGATGTTCTACTCTCCAGATTATTTAGAAAAATCTTAAAAGTCTAACATTTAATGATTTTCTTTTAATCATCTACTTTTATTACTGAATTTTGGTGGCTAGATATGAAGCCAACTCCTCAATTAATTTAATCTGCATTAAAAAATTTAACCAATATTAGAAACAGCTCTGAAGGAATTAGTCCGTATCTTCATGTTTTTCTTATTTTGGTTTCTTTCTTATAACTAATTCTCCCTCTCTGAATCAGTTCAGTTACAAATCAGAAATATAAACAAGAATGGAGATTTAAATTGCTGGGCTGGGGATAATAATAGCTCAGTAGTAGAGTGCAGGCTTAGCATGTGCAAGACCCTGGATAAAATCTCTAACATCAGAACCAAAGCAAATGTAAACATTTAAACTCCTGGGAAGTCACATATTTAATGTCATGATGCTGGCAATATTTGCAGACACTTTCATGCCAGCAAAACCACTGAAGGGTGATAAATTTAGAATCTTAGTTGAGAAATGATCACTCCAGGTTCCTTACATTAGCTCTGGCTTTTATACATACAATAAGTGTTAATAAAGTTTCTTAAAATATTTCTATAAATTATAGCAACTAGATCTCACTTTAGTTAATTATAATTAGACCGATGGTCCTATGTAATTCTATTAAGAGTTAACAACATGACTCTAAAATATTTTTCCTTCAAGTTGCACACACTAGTGTCCTATTAATTTTTTTTTTTTTTTTATTAAGGGTAGGCATGGAGGTGCATGCCTGTAATCCCAGAGGCTCAGAAGGCTGAGGCAGGAAGATTCTGAGTTCAAAGCCAGCATCAACAACTTAGTGAGGCCCTAAGCAACTCATTGAGATCCTATCTCTAAGTAAAATACAAAAAAGGGTTAGGGATGTGGCTCACTGGTTAAGTACCCCTGAGTTTAATCCCTGGTACGAACAAATGAAGAATAAAAATAAAAATTAAAAAATGATTAATCCTCCACTTAGGCTAATTATAATGTTTGATAGGGAGATGAACAGAACATATAAAAACATAGTAACACTTCTGGGTAGCCACAAAATACTAATATAGAGAGGTTAAATCTTTATAACTTCCATATTTATCAGGTAAGAACTACCGTATTTCTCAAGATAAGAACTACTCATTAATGGTTATGTCTCCTGAGAATAGTACACACTGAAGGAACTCTGATGACCAAGGAAAACTAATTTTTTAAATTCCCTAACTGGCAATAAAGTTTAGAGAAAAAAGGAAAATGAGAATAATGATATGTACATTATGAAATGTATTAACCATATTCTTTTGGTTAAGAAAAACACAATGAATAAAACTTTCTACACGTCCACATTCCAGAGAGAAAGCATGGCACTGCACTGTTATCATATAAATAGAAACTTCATCAAACTTAAGAATCATTGTTCTTTAAAATTACTGTTAAGTGGGGTTGAGGACATGGCTCAGTGGTAGAGTGCTTGCCTGACATGCAGAAGGCCCTGGTTTCTATCCTCAGCACTACAAACAAAACAAAAGAACCACCCCTATGTTCAATACCCAGTACCAAAAATAATAATAAATTTAAAAAGTGGAAATAGTTTTAAAAATTACTGTTAAGTGGAAGACAAGCAAGAGAATAGAAGAAAATATTTGCAGGTCATATATCTGACAAAAGAACTATATCCAAAATACATAAGAACTCTTAGAATTCAACAATAAGAAAATAATTTAATTTAAAAAATGTGTAAATGAACAAACAGGCACTTCACCAAAGATGATCAGCTAAAACAAATGATCAGATGAAGAAATGTTTCACTTATTAGTACTATGAATAAATGCAAAGTATCATCAAGATAAAATACAATCATATACTGATTATAATAACTAATTTATTTTTTCTTTTCGTGGTACGGGATTGAACCCAGAGTCTTGTGCATATGAGGAAAGCACTCTACTAACTTAGCTATCTCCCTAGCCCAATATCTGAAAATTTTAAGGATTAGCTATAAGAAGTACTGGTAAGGGCATGGAGTAACTCATACATTGCTGAAAGGAAAAAAAAAATTTAGGATGACAGTTTGGTATTTTCATGAAAAGTTAAACATACACTTGCCCTATTACTCAGCCATTTCATTCCTCTGTGTCTGTCAAAGAGAAATGAAAGCATATATTTATATAAAGGCTTGCACAAAAATGTTCACAGCAGTTACGTTTGTAATAGGCCCAAACCAGAAACTAGGAAAATTGTCTATCAACAGGTAAATGTATAAACAAAATGTAGTACTTCTAACAAAGTATATCTACTCAAAAGGAATAAACTACTGATCGAAACAACATGAATGAATCTCAAGTTACTATATCAAGTCAAAGAATACAGACCAAAAGAGAGAACATGGTTTATGAATCTACTTGTATAAAATTGGAGAATATATAAATAAGCACAATACTACTCCTTAGCTGCTGTTTCAAATCCTGTAGTTTCAGTTACATGCATGCATGATCTAAAAATAAAAAACAAATGCCTTTATTCGTTCAAGAGAGACCACATTCACATAAATTTTATTACACAAATTGCTAGAATTGTTCTTTTTATATTGTTGTTCATCTCTTACTGTGCTTAATTTAAATTAACTCTATCATAGGTATATCACAGTATGTACAGGGTTCAGTATTATCTGAAGCTTCAAGTATCCACTGTGGATTACCACATTGACAGAAAGTAGAGCAGTTGGTCCTCTGGGGATTAGAAGGGAAATTGGTGAAGAAATGGAGATTACAAAAGGGCACGATGAAATTCTAAGAAATGATGAATATGTGCCCTATCTTGATTGTGGTGGTGTTTCCTTCGTATGTATGCTTGTGTGTGTAGTATATTTAAATCATAAACAAATTCTCACTTTTAATATGTATAGTTTATCTTATGCCAGTTATAATTGAATAAAGCTGTTTTTACATATGGCAGAAAGTTGTCATCCTACGCATTTGTCTGTCATTAAAATGTAAGGTCCAGGTGGATTTAAGAAGGTAGAACAGAGGACAATTTCCTAACTGCTCAGTGGTGTAAAACTAAGAAAGTAGACAAGCAGCTTCTCAGCAAGGTGACACAGTGGACTAAGAATTGGTTCCTTCACCACATGAGTGGAACCCAGGTCATATCCCTAGGGTACAGTCTCCCAGAATGGACCGGCAAATACGGGCCCTGGAGGTGTGTTCATTTAAAATCTTCAAACTGGGAATCAGCGAAAAGCACGGAGTCCACCTAAGCCAAAACCCTGCCTCCAGGAATTCTGCCTAGGGGATTACCTCTCTCACTCCAGCAATCCAGAGGGTGACGCAGCACACTCCAGACAACCTACCTAAAACTGCTGAGGAGCTGAGAATCTTTCAAACTCTAATAGAAAGAATTCTTTTAACTCTTCATCAAGATTTTCTTCTTTTTCCTTTTCTTTCTTCCTTTTTTCCCCCTTTTCTATGTTTAATTGTGACCCTAATGGTTCATGGACATTTATATATACTTATATCTGTTTTGTTTTCATTTCTAGCATTTTTGAAGTCAGTTAATTTTTCATGGATCAATTTTGTGAGGAGTAGGATATTTGATTAATATATTTTATTTTTATTTTTGATTTTACTGTATGTAAATATATATATATATATATACTTTATAAATTTTTTTCTCTTATCTGTTTCCCTTAATTCTCTTCCTCTCTTTTCATCCACTAACAGCCAATCTCTATTATTCTCTCACTATTCCTTTGATTTTTTAATTCTACTTTCTTTCCTCTACCTGCATAATCATCACATCTTATATCACTTCTGTTCTCTCCCTGTTCACCATTTGAAACTGTAACATGTTTACAAACTCGCTGTTATTATTGTAGGAAATAAAAGATCATATCATTTGTATTCATTGTGATAATTAACACTGCAGATGTCATAGTAGGAACTATGTGGAATACTGTATATCATTTGTGTTGGTTGTTGTTATCTGTCACCCCCTAAACAGAAGTACTAGAAATGTTCAGAGATACTGTAAGTCTACAGGGTAGAAACTCTACTGTCTCAGATTCAATACTGTTAAATGAATAGACACACAAACAACATGAAAAAGCAAGGGAACAAACTGCCCCAAACAAACCAAGATACTCCATAACAGACTCTATCAACACCACAGTGGAAATGTCAAAAAAGAAGTTTAGAATGTATATAGTTAAAGTGAACTGTGAAGTAAAGGACAATATAAAGAGTGAAATCAGAGAGAAAATACAAGAAGTGAAAGATCACTTCAATAAAGAGATTCTGAAAAAAAAAAAAACAAGGATAAATTCTCAATTCAAAGAAATCAATTTAAAAAATTCAATAGAAAGTACCACTAACTAACTAGACCACTTGAAGATGTTTCCGGTAATAAAGATCAAAACATAATCTTGAAAACAAAGCTGAAGGTGTAAAAGAGGTATTAAGAGATCATGATCAGAACTTTCAGAAAATATGGGATAACATAAAACGACCAAATTTAAGGTTTATCAGGATAGATGAAGGCTTGGATATACAAACCAAAGGAATAAATATCTTTTCAATGAAATAATGTCTGAATGAATGGAAAATCAAATAAAGAAACTAATAGGATCCCATATATACAAAATTATAACAGACCCACACCAAGGCACATTATTATGAACATGACTAACATACAAAATTATAGAATTTGAAAGGCTGCCAGAGAAAAATGACAAGTCACATTGAGAGAGAAACCAATCGAGATCTCAGCTAATCACTAAACCCAGACCCTCAAAGCTAGCAGGTATTGGAATAATATATACCACACTCAGAAATAAAATGGATGCCAATCAAGAATACTATACATGGCAAAATTAAGCTTCAGAATTGATAAAGGAATAAAAGCTTTCCATGATACACAAAAGTTTTTACAAATAGAAAGTCTGCACTAGGGCTGGAGATGTGGCTCAAGTGGTAGCGTGCTCACCTGGCATGTGCGGGGCACTGGGTTCGATCCTCAGCAACACATAAAAATAAAATAAAGATATTGTGTCCACCGAAAACTAAAAAAATAATAAATATTAAAAAATTCTCTCTCTTTCTCTCTTTTAAAAAAAAGCCTTCACTAAAAAATATACTCAATAATTTCAAGAAGATGAAAATTAAAAGTGAGAACCAGCAAAGGAACAAAGAGAAAAAGAGAGAAAAGTCAAATTACTAAAATAAATAACTAAAAAGGAAATATCACAACAGACATGACTCAAATACAGAAGATAATTAGAAACTATTCTGAAAATTTATACTCTAATAAAATAAAAAATATCGAACATCAACAAATTTCCAGAGATATATGACTTACCCAAACTGAATCAGGAGGTCGCATGGGATTTAAACAGACCAATTTCAAGTAATGAAATAGAAAACACCATCAAAAGCCTACGAAGCAGGACCAGATGGATTCTCAACCAAGTTCTACAAGACCTTCAAAGAAGAATTAACACCAACAGTTCTTAAAGTAGTCTATGAAACAGAAAAGGAGGGAGGGAACCCTTCCAAACTCATTATAGAAGGCTAATATCACGCTAATATCAAAACCAGAAAAAAGGCACATCAAGGAAAGAAAACATCAGACCAATATCCCCCGAGGATCATAGATGCGAAAATTCTCAATAAAATCCTCACAAATCACATGCAAAAACATTAAAAGATAGTACACCACAATCAAGTGGTGTGTCATCCCAGGGATGCAAGGTTGATTCAACATACAAAAATCAATAAATGTAATTAATCATATCAACAGATTTAAAAACAAGAATTATATGATCATCTTAATAGATGCAGAAAAAGCAGTTGACAAAATACAGCACACTTTCATGTTCAAAACACTAGAAAAACTAGGGATAGTAGGACATACCTCAACATCGTAAAAGCTATATATGCTAAACCCAAGGCTAGCATCATTCTAAATGGAGAAAAATTGAAAAGCATTCCCTCTAAAAATTACACAAGGATGCCCTCTTTCACCACTTTTATTAAACACTGTCCTTGAGAAACACTAGCCTAAGAAATTAGGCAGAAGAAGGAGGATACAAATAGGTAAAAAAGAACTCAAACTATCTCTATTTACTGATGACATGACTCTGTATTTAGAAGATCAAAAAAAAAAAAAAATTCCACCAGAAGACTTCTAGAACTAATAAATAAATTCGGCAAAGTAGCAAGATATAAAATTAATACTCATAAATAAATCACATTCCTCTATATAAGTGATAAATCAACTGAAGTAGAACTTGGCAAAACTATCCTGTTCATAGTAGCCTCAAAGAAAATAAAATATTTGGCCGGGCACAGTGGCACACACATGTAATCTCAGTGCCTCAGGAAACTGAGGTAGGAAGATCATGGGTTCAAACCCAACATCAGCAATTTAAGAGAGGCCCTGAGGAACTCAGGAAGATGCTGTCCCTAATAAAATACGAAAAAGGGCTGCGGTTGTGGCTTGGTGATTAAGTACCCTGGATTCAATCACTGGTACCAAAAAGAAAAAAAAATGAGGAAAGAAAATATTTGAGAATCATTCTAACAAAAGTGGTGAAAAACCCTACAATGAAAACTAAAGAGCATTAAAAAAGGAAATTGAGGAAGACCTTAGAAGATGAATAGATCTTCCATGTTCTTGGATAGGCAGAATTAATGTTATCAAAATGGCCAAACTACCAAAAGCGTTATACACATTCAATGCAATTCCTATTAAGGTTCTAATGACATTCTTCATAGAAATAGAAAAAGCAGTTATGAAATTCATTCAGAAAAATAAGAGGCCCACAATAGTCAAAGCAATCCTCAGCAAGGAGAGACAAGGTGAAGACATCACAATATCAGACCTTAAACTATACTATAGAGCTATAGTAACAAAAAAGGCATAATATTGGCACCAAAACACACATGAAGACCAATGGTACAGAATAGAATACACAGAGACTAACCCACATAAATACACTTATTTCATACTAGGCAATGATGGAGAAATGATAGCCTCTTTAACAAATGGTGGTGGAAAACTGGAAATCCATATGTAGCAGAATGAAAATGTACCCCTCTCACCCTGCACAAAACTCAACTCAAAGTGGATGAAGGACATAGGCCTCAGACCAGAGACCTTGTGCCTACTAGAAGAAAAAGTAGGTCCAAATCTCCACCATGTCAGTTAAGGAACCAAATTCCCCAACAAGACTCCTAAAGTGCTAGAAGTAAAATCAAGAATCAACAAATGGGATTTTATCAAACTAAAAAACTTCTTCACAGCAAAGGAAACAATCAAATACATGAAGATAGAGCCTACAGAATGGGAGAAAATCTTTGCCACCTGCACCTCAGATAGAGTATTAATCTCCAGGATATTCATAGTACACAAAAAGCTTAACACCAAAAATATAAACAACCTAATCAATAAATGGGCAAAGGAACTGAACAGAACGTCACAGAAGAAGAAATACAAATGGTCAACAAATATATGAAAAAATGTTCAACCTCACTAGCAATTAAAGAAATGCAAATTAAAACTAAATAGAGATTTCATCTCACTGCAATTATCAAGAAAACAAGTAGGCAAGGCTATGGGGAAAAAGGTACCTTCATACATTGCCAGTGGGACTGAAAATTGGTGAAACCACTCTTTACAGTACTAAAGAGATTCCTCAGAAAACCTGGATAGAACCACCATTTGACCCAGTTATACTACTTCTCTGTACAAACCCAAAGAACTTAAAATCAGAAAACTATAGTGTCCTGGCCACATCAATGTTCATAGCAGTCAATTCACAATGGCTAAGCTATGGATCCAACCTAGATGCCCTTCAACAGATAAATGGATATACAGATATACACAATGGAATATTACTCAGCCCTAAGGAAGAATGAAATCATGGCATTTGCAGTTAAATGAATGGATCTGGAGACTATCATGCTAAGTGAAAGAGGCAATCCCCAAAAAACTAAAGGTCAAATGTTCTGATACACAGATGCTAACTCACAATAGGCAGGGAGGAGAGAGAAGTGAACATTCATCAGATTCAACAGGTAGAAGTGGGGAAAGGAGGGGAAATGAGAATGGGAAAGAGTAAAATGAACCATACATAACTTTCCTATGTTCACATATGTACATGTTCAGTGTAACGCCACATCATGTACAACTACAAGAATGAGAAGTTATACTTCATATATGTATAATAATATATCAAAATACACTCTACTGTCATGTAAGTCCCATAAAGAATTTTTCTCATCTCTTTTATTAACTATGTGTTTTCAGTACTGGTACATATTAAATACCCAATAATTATTTGTTTAACAAATGAATATTTGATACCTAAAGATTTGACAAAAATATAAACAGAACTATGATTCAAAAGTATACATTCCATTTTAATTTCATTTCAAGCACTACTAACCTTATAAAAGTATCAATAACTTCCAAAAGGACCATATGCAAAGTTTAAATGAATCAAAGTTGTACCAGTTTTATTTTTCTACTGAAAATAATTTCACTGCTTCAAGTCTTTAATATTTTTATTAAGAATTTTATAGCTGGACTGGGATTTAGCTTAGCAGAAAAGCATTTGCGTTACATTGACAAAGCCTTGCGTTCATCTTCAGTTCCAAAAAAGAAAACACATACAAAAAGGACCTCACCAAATAAATAATTAATTAAAAAAGAGAATTACACAGCTTCTTCTCTCTCTCTCTTGT
Organism: Callospermophilus lateralis; assembly: GCF_048772815.1. Classification (NCBI taxonomy): domain Eukaryota; kingdom Metazoa; phylum Chordata; class Mammalia; order Rodentia; family Sciuridae; genus Callospermophilus; species Callospermophilus lateralis. Next base: position 66,262,628 of record NC_135314.1, read on the forward strand.
CCTCCCCAACTCCACCCTTGGTTCCAGGGCTTGAAACCAGGGACACTTTCCAACTGAGCTACAGCTCCAAGTCCTTTTTTTAAAATTTTTTTTTAAGAGAGAGAGAGAGAATTTTTAATATTTATTTTTTAGTTTTCAGTGGACATAACATCTTTATTTTATTTTTATGTGGTGCTGAGGATCAAACCTAGCACCCTGCACATGCCATGCGAGCGCATTACCCCTTGAGCCACATCTCCAGTCCCCCAAGTCCTTTTTATTTTCTATTTTGAAACAGAGTCTCACTAGATTGCTTAGGGCCTTGCAAAGTTGCTGAGACTGGCCTTGAACATCCATATTCCTGCCTTGGCCTTCTGAATCACTGGGATTATAGGTATACACCACTGTACCCAGCAATATGGCTTATTTTTAAAATAAAAATAGGGGCAAATACTTAATACTTACTATGTGACACATTTTTAAGGATACAAAATATTTAATACATTAGTCCCTTTATAAAACCTTATAAATTTGATTTATCTATTTCTCATTTTTAAGACTGATTAGTAAGAACTGATATAGAAGAAGGCCTTGATACTTCATATGTTGTATCTAACTCTCAGTTCAATAAATTTTATTTTAAACATTGCCAAATATTTTTGAGATCTTATTTTTATGGACTTTGCTTTGATAGACCCTTCACAAATAAAATCAGTTAATGCATCACGATTTCATCTAAGACTTGGTGAATAAAAAAACTTCCCCTCCTCAAACCAGAATAAGACCCCACAATTCTTTCACTACTACTCTCAATACTTCCCATTATTTATTATCCAGAGGGAACATGCAAGATGAAAATATTTTGTCATTCAAGCAAAAAACCATACAAAAATGCTAAATGCTTATTTTCTTGCATCATCCAATCATACACATAAACATTAAATAATGTACTATTTCCACCTTCTCCTAATCCCACAGTTTATAATTGTTGGTAGTTTCTGGAAATATATTAAAATATTCATGTATTGGGAGAAAACCAGACCATTAATGATTACTAATAGCAGTCTAACTAAAAATATTATTGGAAGATAGACATGTTGCATTAAGACATGAGTGTTGAAAAGATAATAATGGAAATCTATGAACTTACAGAGAAGAAGGGTGGACAAGTTCAAAAGAAAGGCTTAAATGAAATATGACAATATTGGCAACTGAAACGTAGACACTGGAGGTATAACTCTAACTCTTGAACTTGTGTTTGAAACCAGGTAGTTTGGGGCATCTGAGCTTGAGTCCTAATAGTTTTGCATTTTTATCTTCTTAACATAAATCAATGGGGATACATGTTTCATCTTATTACTTTTTTTTACTACACATTTGGATACCAAGTAGTAATGTACATACTATTCATGCTGAAATCTAAACAAATAAATTTCATGTCTATCTATGAAATGTTTAAGTATTTGCCATAATTTTGTCCATTAATAAAAGACAAAAGAGACTTGGATCCTCGTTTCTGACTGCCTCTTGGGTGTAGCTGGGAACTTTCTGTGCAAAGGTACAGGTCAAGATTACCCAAGACTGCTATGGTGAACATTACTGCCTGAGAAAACTCTGTGCAAAGGCACAAAACTGTATCAGTCTTTACCTTGAGCTAAGAACCAACCTTGAGCTATGGAACCAACCTAGATGTAATTCAACCAGATGAATGGATAATGAAAATGTGATACATAAACACACACACACACACACACACACACACACACACAAAGAAGAATTAAAAAAATAGCTGTTCTTGGCATAAAATAATCACAATGTATTTCTAGTGCTGCAACCTATCAGCCTCAATCTGTCTGCTTTGCAGACACTTTCCCACAAATAATCTTTTGATGATTAAACCTCTATAATAAACATGTGTACTAGCTCTGCTCCTCTTTCAGAGGTCAGTGTCCCACCTGATCCCAGCTTTCTCTAAGTGTTTGTTTGTCTTTCTTAATCCACCATCACCCCTCGCCAACTCTTGCAGGTTTTATAAAATTTGGCCACGCAAGTCATGGCAATGTCTTTTTTTTTTTTTTTTTAAAGGCCTTAAGACACTTGAAGAGAAAAAAAAAATAACCCAATCAATAAATGGGCAATGGAAGTAAAGAGGCACTTCACAGAGAAATATGATTGGTTAACAAATATATGAAAAAATGTTTAATATCTCTAGCAATTAGAGAAATGTATATTAATACTATACTAAGATTCCATCTGTTTCTAGTCAGAATGGCAATTATATCAAGACAAAAAAGTAACAATAAATGTTAGCAAGGATGTTGGGAAAAAGGTTCACTCATACATTGCTGGTGGGACTACAAATTGGTGCAAACACTATGGAAAGTAGTATGGAGATTCATTAGAAAACTTGGAATGGAACCATCATTTGACCAATTATATCCTACTCCTCAGCACATACCCCCAAAATTTAAAATCAGCATACTATAGTGACATGGCAACATCAATGTTCACAGCAGCTCAATTCACTATAGCTAAGCTATGGAACCAACCTAGAAGTCCTTCAACCAGATGAGTGGATAATGAAAATGTGATACACACACACACACACACACACACAGGAGTATCATTCAGACATAAAAAAGAATAAAATTATAGCATTTGCCATTAATGGATAAAACTGGAAACTATCATGCTAGGTGAAATAAGCCAATCCAAAAAAAAAAAAACCAAAGACCAAATGTTCTCTCTGATATGTGTATGCTAATACACAATGGGGTGGGGGGAGGGAGAACAGAATAGAAGTACACTGGATTAGACAAAGGGGAATGAAGGGAGGGAGAAGGGAAATAGGAAAGACAGTAGAATAAATCAGATAGAACTTTCTATGTTCATATACAAATACACAAACAGTGTAACTCCACATCATGTACAACCACAAGGATGAAAGTTATACTCCATGTATATATGTCAAAACATACTCTACTGTCATGCATATCTAAGAAGAGCAAAGAAAATATTTTTAAAAGATTCTTGAAGAGAAAAAGGTTCACTCACACATTGCTGGTTAGTTATAACTAACAAGACTGCAGAATTTCAATTATATGTATATACTACTCTTAGCAGGTTAGCAATAATCAAACACAACACACACTTTTGTTGAGTCTGTGGAGATACAACCACTTTTATACTTTGTGAGTAGAAGTGAAAATCAGTACATTATAAAACTATAAATACTTGTGCTGTTTGATGTACAAGTAAAAGATGAATGCAAGTGAAAGATGATGTGCAGGATGAAAATTAAAAACCGACCCTGCTGGTTATACTTACACAGATACCAAATGCCATATATACAAAGCTATTCATTGTAGCATAACTGTTTTAGTAACACTTTTAATATTACACATTATACAATATGTGCATATTAAAATATCATATAGATATAAAAAAGTAATAAGAATGCTATTTGCATCCAATAATGACAGCTCTCCAGAATATCACAAGAAAAGACAAGATACATAACAGTGTACACGTTACTTCTTTTTTTACACAAGGGGAAAATGAGTTAAAATTTATTTGTATCTGTGTTTTCCTGTCTATACTTTAAAAACGGCATCAATACAAAAGAATGAAATTAGTTATTTATAGGAAGTGGTGGGGTAAGGTGATTAGAAATGGAAATGAGACTTCAGAAACTACCCATTTATGCTGTTTTATATGTATTACCTATTCAGTAAATATATAGAAATAATCTTCCTGAAAAACACACTGCTAGGAATATTTATGAACATTTACTAAAGGATGCAATATATTGTAGCAAACTATTGGGAAAAAATTCAAGTTTTCCCAGACAGTAAATTTGGCAGAAGCACTGTGTCACCAATATGACCAACTTGACACTGTAATCTGACTGAAGTTTTTTAATAGGCCTCTATTTTCCTATGCTAAAAATCTGCTGACAAGGGGATAAAGGGCCCTCCAGAAAACCAGAAATTACAAAAATGTATAACATAAAAACAACATTTACTGAGAATTCTAATATACAGGTAATCATAGCTAACATTATGGAATATTTCCATAGTCTCTGGTTCAATGTGTTCTTTCTCATGATATACTGAAATTAGTATCTGATAGACTTATATTAGATATAAGATACACTGATATTAAATATACCAATATTAAATATACTGAAATATATTATATTAAATATACTGAAATATAATATCTGGAATATAGATATCACAGAACAATGCAGAAAATTTCACAGATCATAGACTGAGGAGAATATAAAGAAGACTTAGACTCACTCATCCAAAAAATTTGTATTGGCATATATGAAGCAATGCATCTACTAACTACATTGATTTAATTATTCCACGTTGTATACATATATCAAATCATTATGTTGCATACTACACATATAAATATGTCAATTTAAAAATGTTTTTCAGGTAGCTATAAAATACCAACACTATGTTGTCCAGTAAAGACATGGTACTAAATAATGGTGACATGATCCCTTTAACTGCTTACAGACTACAGCAGAGGTTCTTATTTTTAAGACCTCTTTATACTTTTCTATTTTGAGTACCAAAGCACTTTTATTTAAATGAGTAATAGATGATCGATCGTATTAAACACTAAAACTAATTTAAAAATCTTATTCATTTAAAAATAGTAGTAAATCCATTATGTATTAATATAAATGTAGTTTATTAATATGCATATAAATACAATTATATTAATATGTTAATACAGGTTAAAACTATACAACAGTTATTTTAGAGAAAAGAATGCCATTTTTTCCTTCCATTTTTCAAATGTTTTAAAAATATCTGGATCGAAAGAAGAAAACTTGATTTTCAAATCTGCTGTGGCATTCATCTGTGGCAATATGCTTTTAATTGGAGTATATGAAGATAAAAACAGTCTCGCACAGATATACACTCAGAAAAGTGAGAACTATTTCAATAGCTTTTTCAGAGAATAGGAAAAATTCTCCTTTCATATCATACCAAAAGTCTATAAGTGGAAGTTTCTTAAAGTTTGTTGATATGGAGAATCTGAAAACATATCAATAAACTTTCCATAATTTTTACAGTCATATAAGTACTTTTATGCATACATGCCATTGTATCACAGAGAATACTTACACAGATATGCCTACCCACTTATTTGTGTATAACAAATGTCTGAACTAAAAAAAAACTGATCTGCACACTCCTAACTGAAATACTTCATAAAACATTTTCAAGACTTAAAATTTTAAAATTTAATCAAAAATAATCTGAAATATAACTACTTCTGCAAATATCAGGGAAATATGATAGCTCAAGAGATTAAAAAACACTTATTGATACATCAGTACTGTAAAAATAACTTCAAAAGTCATATTCCCCAAAATGTTCTTGCTTGACTTCAATCCTGGTATCATCTACAGTCAAGGGATTCCAATTTCCAGGAATCTACTAATCCTGACTTTCCAAAGTTATATGCTATTTTAGGCTGAAATATAGAATGTTTTAACATACATGCATTTACACAAATTTTTCCATATCATAAATAAAACTTTATTAAAAACATTAAATACGTTTATTTGCAAATATTCCATATCATTTTAATTTTGTGGGAAATATTTTCACAGCAGAATATACAACTCTTCCCATTCAAAACTATAAAATAGCATTATTCACAGAATTTACAGTGTTGTCAAAAATTTGTTCATACAAATTCTGTGTCAATGTTCATTATTTTATGCTGGATTTGAAACTCTACAAAGGTCCTAATCACTGCAAAACAATATATCACACTCACAATAAACAAGTGATAAAAGTTCTTTCATTTATAACAAATAGTGTATATAACTAACAAATTCGAGAAAAAAACTGAAAAACTATTAGAATAAAAAAGAAATTTGAGAAAAAAGCTAGATACAAGATTCATATTTAGAAATCAAAGGATTTTACATGTTAATAATTTGAAAAAGCCACGGAGATGGGAAGGAATAACACTGACAATCAAAATATTTAAAATGCCTATAAATAAACCTAAAAAAAAAGAGAGAAAACAGAGAGCAAGACTTCAGTTCAATATAAAAAGGAACTTAAAAACATATAACTAATTCTTAGAATATAGTAGATTATAGTTGTTGATCCTCACTATATTAATTAATAAATTAAATATTATTCTTAGGAAACCTGTGAAAGCAATTCTACAATCAATGGGGAGAAGAAAAACCAAGAAAATCTTGGAAGGCAGAAACAGATACTGGAATTTTCTTCACTTAATATCAAATTGTATCAAAAAGCAACAGTTATTAAAATAGTGCTATCTTGGTTTAAAAAGATAGAAACAGCAATATAACAGAATTAAAAATTCAGAAATAGAATACAGATAGAAATTTACTTTAGGATGAAAGTGTTAAATCATGAAAAAGGACTAAAAATCCAATGGTATTTGAACAAAAGCCTATCTCATTGGGGGAAAAATGAGTCTTTACTTCACATCAGAAGCATAAATAAATATCAGATTATTTAAAAAATAAAACTGTTAAGAACGTTGTAAGATATTTTTAAGTATCTTAGATTGAGGAGAGAGGAGACTGAAAGGAAGCCTTTTTAGACAAGATACAACTGCCAAAAAATACCAGGAAAGAGAGAATCAGATTTTGACTCCATATATGACACTATGAAATTTAAAAATAAGAGATAGATGAAGAAAAAAGACCTATGTATATCAGAATCCCTAAGAAAAACAATAAGCAAAGTTCAAAATATAACTGAAAAATGAAAAAAAAACTGATACAAATAGGTAGTTCATCAAACCACAAATAGGTGATTATGAAAAGATAAAAGATCATCAACTTCATCCAGTAATCTACAAAACTTAAATTAAGCTACTTTTTCAGTTATCAAATTTACAACATAAAAAGGAAAACTGAAAACAGTATTAATGAGGGAAATGGGTATTACTAACCATAGTGAGAATATATAAATTGGTACAGGTAGTTTTGTTGATAATATGTCACCTATTTAAATGTAAACAATTTTAATTGTAATTCTGTTTCTTGGCATAGGTTTTATAAATATATGTATGTACACTATAAAGCACATAATAAAGTACTTCAAAAATTGTAACCAAAAATAGGCAAATCATTGGGTTATTTGTAGTTAATGTGACAGACTATTATTTCAGGCATGAAGAATGAAATAATTCTCAAACTTGAAAGTGCATTAAAATACACTCAAATGCCCATTGTTATCAATCTCAAAGTCCCTGATTGAGTAAACCTGAAACCGCTTATGATTCTTCATTTGTAATAACCCAGAGAATTTTGATAATGCTGGCTACATTTGTCACTTTTTGAAAAATACTAATGTCTAATGTAAGACATATTAAGTAGGAAAGCAATTTCAACAAGTTGTATTCTGTGACTTTATTAATGTTTTTTAAAAAATATATTTTTATATGTAAATATAAACAATACATTTATGAAAATGAATTCATGGGAAAATGTCTGGGAGGATAAAATTTATAATAGTAGTGATTTGGGGGCAAAAAATTGAGATCTTTGGGGATGGGGGAATGAAATAAAGGACTTTTATAGTTGCCTTTATAAATCTGATTTATAAAATATATGATTTTATTTTTGTACCAAGAATATTCTTATGTCTGACCTGTATATGTTAGAAAAATGAAACATCATAAAAAGGTAAAATACTTTTTAATGTCATGAGTTCATATTTGTTTTCAAAATGATGGTTCACTTTTATAGGATTATCAACTATTAAAATGACAAGCTGGTGGTATTTCTAAGCACTCTGTTCCTTCAGGTAAGGCATTTCATTTCTATTTCCTTGCATATGCATGTCTTTACTCCAGATATCTTTTCTAAAATATGACAATAGTTCCAACTCAAGAAAATTGCCTCTTCACAATACAAGGCTTTATTTTCTTGACTTAAATTTAGAGGAAAAGTTCTCAGGGATGAATTTTGACATTATCACTACAAAAGCAATAGTTAACCAGAGAACAAATGTAGGTAGGGAGGAATTGCTTCTCTCTCTACTTTCCCAAGGGAAACCACTGATGAGACAAACAAATCAAAGTTTCTTCCTCAAAGACATGGTAGCATTTGGGGAGCATGAGACCTTGGTCAATAGGCTAACTTTAAATAGAAATTACTTCATGAGTTTAAAATGGACAAGTTATCTAGTAAAGTGGAACATTACTAAGGAATTTATTATTGCAACATGCTATCACTCCATGGAATTAATTGGACAATAATTATATACTTACTGATTTCTTGGTAGCCAAGAACATTATGTATATTTTTCATTTTGATATTAAAAGATTATTTAAGAAACAAATACAATATATGGCATTATAATGCATGAGTCATGATAAATTATCTGATTAATGAATAACTAGCCTAAATTTTATTCCTAGATGCTTTGTAGAATTAAGAATAAAAAGTAAATTATTTATTTCATGTCTAATTCAACTTCTCACTCTGTTAGGCAATATTTTATAGAATCAATTTTATATCTAGAGAGGAAAACATTGTTTAATCATGTCTTCAACTGTTTAATTTTAGTTGAAGAGAAAAAAAAATCACAATGATACTCAATTGGGACTCTGACTCCCTAGGTCTAGTGTTTGTCTACTGCAGGTATGTACCTATCAATTTTCTTTCTAAAAAATTATTTTCATTACTTTTTCATATAACTCTTCATTTGTACCCAGGTTTATGCCTTTTAATATACAACTTACTAATCATCAAATTACTCAAATCTGAGTAATTTATCCCATTTCAGAATTTCCTTCAAAACTGATCCATCCAGGAAGCCTTCTCTTGACTCTAGCAATACTAAAAATAGCCGTCTAAACCACTGTCAACTGAGTTGACTTGAACATCATTCATTCTTTTTTTTTTTTTTGAGTGAGAGAGAGAGAGAATTTTTTTTAATATTTATTCTTATTCTTTAGTTTTCGGCGGACACAACATCTTTGTTTTGTATGTGGTGCTGAGGATCGAACCCGGACCACACGCATGCCAGGCGAGCGCTCTACTGCTTGAGCCACATCCCCAGCCTGAACATCATTCATAAATATGCTTCCTTTTGTGCTTAATTAAGCAGTGTCTATATAGAAAACCTATTTTCTTAACTAAAACTGAAGACACATGATCTAAAAATATTTTTTCTCCATTTGGAAGCTTTTGTAACTATTCAATTTGAAGACAATATCAATTTATTTATAAACAATTATTTTTACTGACTATTAAAATAAAATACAATTAGGATTTTCCTAAAATATTCCTAATGATATTCCAGAAAAAAATAAATTCCTAAAACTAAATCTAGAAACCCTCCATTTACTTATTGAATAGATTTATTGTGGGTAGAAGATGAGTATTGTTCTGCAGCATTTAACAGCTCTAGTTAAGAACCTTATTGACATTTCAAACTATTTGTCACATTCATCTGTTTGCCAAGAGATGTGAAGCTACACTCTTTTGTAAGAAAAGAAATCTGAAAAGATGATGTATCTTCATCCTCAAGACACTTAGTGTAAGATGTTCCCACTGACAATGGTTGTGAATGCTCCTTTCGTCCCCTGATTGGACAGTAGGCTGCCTATATGGTCAACAAAGGAACAGAGGCTCAAAATATTCTGGCAGGTATATTATTTGGAGTTGTCCCACCAAATTAAACAAACTGATGAGCAAATTAATTGCTTTTTTCAGGATGAACATATAGGTCATATTTTAAAAGGATAATATTACAGACTATTCCCAGAAGTAAATACTTGATAAGGATTTAGAATCCCAATATACTATGAGAAAAAGACAAAAGAAACAAACAACAACAACAATAATAAAACACCTAAATCTGAGAATAAGAGAATTCAAATATTTGGTTTAAATTGTGCCAAATGCTAAGGAAAAAAGATTCAGGCAGAGAATGCATGAATGAAATCTGTGAATCTAAACTTTCATATGAATTACCTGTAAGCTAATTCCAAAACAAATGCTAAAAGTTATAACAAATGTAGCTTGAGGATCAAAATTCACACTTAGAATTTTAAACTGGAATACAAACCTTTCATTGCCAAATAAAAGAAAGCTAAAATTTAGACCTTGACCATACTGAAAAAAACAAAAGTAAAATACAGTACTCCAAAGAGAAGCAGCTCTTCACCATACTTTACCAAAGACATTCCATTTTTCTACTTTTTATTCCATATAAAAATGCCAATTTTACAATGAATCTGTATGTCAATAAAACTTAATAGTAAGTCTACCATAAGGTTTTAGCAAAAAGCACTCAATATATTGTTGACTAGTCTTAATTGGCTATAATTTTTCTTACTAATTTGTAGACATAATTTGATTCTCCAGATATTTTAGAGTAATGATTAAACATAAAAACTGATGAATAATCATAAATGATATGATAATCATAAAGGATTATGCATCATTATGCAATATTTCATGTATAATGACTATTCAATATTTGGGAAAAAAACAGAAATGACTTAGGCTTTTTAAATTGTATTTTAGACTGAGTAATCATAAACATACCTGATATACAAGGTCTTTTTGAGGCAAAGGTGGGGATCTTTCTTCATACAAAGGCGGTGGTTTATGTGTGGGTGGAAGATCAATCCTGCATTAGAAAGGTTAAAAATGTGACTGCCATATTTAGCAAAACAAAGGAGGCAGAAAAAAAATCAAAGTTCTCACAAGTCTAGGGGATATTTTCCTCATACTATAAAAAATTATTATTCAATCTTATGTGTTTAACTCACTTCTTATTTTCCTTTAACGTACCAAACAGAAAATGAAAGTAATCATTAATTTTAATGTTTAGGACAATTTATTCATATTTAATTTAAGAAGCAGCTCAAGTAGAATAAGCATTTTTGAAAGTTACAGTTATGCAAGTAATCTAGTACATGACCAATTTACTTAACTATTGTTTTCACATTGACTATCTCTGCATTTTAAAGATAATCAAACAAATATGTCATTACACTTTCCTCTAGATTATCATACAAAGTGATTTAAAACACTTCATTTTAAAATAATGCTGAAAAAGGTTTATATTGTATTTTGGAAATACTTCCAAGTCTGACTTTCAAAAGACCTCCTTACTCTTAGAATATACATCACACAAATCAAGATTTTTCAGTCTACAGACCATAATCAATCTTGCCACCTGAAACAAAGAAAGGGACCAATATATGCTTAGGAAATGAACTTGTGAACTAAAAACAGATTTAAATATATCTTGTAGTTCTTTATATTTTAGAACATAATTTTATATATATCTTCATGCTTTTAAAGATCATATATTTTCAGTACTTGTAATTAGTAAATAAAACATAAGACTGACTATATTAAAGGATGAAGGGAATGAAAGCTATAGATAGATACTGAAGTAATAAATTCTCTGTGGTTTAATAATTTCTCACATGGGCATAAAATAATATACTTAATACACAAATTGTTAAAAATAAAATATTTAAGTAAATGTATTAACCTAATAATAAATTGTTTTTGAAATTATAGAAAAGACTGTGATAATTTGAGAACAAAGGTACAGTATGCTAGTCATTCTCTATTAAAGAAATCGTTTTATGAAAGCTGTCACACTGAAAGAGCACTTCACTGTTATTTATGTAATTTTATTTTTTCACATAATGAAAATCACACCAAATTCTTAGCTCCAAAGTATCAAAGGCCAAACTGAGGATTACAAAGGTAAAGTTACTTTTTCATAGTCAGACCATCAATTTGATCAAGGCAGAGCTGAAACTGACACCCTGGTATCTTCAATCCAAAAAGAAAAGAGGGGTAATAGTGCCAGATTAGAGAAGCAGATAATATACAGTGCATTTTTAAAGATAAAATGAATTCATCCTTTAAATGCCAGTCTTATATCCTTAATACAAACATAAATAAACAGCAGAAGATTTAATGTTAGCCAGGTATGATGTGCACAGGTGTAATGCTAGCTACTTTCAAGCCTAAGGCAAGAGGATTGCAAATTGAAGGTCAGTCTGGGGAGCTTAGTAAAATTGGACCTCAAAATAAAAGAAAAATGGTGAGGGGCCTGAGGGTGTAGCTAGATACATAGAGAGCTTGCTTAGCATACATGAAGTCCTGGGTTTGATCCTCAGCACTGGAGGGAAAGGGAGAATGCCATTTGTATTGACCTGTACAGTTCATAAAACATTATCTTATTCTATTCCCATTATAACCATGTAAAGTAAGTAGAAAAAGTATTATTCATAGTTCACAGGTAAAGCAACAAAACTATTGATAGAACTGAGAATGGATACATATGTCATTTGATTCTGCAACAAGGTGAAATTTCTGTTTTATCAAACCATCTCAAAGATTAGGCCCAGAATGTTGCTTGTTCCTTGAATTAAAACATGTATATTTTATAATTCACCAAAACCAAGCATTTCTCTTAATAAAAAAAAAAAAACTTCAAAACTTGATGTATTTAACGACTCTTGGTAGATGAAAGCTATACCTTTATATAATACAGACATACACAATCTGAAGAAGTAAAAAATTAAAAGTTTCTAAGGTATTTTCAAACCTTTAACTAGTACTTCATCAAAGGCCTGCATTTCTATTCAGAGGATAGGCAACATAAAGTATCAATGTGTAGTAGTGTGGAAAATGTCTAGTACACACTCTGGGTAAAAATGTTGTTTAATTTATTTTTCTTTTTCTTTCTTTTTTTTTTTTTTTTTGAGAGAGAGAGAAGAGAGAGAATTTTTTAAATATTTATTTTTTTAGTTTTCGGTGGACACAACATCTTTATTTTATTTTTATGTGGTGCTGAGGATCGAATCCAGCGCCCCGTGCATACCAGGCGAGCGCATAACCACTTGAGCTACATCCCAGCCCCTTAATTTATATTTTTATGGGATTCCTTGATGTTGTTCACTTTCTAAAATGTAGTTTAAGATGCCTTTTGAAACCACTGCTGTATTTAACAAGTCTTAGATTATTCTAACTTCTCTCCCTTGGACACTTTAAATACATGCAGCTGTAAAGGCAGATATAAAGACTAATGCATAATGAATAGTGATAGTAGAACACAGGCAAAAAAAGTTACCTACACTTTGTCAAGATAGGATGGTCTCTTTTTCCGAGGAGTGAGCAGCACAGTTACAAAGACTGCAATGATGAAAAGGGCAAGGACAGCTCCAATGACAGCTCCAGCTACAGCTATGGAAGAGGTCTGCTTAAATGGAACATCTGTAAAGTAACAAAAATTAGCTATTCAAAACATTTAGTTCTTGAAATTACATACCTTAATTTCTAAATTGTGCAAATGCTATTTGATTGAAGTATGGTATCCAACAGTCAATTTATAGGACCCAAAATTCAATTCATTAGTTTGAGTACCATTCGGTTAACATCCTTTTTTCTTCCTTATTAAGCACCCCAGTTTTGCTTTTTTCAAATTATGAATAGAATATCCCCAATAGATATCAACAATTAATCTATTTTTTTATGGTCAAATGTCTGGAGGAGAAAAAAATATGAAAATAATTTTACACTCTTACTCTAAAAGGTGATCAAAAATCAATATTCTTTAAGAGTCAATCAACAATACATACATTCACCATTTTTATTCTATTAGAATGAAAAAGAAACTATTATTAAAGAAACAAAAACCTTCAAGAGAAAAATATCAAAAAACACCACAGATCAAATGAATACAGTATAAACAGTGACAGAATACTAAAACATTTTTTAATTTTTTAATATTAATGTTTTAAAACAGGACTAAACATGGCAACAAGGGAAATTCTTTCCTATCTGGCTATTGACATAGCATATCACTTCTGAATATCAACTTCTCTTTCCCAGACTATATCACAAATTCTGTAAAAAAGAATATAATAAATGTATTTAGCAGTTAGCATTTCATACAATGTTTAAAAAATTAAATTGCTATATTTTTGAACTACAAAATGAGTCCACTAAGATTACTATAATAAACTATATTTTCAAATTTACGAAGTATTAAAGGACATGGCCAAACCATCAATCCTATGTATATTATTTTGACAATTTCAGTAGTATTAAATTCAACTAAATTTGTGAGGTGATTCGTAAGTTGCAAAAGTTTCTTCATATACATGATTTTGTTTTATCCTTCTAACCAATAAAAGATATTGAAAATAACATTTTATAAATGAAAAATACTGTGGTTCTAAAGTTGAATGATTTACCTATGATCATTGAGTCAATGAGTAGCAAAGAAAAAAAGAGTGGGAAGGGTACAAGTCTTCACCCTCATGTCCTTGTTTGGGGAATAATGTTTTCTTTTGCAATATCTAATGTAGACTTGCATTTTAGGCTACTTATTTGCTAATAAAAGCTTAGTTTTAACTTAAATTGATTTATTCACATATATTCTTAAACAATTTCAATTACTGTTAGGATCCAGATATGGGAAATTTAAATATTAAAGCACTGTAAGGATTGACTATTTCATCTGCTTAACACCATGTCATAGTCTTGCCATTTAATTATGTATTTAGAAGTATCTTCTATTTTATTGTGGCCACATGGTGTGTTAAATGGTCAAAAAGAACATTTTACTTTCCTTCCAATCATAAATATTTCTTCATAAATACTGACTTACTATTCTCCATTTATTTATTAATGTGCCATTTTTTAGCCTCACTCTAGATCTATTGTTGCTCATTAATCCCTAGTATTTCCATTTCACTATGGACTGGATGAGGAAAAGAAATGGAACGCAGTGCAAATTTACTCAGAACTTATTAATATTAAAGATTTGGAATGATTTATGAAAAATCTATCCTACATTTTCATTTTCCCCATCACATAAATTATAGCCTTATCCATTGGTCAGTTTTACCATTGATTGTAAAGGAGATGACTCTACCAATCTTTAATAGCTAAAATTGAGATTTTAATCTACAGGTCATAATTGAGTTTTCATCAAACTTCATATCTTCAATAAAGGATTTCACTTAATCTTAGCAATAATATGAACTTTAGAAATGCATTGCAAGTATAAAACATAATCATGTATACTTTAATGTCCAAATTCCCAACCCCAGATACAACATTTTAGTATTCTGAATATTCGAATATATATTATTTTTAAACATTTTAATTATTACCTTGTTATCCAATTCTGTCACATTAGTCTTATCATTTCTAACTCGAGGCGTCTACAGCTGAGAGTTGACTCTATGTATACTACTATACTACTGTATTTCCTTCTATCTTAATTTGGGCTTTTTTTCACCTAGTTCCATTTAGTCTTTATTCATATTTATCCTCTCTTTTGCATACCTCCTCTTAATATCATAACAGGATGTTAAGTGCTGAAATGAGCAAATGGAAGAAAATTAAGGTATGAATCCATTCATCAAACAGATAATAGGGGTAAAATTTGTATTAAATATATAATGGGATATATTACATATTTCCTTTTAAGACTCTTTTACTAATTGAGAAAGGTAAAGATGTAGTATATTTAAGAATATTAAAATTTGAAGGACAGCAGTCAATAAATACAGTATGAAATGCAAAGAGGTAAAAAATATCATGCGTTCAAATCACAGGATTTTGATGAAAACTGAGAACTTAGTCACCACACTGCCACTCCAACATCCCACTTAAACACACATATACCACATATATAATTCTAAAAAAAAACATGACAAGGAAAAAAATCAAACATGTTAATTTATAAGTTAGCATTATTAAATGCTAAGCTACTTTACTGATGGCTGACAAGAAGCAACATTACCACCACTTAAGATGTTCTTAAAGTCTAATAATATTTATAAGTAAAGGAAAATAAAAGGACAAAAGTGTTACATTGACCATGAAAACTGATGCACACATCTCTAAAAAGAGTAGCTTGTTGCTATAATAGTAGCCACAATATTCAATGACAACTCACCTCCAAAGAAAAATAGCATTCCCTGATAACAAAGGTATACCACCTATAAAAGATATCATGTATATAGCCTCTAGAAAAATGTTCAAAACCAATTACAAATCATACTAAAAAAATTACACAAAGAACATTACTTTTTGGAAAAAATATGCACATGGCAAATATAACAGACATTAAGGCTTTCTTTATTAACACTGTAATAAAAAATGAATAGAAATGTGAAAGTTAATCAAGCATTATGTGCACATCTAATCCATCTCTGAAAGTGAGACAAGATATTCGTGTTTCTTTGGTTTTTTTGCAAAAACTTCAGTGATCACATCACACGATCCAAAGATTAATGCAATGACCTACAATCTGTTATTTGCTCCCATAACCACCCCCATTTTTTCCCTCCAATTAAATGTATAAATGTTGGGAATCCAATATGGAGCTTCCTGCATGCTAAGCAAGGTTATTGCCAGTGAGCTACACATACCAGTCCTTAATTCTTCATTTTTAAACTATCCCTTTAATTTTACCTTAATATGACATCTAAGCTTTTATATCCACACTAATTCTAATCTCTAATATTTACTAAAAATGTTCTATTTGATCAGGTAAGACTTCACAGTCTCTTATCCAACAAACTACTAAAAATCTATATGTTCCAAGCATTGTGCTAAGGGTTAGGAATGCAAGAATGAATCTTTAGGTCTTCAAAAAAGAAAAATTCCCAAAGTGAGGTCACAGAATGCATGAAATATGCATGATCCAATCAAGTAAAGAAATTTCACTGCTTATATTTAAAAATAATCCAATAAACTCAATATTCAATAGTGCACAAGAATTGGCTCTGACAGCAGCACTTGGTGGATGGGGCAGATGTTTTACCTGCCACACAAAACACCTGCAGTACTGTATGGCGGAAATGGTATGGGATACTTAAAAAAAATTTTTTTTTTTACGTAGTTACTCCTTGAGTTGGATTTTCCTTCTCATATACATACATCTTATGACAGGAGAGCTCAGCTGAATTAGCTTATTCTTAAATTTAACAAACAATTAAAATGTAAAGGAGAAACTATATAGGTGTTTCATGTGAAAGAAAAACACCTGACACATGTACTACATGCGGTTATCAGTGCTAATCTGTTATATACTAGTAAGCACTGATTCATTCCTGAAAAGAATTGATATAATGAAGATAATACCAATACAGGTACACCTAACAAAAAATAATGCAAACACCTTACTCCTAACACAAACTTTATCAGTTACATTGTGAAATAAAACTATGGCAATCTAATGAGATGACAAATCGATTAAAAAATCAAAAACATCAGGAGATCAACTAAAATACAGATTTACATTTACTCATTAACAATAAACCTCACACTAGGGCTGGGGTTGTGGCTCGGCGGTAGAGCGCTCACCTAGCATGTACAAGTCCTGGGTTGGATCCTCACACTACATAAAAATAAATAAAATAAATGTAAGACACTGTGTCCAACTATATACCTCACACTAAACCTATATGGGCTGAAACAACCTAATGCCCAAGGTAACATGATTGTCATTAGCAAGGCACTAAAAAATCCAAAAACCTTGCACATAAAAACAAGCTCTATAAAGAGTCTAAAAAGAGGAGTTGGGATGTGAACTGTTGATGTTCCCAATAATATTGCTTCTTCTTTTTGAATCTAGTTAGGTTTCATAGGTAGCATTTTGGCTAACACACTTAACCAAGTATCAACATATATTATTTTTAAATCATTGAATCACAAAGTATAAAACCAAGAAGAAAAAACAAATGAAGCACAATCATGTGCTTTTCCCAATGTTTTTAGTAAGAAAAAAGGTTAATTTCAAAGATGAAAGACAGTTATTACCAAAATAATTAAGGTTTTATTATCGCTTTAATGACAAAACATTAATCTTAAAAAATTATTCCATCAGTTAAAATTGCCATTTTTATAATGTATATAGTCAAGTTGCTATAGTACCACAAATATAATTTAAGTATATATGAATTTTTAATGGAGAGTCAAAGTTTCCACTGATCTAGAAAAGATAAGCAAAAACTAGAATAAAATGATAAAATGTGAAGTGAGTTGTAATGAATGGAAGTTGATACAAAGGATATAGGCAGCAGTTACTAATTCTAAGAAGAAACTTTCATAAATCTATTATTTGAGCTGGACTTTGAATATGGACTGGTTTTCCAATGTTCAAAACGGAAGTAAAAGAAACATTTGGTAGGACATAATATCAAAGCACATGGTATGTTAACAAATATAGACATTGAGAAAGTTCCCTGTTAATTGCCTAAGCATTGACTATCAAATGGCTGCTAATATCAAAATAAAAAAACTGGCATTAAGTGCCTTCTAGTTGAAGAATATACACCACCTTTTAAGTAATCTTGGCCAAAAATAAAATCTGAATCTAATT
The DNA here is from genome assembly GCF_048772815.1 of Callospermophilus lateralis. Classification (NCBI taxonomy): domain Eukaryota; kingdom Metazoa; phylum Chordata; class Mammalia; order Rodentia; family Sciuridae; genus Callospermophilus; species Callospermophilus lateralis. The sequence continues at coordinate 66,281,017 of NC_135314.1, forward strand.
AAAAACTACAGATATTTCTACTAAATTATGGAAAATGTGGAGAGGCATATTTTCCCAAATTGGGAAAGTGTAGGGAAAATGCAGCAGTTTATCCAACAAATAAACTACAAGGGAAAAACATGGGGAGGGAGGGGAAGTAACACATTTCTAGCAACCACAATATATGCAGGTATACCTAACAAAAAGTAATGCAAACACCTTACTCCTAACACAAACTTTATCAGTTAAATTGTGAAGTAAAACCATACCAATCTAATGAGGTGACAAATATGATTAGTGAGTGTTTGAACACTCACTACTTGCTATTAAGGTATTTAATATAATAATGATACTATGGTTAATTTCTCAACAGTCATTACCTTTCTAGGGCAACATACTGATTTACTATACTAATGAGGGAATGGCAAGGAGATCATGGCTAAAGGTTTAAATGAAACAAAACTGATAGTAAATTTTACAATAATTGAAATGAGAAAAAAGTTAATTATTCTCATTTTTGTATAATTTTCTATAATAAAATTATAAGTTATTCTCCTAAAACTCACTTGGTTGGCTTCATCCAAGTGCCCAGCTAGAAGGAATAGCATTATTAGCTAAAAGCCATGTGAAATAAGATTATTCCAAAATTGAAACACGTTTTACCCTTTCAAAATGAAATGAACATGAATCACCAAGGTTCTTTAGGAGTCCTTTCTTTTCTCTCTCTCTATATAAAAATATATATATATAATCTATCTCAAAAGCTTTTGTACAACTATGTTTGGTTTCAAATCTTGATGGGAACATATCACCACTCAGGTCAAAGTAGGTATGTACTTTAAAAAAATAAAAATCACTTCATGGCTTTTCTTTAAATAATAGAAGAAATCAGAAGACTTTTTTTAAAACATAAAAATTTGTATTTTGTGGAAACTATTTTCTGAAGACTCTTAGGAACAAAATTTTACTGGCATAACAAGAGGGAACACAACAATCCAATTTGTATGTTATTTAAAAAATGGCTTCTTGTTCTAACATAATGTAAAGTTTAATATATATATATATATACATATATATATATATTATAATTTTAAAATGTCAGAAATAGGAATCAGGAGAAACAATTCTAAACAATGACATTTTTAATCAAAAACTGTTCACAAGCAATATGTAAATATCACTAAATAGCAACATAAATACCATTCAAAATATATTAATTTCAACTGAAAGCCAATACAGTAATCCGTCAGTATCCACAGAATTAGTTCCAGGATCCCTGATACCAAAATCTGGGGATGCTCAATTACTTGTAATTTAGTATCTGCATATATCTTCTTTTATAATTTAAATAATATCTAGATTACTATTACCTAATGACATGTAAATAGTTGTTATATTCTATGGTTTAGGGAGTAATTACAGGGAAAGTAAAAATGGTACATGTTCTTTACAATTTTTTCAAACATTTTTGAATGCTACTCATGAGATCATATATATATGGAATCAAATGGTTAAAGTCAAATTTTAATGACTGTAACGTGGCAACCTACATGCTCCCCCCAAACTTTATTTACCTATGTCCTTAACCTGATTATTGGGAAGAAAAATAAGTCACATTCTAATTCCCACCAATCTTAAATTATATTTTGATTGTTAATTAAAGAAAATACATCACATACACACACATATACACCACTGGTAAGCAAAATGAGGATGAAGGTAATACAGGAGCCAGTCTCAATATGGAAAAGTACCTTGAGTATTTTTAAACTTCAATAGTTTGTTGCATGACTATTGGAGCTAACACCCAATATGTAACTTGGTTTAAAAAAAAAAAAAAACACTAAAGAAAACTGCAATTAAACTCAAACCCAACATGTCAAAAAATTGAGAAAGAACCTTTTCATGGAGAGTGCATTTCTAATTGATAAGTAAATAGAAAAAAAATTTAATTTATACTCTATTCCCCTATTAGAATTCACATTTCAATATGGGTACCATTTCTTCCTTTCTTATACTGTACATTGATTACTTCCACATAATAACAACTTCTTACATGTTCATATATTTGTTTTAGCAGTATTTACCAAAAAAAAAATGAAACTCAAATCACATTTTCTTGCATGTGAAATGGCCACATTTCTGTTTTTGCACTTCCATTTTGTACTTTCTATGGTTCCTTAATGCAAAATATGTAGTCATCATTACCTTAAACTTTCCTACAAATGGCTATCAGAAACTAGACTTACTACCAAAAATCTTAGTGGTTTCCTTAATATCAAAATTATCAAAAATAAAAAAGTTCTGTTAGGCATATGACAAAAACTACAGAGTCAAAAATCATCTTTAAAGTTAGCCCGTAGTATACTAAAAGTTTCAGTGCATTTTAACAAAATGGTAGGAAAAAAAGAGTTGTATTTATTTTCATTGTATTATTGAAATACTTTAACCAGTAGGAAACAAAATCCTAAAGGAAAAATGGTTGAAAGCACATGAAAAGAAAAAAATGTAAATATTGCCCCAGAATAGTAGAAATCATTCCTTTATCTTTTCCAAGAAGGTACTAGAGTTTCATATATACCTAATAATTAGCTGGGCACATAACTGATATTCAAAAATTAATTTAACAAAAATGTTTATTTCATGTTAACTATTTATGTTTACAAACCATTCCCTATGTACAGTACCATATATACATAAACCTCTAATAAGCAACAGTGCAATGCTTCCAAAACATCTTAAGCACCAGTATAGGATTCCTAAAACTTTGAAACCTTTTGGTATGCCACATGATTCAGATTAAGGATACAGAACATATCAAATACTCACTTCTATGTTTTCAAGTTGCCTTCTCCCACAAAAACAAAACACAAAAACTAACCACATAAGATGGCAAAGTAAAAAGGTTATAATCAGTAAGGAGATATTTTTGAAAAACAGTTCTTGAAATACATTGCTATTTCTTTCAGATTGAACTCAGATTGAGATTAACATAAAATCTTAAACATGACTATTCAGCTCATATTCATACAGCATTTCCAACCCTTATTTATAAAGATAATTCTGATCAGAGAAGCCACAAATTTACAAATTTACATTTTTATGAGAAGAAATTTTAGACCTATCTTTCTTGTGACTGATATCTCTGCTGATATTTAAATTAAAAATAAAGTTATTTCAATCACATTGTATTATTAACATTTCCTTCCAATGACTTATATTAAGAAGTCTTAGTATCTGCATATAAGTGGTTAAACTATATTAAAACACAGGTATTTTTAAACAAGGTAACCATGAACTTAACTTTATTCCTTAACCTGATATTATAGACTTATAAGTATTAGGGAAGAATTTCTAATTAATGAAAATACTCCTAAAGAAAACTGGTTTATTATTATTTAAAATAACATTTTCACTACTTTCATGTAAGAATTTTGCCTTCTATATCACTTTTTGATTTGATAAGAATTGGGAAGCATGGGTGGTTGGGAGGGTTAATAAAGTACCTACTTCACCTTTTTGTTAAAAAAAAATTTATTTGATTTGTGATTCTCCTAATGATTCTACTTCTACTTCACTGCCCTGGTAAAACATTTATTCTACACAGTCTTTTTTTTTTTTTCCTAATGAATCATCAAAACACATTCTTTGGACCTCAAAACAGCTGTCTTTATGATTACAAATTTATAGAATTCCACTGTAGAAGTTATTTAACTACCTCCCAAAGATGATTCACATTTCAAGATTTGGATAACATTTCTTTCTCAAAAGATACATGATTCTGGAAAGAATACACTTAATGAATTCTGTAAAAAACAAACAAACAAAAAACAAAACAAAACAAAACAAAAAAAAAAACCCTCATGATGTTTCCAGTTTTAATTGGAGAAAGAAAAATCTTAAAACACATACATACATTTAGGAGGAAATAAGAGGAAAAAGGGAATGGACTGCCAATATTCATCAGCAAATATTACCAATTGGTTCTATATTTCAAAATTTTCTAGTTAAATTCCAAGTTTCCAAGTTTAATTTTTTTCCTATACATTTACCCGTTTGAACAACATCAACATTAAATAACTTAAACAAGATGGTGTAGAAAATCCTTTGTACAGATTCCTGGCTGAAATACCTCATCTCTAAAACTGGTATGCCGGTATAATGAAATGCCCTTTCTGTTCTGTATTTAATTGTGTAACATATGTTCATTACTACTTGTATATTTAAACTATTTGTATAAAGCATTAAAATAAGGCTACTGCTTAATGTACCAAAATTCATGTTCACAGGACAATTTAAGAACTGTCTCACAGAGATGACAAAAACTGTAATAATTATCATGTTTAGAAGGCATGTATTTTATTACTCTTCTATGTATTTGAGACAAAAGTATTGACCAGCTAATGATACTCTTTCACACATCATGTTGATGGAGTTTACTACCACAGTTTTAGTGCAACAAAATATCTTTGAAAAGCCATTCTACAGTAATTATGGCAAGGCTCATTAAAATGCAGAGGTAAAGATTTCATTTGTATAGAAACTTAGAAAATAATGTTTGAAAAGGAAAGATGTTCCATCAGGCTGAATATTTTTAGTATACTAAAAATATATATAAACATATTTTGAATTGCCTTTATAGTCAATTTTGATGTAGTATCATTTAGTGGTGATAAATTTTAAGAGGTATATGTTTAACAAACATTATACTTGAGATTATAGTCTTAGGTAAACATTTAATACACAATGCCAAGGTAGTTTCTTTTTGTTGTTTTTTTTTAATTTTTGTACCAAAAACGTCACACATTTAACGTTGACATTTCTTCTTACCTGTGTGCCTCAGACCAATAAAGTACTCTGCATTAAAATTTAAATCTTGAGACAGTAGTACAGCATTGAAAAAAATTGTAAAGCAGCTCAGATACATTGAACCCAGATTTTACATTTTCATTTGTCAGATTAGAATATAAAAAGCTCGAAAATCAACTTGAAAAAGCTTATTCTTCCTCAAGAAAAAGTATGAACAATCTGAAAATGATCAACTAGTATGAATGAAACATTGTACATAGTTAAGTCACATTTAGTGGTCGCTAAACATACCACTCCCTCCTGGAAATTACGGAACCATCTACATGTGAAACTAAGTCATCTTCATTTTCCTCATAATGTTCATCGCTGACAAACTTCATTCCCATTTTTAGATCTTCGTAATAATCCATTGGTCTTTCAAATCTATTGAGATTTTCTACATTGTTCCACTGAGTTTTTTCAGGCTCTTCTAAATAGTCTTTTCGTATAAGATTGTTCACTGGAATTTTGTTTTCTTTTTTTACACTGTCTGGGTAAGAATCAAGCTCATCTTGTTGAAGAACATCTATTTGTGATTCTTTTTGCATATCTGATGGTGGAATGTAGTTCTTGGCAAAATAGTCTCCACGAAACGTCCGTCTTCTCCTATAGCAGAATATTCCAGCCAAAACACTCACAAGTACTATGAAAAGAGCCCCCCCCACTACACTAGCAATGACTGTGCCAATTGTGTCATCCTTAATTGTTGCCAAAGTTGACAATGGGAAAGGCAATTTTTTAGGTTCTGTTGCTAGATCCTCGGTGACAGCAGTTGAGGGATGCCAATGAATTGTAGGCTGAAGGGTGGTAGTAGTAGGAGGATCTAATGGAAACAGTAAAGATAGACAAGACACAGAAAAGCAAAGAATGTCAATGTAGGCTAATTCAGCAGCAAGTTGAAAAGACAGCACAGTTAATGAATATATATTCATAGTAACAATAGTTTTTCATTCTTAATTTGATTAAGATTAGACAGTAATGGTACTTTTTTATACTTTTAAAAATAGCAAAACTGACACTTAGTCAGTTACTAATACAGTGAAAAGAATGGAAACCTATGGTGTGAATGAATACTAAATAACTTTATTCCAAGTTTAAAAGTGTACTCTGTACTCTAGGAATAAAAAGTTGCTGTTTTTGTTTTAATGTAGATTATTACTTCAGTGTCTTATACAGAGCTGGCTCAAGCATTATTGTACAAAATATTCAATTAAATTAAGTAATCTAATGTATATTTTCTTAGCGAGTAGCACAAATAAATAAAATGAAAGAATAAAAAACTAAAGTTTTCTTGATGTCCATCTTTACCTAAAAGGTAAGATTTGAACTTATTTTTCAAAGAATGAAAAACTATAGAATCTTGTTAAGGTGGCACAGTATAAGCTGTTGGTTTAATAATTCTCTCAAAAATATTCTTTCTTAGAAAAAGAGTACTCTAAATTTTTATAAAGGAAATATGCAGTAAGGACAATTACTGAGTAATTTAAAAAACATAAATCATGTGTTTAAATTGTGTTAGCCAAATAGCTATTATCAAAAGAGACTGATAAATAAAACAAAGTAAAAATATTATAATCTACAATGTAGTAAAAACCATCTAATACTCCATGATTAACATAGGTGAACACTTAGAAAATTAAGGAATTTCAGCTATACCTACAAAATTTAATAATTGCTTCAAGATAGTATCTCACAAAGAGCTAATATTTTAGAGAGAACATTCAAATAATAATTAAATATTAGATGCAAATGAACCTGTATACAGACATTAGATTACACGAGTAAATAGCTATTAATATTAAAAAGCAACTAAACATGAATAGTAAAAATTAAAGACTGGTTAATTATCAATTAAGTAGTATTTGTAGGTCATGTTACACAAAAATTCTAAAGTTTGAAGAAAAGATGAGCTTAAAAATCTTGAATATTTCCTTACATAAAAATAAATGACCCAAATGGTAATATCCTACAATTAATTTTTTAAATGAGTGGTACTGACAGAGTTTTTAAAATGTGATTGTTAGAAAAATACTAAATCTACATGGGTAAGTTATTCTAATATTACAAGCTAAAGAAAAATACTTACTGAAACAGTTTTCATCACGGTATGCCATATGTATAGAATGTGGTAAAAATTTAGCAAGTACAGTATAAAACGTAACAAATAACAATATAACTAATTACCTGACTTTAAACTGATATAACAGGTAACCCTGTCAAGTACTCTGAAGTGAGTATTAGTTATCATAGTATATGTAAGAGAATCAAGGAAGAGTTATAATTTTTAAGAACATATTCACTAGCTGAACAAACAAATGTGGAATTGGAAGATTATTTCTAGGATAAAAGGAGTAAAGTTCATACAATCCAACTTTATAGAATTAAGATAATAAAGAATAAAGAAATACACTAACTTAAATCATTTGTAAGATGATTTGTGTTTTTGAAAGAGAAAGAGTAACAGGGAAGTCAAGTTTTAAGTACTGAATGCCATCTTTAGTGATTCTCAAAGAAAACTATCAAAACAAACTGACATCAGCACATTTAAGTACAGATCTATCTAAATTATTTATGATATACATATATTTGTCATATTCCAATTTGGTTTTTGGTAACTTCTAATATGTTACTGGGTTTCTCAGAAGAGTGCATATACTTGAGCTGATGAAGTATACACTAATAATTGAACATTTTTACCACATATCCTAAAAATAATAATTGACACTTTTATTTCTACTTGCAAAGTTCTTTATATGAATATTGATGGATGTCTAATGTTCATTTCATTCATTTTCAACAACATACAGATTTCAGAAAAATCTACTAAAAAAAATTAAATTTTGTTTAATTTAGTTTTGTTGGTGATCCTGTAAGTTTCAATCCACCATCCTTCTCCTTAATCAATGTTAAATACAGCACAGACATCCTATTAGTATCATTGCATAGAAAATATTATTAATACTTCATCATTTTGTATTTTAAACACATGAAAATGTATATAAGAATTTTATTTATTTTTAAATTTAGAATGAAAGTCATAATACAAATGAGGCAAGACTATTTTATAATCATAAACAGGTACTTATTTATCATGATATAAAAATTCTTCCAAATATCATTCCATATTTTTCAGTCAGACACGTTTTTAAATTTTTTTATTGAATGTGTGATAAATAGATATACAATGGACTCTAGTACATCCTGAGTTCCTCTCTTAAGTTCTTCTCTTAAGTTCTTAAGTTTCTTTTTAAACTAATGTCTCCTATCAAACAGCAAATAGTTTAGTAAGGTCACTATAGCTATAAGGTAGATTTTTGCCTAATAAACAAATTAAAAATCCATTAAAAAATTACATGATTACTTCTATTTCTTTAGACTTTTATGGGTTGTTTAAATAAACAAATCCATGCATTTTAAAACTTAAGGCATGCTAAATGTTGATTTTTTAGTTCTGACATTGTGTCTGGACCCTCAAATCAGTATGATCTGGAATTCAACTTTTTCAGAGGAATACAATTTTAGGCATAGGGGAGTATATTTGACATTTAAAATTTTGTTTTTCTATTTTTAAAGAAAAGTGAGAAAAAATAGGGAGGAAAAAAGCAAACAAGAAAAACAATGTCTAATATTCAGTATGGGATAAAGAGCCACTGCACCCCAGGATAGTGAAAATATATTAGAGTAGAATCTAGTATTTACAGTTAAAAATCGCAATCATGAATCAAGGGCCTCCTATTTAAAATCATATGTCTAACAGTATGGAAAATGAGTAATAAAATTTAAAACAATTTGACTCACAGTTGCTAACTCATACTCTGTTTTAAGTAGAACTTTGAGACATCATAAGTTACGTTTCTTTTATATTTTTAAAAATCATTTCTAAAAGTTTAAGGTGTCTATTTCAACAATACTGAGGTAAAATTTTCTAAAGTTTACAATGAAAACATTAACTGTTTATTCTGTTTTAATTATGGCCTTTTATTCCAATTTAAAAGGTTTTACAAAACAGTTAATTTTTTTAAAGCAATATTATACCCATAATTCTTGGCAAACTCCAAGAAACTCTTAGCAAAGTAAACTAAACCTGGCATAGTATACTGTATTATGTAGACTCTTGGGTAGAAAGGTAAAGTCTAATTCTTAATCACTTGGAAGAAAATCATTTCACATACTGCTTTCTTCTTCTGAAATATCTAGCAATAATTAACTGATTTTCACATTTTCTTAAAATTTGATTTTCATTCTTATAAAGATTTAGTAGATGTTGATTTTTAAAAATGTGTAAAGTGATCAGTCCCTTAGTTAAGGCAAATAAAATTACACAAAAGCAAATTCTGGAATTTTAATTCTTTCCTGCTTATTCTCTTCTCAAACTTATTCATTCATACATACATATATAAACAAAAGTGTACTGAATACCTATTACATTCAAAACTGCAGATGATGGAAATACAACAGTGATTAAAGTAGACAAAAATTCTTCCCTCTTAGGACTTAAGTTCTGGTGAGTACAAAATTAAACAAATATATGAACACAATATGCAGTATGTCACATAGCAATACGTATTTGAGAGTAAAGTAAGGCACAGCAGGACAAAAAGTGGTGAAAGAGTAAGAAGTGAAGATTTTCAATTTTACAATCATGAGAACAGAAAGACCTCACTCAAAAATGCAATACTTTATCAAAGACCTAAAAGATGTGGGGTAAATAGGTATGAAAATACTCTTGTGGAAGAGCACTCCAAGCAGTAGAAACAGAAAATGCAAAGACTGATGGGCAGAAATATACCTGTTGTGTTCAAACAAGAAAAAAGAGGCCAGTATGGCTGAGCTAGTGAGCAAAGGGTGTATGAAAGAATGAGGTCAAAGAGGTAATTTGGTAGCAGAACAAGTACAGAGCCTTGTAAGTCACTATAAAATTTTGGTTCTCAATGTAGGTAAAATGGAAGGTTCATAGAAGGTTCTGAGAAGAGGAACGACATGATTTGGCATGGTTTAAAAATGATCACTCTCACTGCTCATCTGATGACAGATTAAAGGTTAACAGATTCAAAATGGGAGATATTAAATGATTATGTTAATACTGATGTAAGAGTTGCTGATGGCTTGAACCATTTTGGTAGCAGGGAAGTGGTAGATAACTGACAGAATTCAATGTAATGCAATGGGAAAACTGACACGAATTTCTTTATGGACAGCATAGAGTCTGAGAGAAAAAGTGAAATCAACAATACTTTCAAGACTAGAACTACAAAAAATTGAGTTAGAAAACCTGTAGAAAAACAGGATTGGTGTTAAGAGGCAGGTATAAGATCAGAATTTCATTTTTAACATGTTAAACTATAAATGCCCATTCAACTGCTACATATAGTTAATGATCATTAATAAGCAGTTGAAAATACAAATCAGGGATACTGGGAAGTGGATGCAGAATACCAAAAAGATATAAACTTAGAATATCATAAATGGAATTAGCATATATTAAGAGTGTCCAAATTGAGTTTTATTTATAGGAGTACAGGAAAGCCTAAAATTTACCAATAATATCCCACACCAAACTGTAATAGACACAAAAATAAACAGACTTCAGGTAATTACATTTTAAATATGTGTTTCCTATGGTTTATCCCCTAATGGAAGAAAGACATTTACTAATGGTTAATCTCCCTCAGATTTTCACAAAAGCATTGTTACTAACAGAAAGAGGTAGGGATGTATACAGCGCTAAACTTCTTGCAGGTATAATACAAAAAAAATTTTGAGTTTATCATTGTGCTAGGCACTAAAATAATTGCTGAGTATACAGTAGTGGATAAAGTAAGTACAAAGTGCTTAAATTTGAGGATCAATAATAAATAAATATGAATACAACTATAAATTGTGGTGAGTACTATGAGAAAATAATATGAGCTCAGCTTGAATGATTACATAGGTCTGAGAATATAACATTTAAGCAATCATGAAAAATTTTATATCTCTAATTTATTTACTTTTAAAGAGATAAAACCTTAATTACCCATTCAACAATTATCATACAAATCTGCAATTTTAGGTTCTATTATACTTTCCCCTTAATTTTCCATTTGTTGAAAATATAGCTTGATATATACTTACAGTTAAGTAGATATATATTGTTTCTAAATGAGGATTCCATTAATAATTGATAACTACAATGTGAATGGCCAAATTCATATTCAGCCAAATTAACATTTGATGAGACAAATAATAAGTGAAAAACCTAAGTTCTTATCAGCTTAAGAACTGACCATAAGAAAAAAGTACTTTCTATTTCATTAAAATATTTTCAAGAGCATTCCTACTTCACCTCTCAGTAACCCAACATAGTCGGGTAGAAAGTAATGTTATTTAACAAAGCAGGTTACCAAAGTTAATATCCTATTTTATTTATCAGATAAATGTATGCAGAGTATTCAGCAAAGGGGAATAAAAAATCACTGTTCTTTGTTTAAAGACAAAAGAATTTAGAAAGGCACAATACCTATAAAAGAAATAAGAAGGACGGGGACTGTGGCTCAGTGATCGTACACTTGCCTAGCATATGTGAGGCACTGGATTCGATTCTCAGCACCACATAAAAATAAATAAATAAAATAAAGGTCTACCAACAACTAAAAAAATATTTAAAAATAAAAAGAAATAAGTAATACTACTTAACTGAAAACTATACATATTAATATATATATAAAGCTATATAGATATTCTGTCATTTCTTTAAGAATACCACCTTATATATGTATTTCAGACAGGTATTACTTCATTATATGCCTTTTATATTATCTGGAAAACTTTACACTGATGAATCTATATCTTTATGACTGTATCACATTATTATATAATTGTTACCAAAGGAATATTTTAAGTAAAGTATTTTGCAAGTAGTCAGTAACTTACCTGAAATGTAGATGACCTTCTGATCACTTCTTTGACCAAGGGAATTGGTCACTTTACAGACATAAACACCAGAATAATTGAAAGTCAGTGGATGGACAAAATGAAGAGTATTGTCTGAAGCCAACAAACCATCAAGCCATTGTCCATCCAACCTAGATTTTAAAAAGCATAAAATTATTTTAAGTATCTTCATACAGAATTTATTGACAATTAATTTTTTAAAAAACATTAATTTTCGATGCTAGTAAAATAATCATATTTCAGATACAATTAACTATGAAACAAAAACACATAAGAAATTTTCATTTTAATAAATAAGCATTAGAGAAAAGTCCATTAAGTATACCCATTCTTTCCAAATATTAATCCATGTAAGTGTAACTAGATGAAAAGAATAGAATAGGAAGAAGAGAAAAAAATTGGTTTTAAAAATATGTATTCAGAAAACTGCAAATTAGAAAAATATTATTTGATGGTATTATCAATAATTTCAAAGCAATTAAAATTCTCCATAAATTATGAATAAACTTAAACTACAATTTTCTTAGTGAAAAGCCATCTCATTTAAGTATATTAGATGTTCTGGCACCTTCTATAATATAGTTTTAGAGAGCATACAAAGATACAAACCAAAGGAAGGAACAATCATTCAAGGAAATAATATCTGAAAATTTCTCAAATCTTAAGAATGATATGGAAAATCAAATACAGGAGAGGCTTACAGGACCCAAAATATAAAAATTAAAACAGACCCATACCAAGGCACATTATTATGACATGCCTTATGTACAAAATAGACTTTTTGATAGACTGTTATAAAAACTGCCAGAGAAAAACGATAGGTCACATTTAGGAGAAACCAATCTGGATCTCAGCTGATTTCGCAGCCCAGACCCTCAAAGCTAGGAAGTCTCCAAATAATATATACTGCACTCTGAAAGAAAATGGATGCCAACAAAGAATACTATATCCTGTAGACTAGACTTAAGTTTCAGAAATGAGATTAAAATAAAAACTTTCCACGATAAACAAAAGTTAAAACTATTCACAACTAGAAAGCTGACACTAAAAAACATACTCAATAAATATTTCATTAAGAAATGAAAAATAAGGGCTGGGATTGTGACTCAGTGGTAGAGTGCTCGCCTAGCACGTGCAAGTCCCTGGGTTCAATCCTCACCACCACATATAAAAATAAATAAATAATATAAAGGTCTTGTGTTCAACTACTTCTAAAAAGAAAATAAATATTTAAAAAAATGAAGAATAAAAGTAAAGCATCAAAGAAGCATTTGCCAAAGACATGATTCTATATTTAGAGGACCCAAAAACTTTTAGAACTCAAATTCAGCAAATTAGCAGGATATAAAATTAATACCCATAAATCAATTGTGTTCTATTTACCAATAATAAATCAGCTGAAAGAGAAATTAGGAAAACTATTCCATTCAAAATAGCCTCAAAACAAGCCAACAACAAAAAACTTCAAAATCAATCTAACAAAAGAGGTGAAAGACCTCTACAAAGAAAACTAAAGAACACTAAAGAAAGAAATTGAAGAAGACCTCAGAAGATAGAAAGATGTCCCATGTTGTTAGATAGGCAGAATAAATATTAGCAAAATGGCCATACTGTCATAATGTAATTCCTATCAAAATTCCATTGATATTCTTCATAGAAATTCAAGAACAGTCATGAAATTCATTTGAAAAAATAAGAGGCCCATAATAACAAAATCAATCTTCACCAAAAAAAAGTGAAGTAGGAGGCATCACAATGCCATACCTTAAGTTACTGCACAGAGCATGGTATTGGCACAAAAACAGACATGTATACCAACAGTACAAAACAAAGTCACAGACTCAAACGCACATAAATATAGATATCTCATACCAGACAAAGGTGCCATAAACATATATTGGCGAAAAGACAGCCTCTTCAACAAATGGTGCTGGGAAAACTGGAAATCCATATGCAGAAAAGAAAGTAAACCCCTATCTCTCTGCACAAAACTCAAATCAAAGTGGATCAAGAACACAGGCATTACACCAGAGACCCTGTGCCTACTAGTAGAAACATTGGCACAACTCTCCATCATGTGATCTTAGAAACCAAATTCCTCAACAATACTCCTAAAGCACAAGAAGTAAAATTAAGAATCAATAAATGGAATGGTATAAAGGCAAAAAGCTTCTTCCCAGCAAAAGAAACAATCAAGTGCATGAAGAGAGAGCCTACAAAATGGGAGAAAATCTTTGCCACCTGCATCTCAAATAGAACAATAATCTCCAGGATATACAAATAACTCCAAAAAACTTAACACCAACCAAAAACAACAAATAACCCAATCAATAAATGGGAAAGAAACTGAATAGGCAATTCACATAAGAAGAAATATGATTGGGAGGCTGAGACGGGGGATTATGAGGTCAAAGCCCACCTCTGCAACTTGGTGAGGCCCTGAGCAACTCATGAGACCCTGTCTCTAAATAATATACAAAAAAGTTATGGGGATGTGGCTTAGTGGTAAAGCGTCCCTGAGTTCAATTCCCAGTAACAAAAAAAAAAAAAAAAAAAAAGAAGAAAGAAACATGAATGGTCAACAAATATATGAAAAAATGCTTAACATTTCTAGCAATTAGAGAAATGCTATTCAAAACTACACTGAGATCCCATCTCATCCAGTAAGAATGGCAATTATAAAGAATAAAAGTAACAATAAATGTTGTTGAGGGTATGGGGGAAAACATACTCTAATACATTGCTGGTGGGACTGCAAATTGGTGCAACCATTATGGAAAGCAGTATGGAGATTCCTCAGAAAACCTGGAATAGAATCACTATTTGACTCAGCTGTCCTACTCCTTGGTATATATATGCCCAAAGGACTTAAATCAGCATATGACAGTGACACAGCCACAACAATGTTTATAGCAATTCAATTCACAGTAGCTAAGCTATGGAACCATTCAGCGTTATCTTTCAATTGATTAGTGGATTAAAAAAATGTGGCATATATACACAATGGAAGATTACTAAGCCATAAAGAAGAATGGAATTATTGCATTTGTCAGTACATTAATGGAACTGGAGACTGTCATGCTAAGTGAAGTAAGCCAAACCCAAAAACCAAAAGCTGAATGTACTCTGTGATATGTGGGCACTAACCCACAATGGGGGGGGGGGAGGCATGTAGGTGGGTACAAGTCCATGGGATTAGACGAAGGGGAATGTAAGGAAGGGAAATGAGGTAGAAATAGGAAAGACAGTAGAATGCAACAGACATAACTTTCCTACATTCATATATGAATATATCACCAGTATGTACAAACGCCAAAATGGGATCCTAAACATATTCCATGTATGTATAATATGTCAAAATACATTCTATTGCCATATATATATGAAAAGTACAAATAAAAAAAAGAAAAAGGAAAAGCATATTTGTAGAGCATCATACAATACTAATACAAATTGATACTTGTTCTATCCAAAGGCGGCAAAAACAAAAGTAGTAGGTGAAAAAAACAATGGGTACAATCTTTTGTAGTTATGAGTATAGACTAAGTATCTCTTATCTGAATGCTTAGGACCACAAAATTTTCAGAATTTGAAGATTTCTGAATATTTGCATAGACTTTTTTATTTAAACATCCCTATTCCAAATATCTGAAATTGAAATGCATCAGCATTCAGAAAGTCTCAGATTGTGGAGTAAATCACATTTTGGATTTTTGGAACAGAATTTTAATTCAGCACTGAAGAGTAAAGACAATATTTTTACATTGTTTAAAAAACAAATATCATCAGAAGGAGTGGCACATTCCTGTAACTCCGGCTTCTAGGGAGAAGAAAGCAAACGGATCCCAAGTCAGGGGGCATCCTGAGAAACTTAGTTATACAGTCTTAAAATAAAAGGGCTAGGGATGTAGCTCAATGGTAGAGCAATTATCTAGCAAGTATGAGACCTTGGGCCCCAATCTCTACTCCTTTTAATTCTCTGAGAAATTTTAAAAATGTCTTATAATGTTCACAACTTTACTCAGAAAAGTCACCTCCAGAAAAATCTACATATAACACTATACATGTAAGAAATGGCATATGCTAAGCATCTTCTATGCTCTTGTACCTGATTCATTTGACTCAGTATTTCTTATCTGAAATACTGTTATCTACAAGGAAACTAAGTATTAGAGGGATTAAATGACTCAATCAAAAAAGATATCTAGAAGTACAGACACTTGGCAAGAACTCAGATTTACTTGTTTTTTGTAAATACCTAAACAAATAGATATCTTAACTCATTACTACTTCCCATTTAAAAAAAAATAAATGAAAAAAGAACTTCTCTCCATTTAAAACCATCTCTTAAAGGAAACAAAGTAATCAATATACTGTTTTCTTGTTTTTATAAAATCACACCAAAAACAAAAGTTAAGGGACAGACAAGATAGTTTTTACAAACAATGAGAAAACAGAAAATAGATGGAGGAAATAGTTATATGCTTTAAGCCAGTGTTTCTCAATGAAGAGTGAATCTGGGTTATCCTAATGGGGGAGGAGTAGAAGGTTCTACTTGCTTTAGAGGATAGAAGCATGGGATGTACTAAAAATACTATAATTCACAGGATTACCTATCACAAAAAAAGAATTATCTAGCCCCAAATGAAAATAATGTCAAGGTTAGAAAGATCTGCTGAGTTTGACTCACTGTTTCTACAGAAGGTCAGCATAAGGCAAAGGGCTGAAAATAAGATTAGCTCAAAGCTACAAAAAAATCAACAGATTCCTTCCAACTTGGTGCCAATACCGGGCATTTACTTCTCAGGCTAAAATATGAAGGTAAATTCTATAAATAATTTATGAAGAAAACATAATTTATGAAGAAAAAAATTCCCACTTGTCCATTGGTGAAACCTAGAGTTTCCCTAGGAAAATAATCTCTCTACATGGTCATTCAAAGTGGAACCTATGGAATAAAAAGTTTCCACCATCCACTTTATTTTAATGTCTCACTCTGAAATGACTAGAAAACCAAAATGATTATCTACAAAAAGGAAAGGTCAAACCCCAAGAATCTGGGAGAATTGAGACAATATGCAGAAGGCAGAAAAAAAAATCTCTGGGGAGGAAATAATATTCTAGTATCCCTGGAAAGAAACTAGAAGACACTGTATCTTAAAATATGAAAAGAATGCTATGAAACAACAGGGAATAAGAATGTGCTTATAAGAAATTGTAAATATGTCAATTTTTTAAAAAAATTAAGTGAACGAAAAATTTTTGATTAAGAAAATATTGCTAGAAAAACAATAAATATACTTATTATACAATATAAATAGTAGTTCCAGTAAAAGTGAACAGGGAACAAAAAGAATAAAGTGAAATGACAAAAGACAACTGTCCAAAGATATATGTCAAAGATTGAAATAAGCTCCAAATACTGAGAAATACAAATGAAAAATTTAGTATAACAGTTTCAAATTTTAGAGAAAAAAAGAATGAAGGAAATATAGATAATAAACTACATAAGTAAAAAAGACACAAGGAAAACAAAGAGAGCTTTCAACAGGATGCTGGTATATTACTTAACCCTTGGTTAAAAAATATATATATATTTACCTGTTATAGGGAGGCAAATAAAAATTACAAGAGTTAAACTAACTTAAATTCATTCAGACAATGAATCAATGAAGAGTAAGAATGTGTATTTGTGGGTGAAAGGGAGGATATAAAATTAATTCATCTACCTAAGAAGTGAACAGTATTAAAAATTGGTAAATCAAGAAGCAGCAGCTTAAAACCTAAGAGGGCAACTACAAAAAAGGATGACTAAATTTGCTAACGCAGCCTGTGAGCAACTGACAAGGTAGGAAAGTACAGAGGAATGAGGCAACAGAACATTTAGAAATCAATCCTTTAAATAAATTATTCAGTTATTATAATCATGCATGTACTGATAAAAAAGTTTTAAATAAGATTTAAGATTACTCTTCATATTTAATCAGGCATGGTGGCCATACCTATAATCACAATCCAGGAGGCTGAAGCAGGAGGATCAAGTTTGAAGCCAGCCTGGACAATTTATGGAGATGCTGTCTCAAAATAAAAAATAAAAAGCTCTGGGAATATATAGTTCAACATAGGTTCAATCCTCAGTATGGAAAAAAAGAATGTTCTTCACGTTTAAATAATTTCTCTTCTGAAGCATAATCTAACATTACCTGCTCCACACAGATTTGAATGGTGGTGGATTTGCATCAGCATTACACTTGAGATTAACACCTCTTCTCCCTACAAACCAATTTCCATCATATCCGGTTACTGAAACTTCAGGGGCATCTATAAAATAAACACATGACAGAACAAGTCATCTTTGGTTATAGGTAAATGCAATATACAATGATAAAATATAAACACAACAGACTAAACATTATAAGAACAGCAATTATTTTTTCTGTTCTCAACATATATCAATCAATATGGAAGATAATACTCAAATTTTAGATGCCTAAGGAATGAATCAATGAATAGATGAGTACCCAGACACTAGACAACTATAAGCACACACAATTCTAATTATTAAGGATGTTGAATATAAGACTACTCATAAACCTATAATCACAAAAAGCAAAGTGTGAGTGTCCTATTATGAGAGATGTAGACAACACATGAAAAAAAACAAATACACTGTAGTACTTAATTGAATAATGAGACATGGCATTTAAGTATCATGTAGAACCAAATCATCACATAAAATTATCATTTAAAAGATATTTGATCCAAAAGGAAATATATCTGCTAAGAGATAGCAAGTCAATTAGAGGAAAAAAATTCTGTATGTTATAGTTAACTAATAGTCTATGGACATGGAAAGCTATAGCACAGACTTTGTGAGATTACATACTTAAAAGTAAATTATCTAAATAGTACTAAAAATTAAACTTTATTCATTCAATGATCCCTAAGATCTCTTAGCATATGTGTGGCTATTGAAGAAGCAATTACTCATATCTTCCAAAAATAAATGTCTGCCTATAAATCATAAATTCCAATACCTATCATTCACTCAATCATCATTTTGTTTAACTCCTAATGAGATAAAGACTCCATTTTAGGTATGTGGGATACATTTATTTAGATTCTTTATTCATAAAATTTATATTCTACTAATAATGAGGAGGATGACATTTAATAATATTTAGCTAAAACCTACCGTGAAAATCAAGAAAGAAAAAAGTAAGAAGTTAAAAGAATAAGAACAAGGACCTAATTTAAATTGAGGCTATTGAGGCTATATTAGAGGTGAGAGAAGCCATAAAAGGATTCCTTAAAACATTTCTTATGTATGATACATAGACCATTCTGTGAGCAACACAGAAAACAAGTGAATAGCAAACGACAACAGATGTAAGGTTAAATTGACATCAGGTCAGTCTTTAAATCTTTTAGGAAAGCCTGGTCTATTGAAAAGCAGTTTACCAAAAAGCTGTAAAAAATTAAACTTTTACTAAGATACAGCTAACCTTGATAATTAAAAAAAAAAAAAAAATGCTTGCCTCTTATAAATACCAAGAATTAGCCAACACTTAAAACTGTGCTAAATTATGTTGTTGAAAGAGTACACATCTGTGAATGTGTTTAATCTCTTTTTATTTTTAAGAGAGAGACAGAGAGAGAGAGAGAAAGAGAGAAAGAATTTTTTATTATTTATTTTGTAGTTTTCGGCGGACACAACATCTTTGTTTGTATGTGGTGTTGAGGGTCGAACCTGGGCTGCAGGCATGCTAGGCAAGCAAGCTACCACTTGAGCCACATCCCCAGCCCTTAATCTCTTTTTAAAAGGAAGAAAGAATATGAATTAATGTATTCCTAAAAAAAAAAACCCCTAATTTTGAGATATGAAATTGGACTGCAAGACTATCCCCTTAAACTTGTTCACGTTTTATTTTCCATTTTCAAAAAGGAAAAAGTCATGAGTATTCTAAGAACATTTAGAAGCAAGTCAATAACAAAAACCATTATTGGGGCTGGGGTTGTGGTTCAGCAGTACAGCACTCAACTCACACGAGTGAGACCCTGGGTTCAATCCTCAGCACCACATAAAAATAAATAAGTGAAATAAAGGTACTATTTTCCAACTACAACTAAAAAATAAATATTAAAATAAATAAATAAATAAATAAATAAATAAATAAATACCATTATTATGACGACTACATTAGAAAAAATAATTTTATATGTCTAGGATTACATTCAAGAAAATAAATTAATAATAGTGATGTTAAATAATAAAAACTGAAGAAAATGTCACATTATTAGACACAGGTAAATTTACAGTTGTATTTCAGTTGAGATCTGAATTTTATAAGGAAAAAGAATCTGTGAAAGGAAGGAAACATTCAAAAAAGAAAATAGATTCTCCAAAGAACTAAGAAGAAAAGATGGTATTTGTACTCAAGAATGTAATGGTAATAACATTCATATAAGTACAGCCTCTCAAGTTTAACCTCATAAAAACTGAAAAAAAACTCTGAATTTACTTTAAAAACCATTACAAGTTTAATGAATGTATAATTTAAAATTCCATGCATGACACTTCAAAAAACAAAATAATAACAAAAAAATGAAGTAACTCCTTCAAAAACCTATCTAGATTTATAATTTTTGCATGAATGGAAATGACAGAAGAATCTAAATATTTTTACTAATGTTCTCACTCTAACCTGCTTAATTTTCATTATCTTTGCTATAAATTATAAGCAACACTCAATCACCTTTTCTTTTGCTCAAAAGTTTAAAATGCAAATAAACAAATCACAATACACCCCAAACTGAGAAACTCTATAAAGAAAAAAGTAGATACATATGAAAATATACATACCCAAGTACCCCTAATAACAACAAAATTTAAGCACAAGATAAGCCAGCTTTAAAACATATATACAATTATTATTATCCCAGTGTTTTTAAAATATTGTTTTACCTACCTAAGAATCTTAGAACATTACCAATAAGATCAGATTAGAAATAATATCGAAAAACAATTTTTAAACTAGTTAAAAATGTACCTAGACTCTTGCTGAAAACAGCAAGCATGGGTAAGTTCCATGAAAGTAAATAATCATTCAAACACAATGGAGTTGTCTGTCCCTAAGTATTGTACATTTTGAGATACAAATTTTCCAATTCCCTTATATTCAGTCTACTTTTAAGGTCACAAAAGTCCTTTTCACAAAATAATAAAAATTGCTCTGATTAGGAGCCAGGCACAGTGGCACACACCTGTCATCCCAGTGACTTGGCAGGGTGAGGCAGAAGGATTGCAAGTTCAAGACCAGCCACAGCAACTTAGCAAGGGCTCTCAGCAACTTAGCAAGATCCTGACTCAAAATAAAAAATGAAAAGGACTGGCAATATAACTTAGTGGTGATGTGCCCCTGAGTTCAATCCCAAATCTGAATACAAAAAAGAAAAAGAAAAAATGTTCTGAGTGAATAAAAATTTTATGTAAATATAAATAAAAAAGAAAAAGAAAAAATGTCAGCTATGAAAATCTATAGAATTATCTGAATACTACATACTCAGATTAAAAATAGCTTGACGAAACATGTCAAAAGAAGAAAAATAAAATACGTGGATAGAGCTGGAGAATATCATGCTAAGCACAATAAGCCAATCACCCAAAACTTAAGGACAAATGTTTTCTCCAATATGTAGATGCTAATTCACAATAGGACAGGGATGCTAGGGAAGACTAGACTAGTTTTTAGATAAAGTAAAGGGGAATGAAGAAGAAAGTGGGTATGAGGGTAGGAAGGATAGTAGAATGAATCAGACATTATTAACCTATGCACATATAACAATAGGACCAATGGGATTCTACATCATGTATAACCAGAAGAATGAGAAATTATATTCCATTATACATGATGTATCAACATGTATTCTACTGTCATGTATAACTAATTAGAACAAATAAAAATAAGAATTTCCAATAATTTGTTGAGAGAAACTACAGATTTTTAAAAAAATACATGACTTAAGTTGAAAAGCAAATATTAGGTTTTACATACATTGTATATCTAACATGAAAGAGTATCGGATATCCTTTTCCAAGGCTGGATGTTTTACAACACAAGTAATCCGCCTTCCTCTAGCAAATCTCGTTGGAAACAGCTTGTACTGGCTGACAACTGTTGCTGTTTCATTTGGAAAAGTAGTTGTAATAGATTCCATTTCACCAAGATCACCTTCCCAGTCAATATGTGCAACTGGTTTTCCAGTGGCTGCGATACAAATGGCTGCTACTGTTTCATTTCCTCCATCGATTAAAGAATCTGGCCCTTTTATCAGGCTCACAGTGGGTTCAACTGTTCAAATGAAAAACAAAATAGTTAAATTTTAATTAAGAAAATACTTCCTTCCTTCCAAGACATATCCTGACATATTTCACAAGCTTAGGAACAACTAATCTACATACATGGATTTTAAGTAATGCCAACATCAACTGAGTTTGCAAAACAAGAAGAAAAGATCTGTAGCTAGGACAAACAGGAGACAAAGATTTTTTTATTACCATTACAAAGACAGCCCTCCCTGACACAGGTGTATATTATTGTATGAGGACTGATGAGTTCTCTCCAAATTAGTGCACGCAAAAAATTTCTGGGAATTTATTCATAATTTCTTTTACAAGATAAAAGTAATTACTTTGAAGGGAGATAAGAAGCAGTTTTAATATATAATACTTCATTATGTAGCAAAAGTTTTACTTTTTAAAATGAATTTCTACTACTGAGACTATAGATAAAATGTTAAGCAAAAGTAAAATAAAATCCTTTAAGTATACTCAACAAATGCTTTTCTGGGCCCTGAGGGTGACTCATTAATTTCATTTAAAACACACTGGCTTTTAAGCATTCAATCTTTAACTTCTCACATTACCTAAATGAACTGATTATGGTTGCTAAATCTTTTCAACTACTTCTGTTTGTAAGACATACTTTAAACACATTCTCAACACTTCTTTGTGTATGTTCCTGAGTTTTTCTGGGTGTAAGAGTTTAAAATTTAATATAGAGGGTGGTATTTATTCTTTTTAACTGGTTCTTTTTAGTTACATGACAGTACATACACAAGAATTGGGTCCTAAATTACCTAAATTAGAGTGAGATATAATATCGTGTGTTTTAATGAAGTTTTTAATTCCAATATACTATAATTTATCAGTTGTTATTTACTTTTGAAAATTAACTACTTAATGTTCTAAGAAATACCATACTTCTGAACTTTGAGGCCAACTATTATAGGACTTTGTTTTCTTGTTCTCTGTAGAAAATTTATAAATTGACTTATTTCTCCAAATGTAATAAGTACTAAGATTTAAAAGTTTATGTCTGATAATTCCAACATCTTATTTCTTGGCAGCTGTTTCTGTTGTCTTATTTTGTGCAGGCAGCTACTTTTGGAATTTTCTTTACTTGGAAATCTGGGAATTCAAGCAAACTATAGACCTCTGCTTGAATAATTACTGTAAAAATAATTTAAAGCCTAGAATTAAGGTATCTTTTCTTCAGAACAGATCCATGTTTTCTTATGACAAGCTCCTAAAAACACTAACCAGGACACGATTTTCTTAAGTTAATATACAGTTCTAGAGGTCTACAAGGAAGGCTGGCTTACTTTTAGGTTATTACTATTCTGAGAATATAAGTATTTAAGGTAAAAAGTGAAAATCAGATGTACAATTAGGCACTCCATATTGAGCAGAATTACACTACACTCAGACATGTCTCTTTCAATTCTCAATGTTCTCAAAATCTTATCACAGATGTTTCTTCTAAACTGTTATACATTTTCAGGTGGAATGTAGTTTTCAGCACTAACTTCTACTTTCTCACCTTCTACTAAATTCTGCCCTAGCTATATTTCTTTGAAGTGTCTAAAGTTTTTTTTTTTTTTTCACTCTCAGTGAGAAGGTTGATCTAATAACTTATGCCATAATTAATAGAATCCTTCTTTTCTCTTTGGATAACTTAAAACAGTTATTTTAAAGTCAATTTAAAATTTGTTATTTATTTTTTCTTAAGGGCATCCATCTCCTAGTTGTTTTTACTGGTTTTCTAAAGTTAGTTTTATCACATTAACTTCTCTGTGTAGTGACTCTTCCCTGTCCAACAGTTTGTTGTTGCTTCCTCTGACCATGTAAAAAATGTTACCAAGAGGGGGAACTTTCCATCTTTCTCCCATTCATTCATTCATTCTCTGTCTATCCTACCTACCCCCATCTTTCCTCTTTTCTCATCACTGAACTGTGGCCTCGAAACTGCCTACAGAGGAAGCTAGAGCAATAGTGGAGGCTCACCTTATTTTCATACATCTTTCACAGATCAGATTCCTGTATTGCTTATTACCCAATGATTAAAAACTGTTCATTATTTGCCTGATTTTCTTTTTCCAGAGTAAAGAAAATGAATTCAAACTCTGTTATGCCATCATATTCATCAATGAAAGTCAATTGCAAAACCAGTAATACTGAAAATAGGGCAGAATTACCCACAGCTATAATATCCTAAAAATGATCATTATCATATTTGTTTCCTTCTCTGTTTTTAATTCTAGTTTTTATACAGATGGATTCATTTTATATAATGTTGTGTCTCATTTCTTTTTCAAGTACTTCCCTTAACTGCAACTTTAGAAACTACATAAAATTCCATCAAGAGGAAGTAACCAATTAATATCAAAATCATTCTACTGTGGGGCACTTGTTAGATGTTCCTAAAGTTTTTTGTTATATCACATTCCTTAATTTGGTTTCTGCTGCAACCACTCTACCGAAACACTGTTACCAAAGACCACCTAATCTATAGACTTATCCATGCCTATTTCTTTTGAGTAACCTTTTGGAATGTGATAGATCAGAACAGTCCTTCCCAATCAGTTCAAAAGAATTAAGTTCTAATGCCTTAAACTATGTATTACAAGTAATGAGTTAACTTCTAGGTTATGCATTTAGAATGATACTAGCTATATTCCACATTTAGAAAAACTGAAGAGAGAAATCTTTTTCTGTAGGGCTTAATTCTCATTGCAGAAAAAGGCTGCTAAAGTAATGCTTAAAAACTTTTCTTCTCCTATTATGAATAATAGTACTCTGCCTGGTCTCATAGCTTTCCCTGAACACTTCATCCATTAATTCTTCCAACCTCTTGCTCTAATAATCAGTCACAGGCCTGTTCTGTATCCATCTTAGAACTTCAGTAAGTAATACTGCCCATATGATCCCAAACTTTATCCAATTTTACTATAAGTCTGGCTCCTCTGTTTCTAACTACCCAACAGGTATTTTCATTTATATATCCTTAAACTTAATAAACCTAATGCTGACTATTATCCAAGCTTCTCAACACCTGTTTGAAATTCAAATGAGCCCATTCAAATAATAGCAACAATTTGTTTTGTTCCATCAGCAAGTTTAAAAAACCTGTTACTGTTCAAACTTCCCTTGTTTCTTATATTTACAAAGAGTTATAAAATCCTGCTAATTATTCCTTAGTAATGTTGCCCTTCTTCACTCAAATGGCAGAAATTAGAAAATAATTTCAAGACTTCATAGCCTCATGGCCAAAAGAGTATGATTTTAGGATCTCATCATTTTAATCTATTCTAGACTAATCTTCCTAAATCAGAACTTTCACTACATGAAGTCTACTTTAAATTAGTCATCAAGTTAGTTCTCTATGTCAGGTGAGAACACAGTAGTAGCGGAAACAAATTATTAGAGGGTCTTGCTAAAACATAAATTATTGTTCAGTAACTCTGAGAGGGGTCCGAAATTCTGTATTCCTAATAAGCTTCCAAGTGCTGCTGGTTCATGGACCCAGGAAGGATCTGAGAGTAAAAGAGGCAGGAAAGAAGAAGCACACCATTATATATATATACTAAGGTCATATTTCTAGTAATATGTCAGTCTAACATTCAAATTACTTTAATTTGCTCTTATTCTACCTTTCAAGACTTGAAAATTTTTGTTTTCTATATAAATACTTTTTTGAAGAATCAACACATTACTTTTTCAGTGTTCCACTAATGCAGAGTTTTCAATGGGGATGATGGAAGCGCTACTGGCATTTAGTAAGTTAGGGGTCATGGATGCTTCTAAATAGGCTACATTGGATAGGACAGCTCAGCAAAATGAAGAATTCTGACCCCAAAATTCAACAGTGGGAAGTAAGAAAAATTTTGCTTTAATGTATAGTTTTCTGCCTCTCTGCCTTGGCTCACCTGCTCTCAATTTTAGAATAATATTTTCCTATTCTTTAATTTTTACCTATACACAAAAACTGTCCATCATTTAAAGACTAACACAACTACCGAGTCTACAAAACATTTCTTCACTACCATGTTCACTAAATTCATTCTTATACCTTACTTATATGACATTTTCTGTATGACTGTTATATGTCAGGAATTCTTATTAAATTTAGGGAAAACTATCAGTAACCAAACTCCTAGCAGCTGAGCAGTCTGTTTTAAATTTAATTTTATTTTAAGGTGTTTTTTTTTTTTTAGTTGTTGATGGATTTTTATTTTATTTATATGTGGTGCTGAGAATCAAACCCAATGCCTCACACATGCTAGGCAAGCACTCTACGCCTGAGCTACAGCTCCAGCCCCAGCTGAGCAGTTTTTGGAGGAAAGATCTAAGCAGTGTATTTCTATGTTAGCAATAAACTATTGCTCTTTGATCCTTATTGCATCATTCCAAAAATACTCTGCAGTGTTTCAAAATTGTTAAATATCCTTCTGCAGGTGGTTATCTTAATGCTAATAAGGTTATTCAAAATTTCACCATAAATTTTAACAGTTATCAGATAGAAAAATGGAGGAATATCATTTATTATGAGCAATATCACAAGATTCAAATAGCTATCCAAATCCACAAAGGCCAATTTGATGTGAATAAAATTTGATATGAAAAAAAAATTTGATGTGAAAAAAGTGTCAGAAGGCTCCAAAAAGTCAAAATCAATCACTGAAAATAAAAACAGAAAAACCTAAATAAAGATGGTAATTATTTATTTCGAGGTTAAAAAAGAGGTAGTAATGGAAACAAATGTCACAGAAATAGCTTCTAGTACAATTAAAACATTATCTTTCATGAAAAAAGTAAAAAGCTAAAACAATGACGAATTATATAGACAGATGGATAGATACTAATAATAATTTAAAAGCTAAAAGATCCTAGAATCAGTTTTAAGACAAAATTTGAGAAATCACATTTGAATTATTGTATTTTAAATCCAAATTTGAAGAAAATTTAAAACATTTTAAAATTTGAAAATAAGATTCAAACAGTGAATATCAATCAAGCTAAATACACGCTAATATATAACCCTCACTACTATCACCAAAATACACAATTTAAGTATACCTACCTAACACAGTTACAGTTGTAGAGGACTGGGCATTTCCAAGTGGGAACGTAACAGCTTTGCATATGTATTTTCCAGAATCAGAGAATCCGATGTTATGTAGAGTAATTGTTGCATCATTAAGTGAATAGTTTTTAAACAGGACTCTTCCCTGATATTCTCCTTGAACAGAGAATCCATATTGAGGATGATGAACTGCAATAGTCTGTGAACTTTTGCCATGTATCTTCTCCCATGAAATTTGTGTTATGGTTTCATTTACTTCAATTAAACATTTCAATGAAACATTCTTTCCCCATACTGCTGTGACATGTGGCTCCACAATAATTGGTCCAGCTAAGGCACCTATGAGGGGAAAACACATAATGGAGCTGTTAAAATGGAGAAGTTACACAAAACATACCGTGTCTCTCCCCACTTTTCCCCCTTTTCTCAGATTCATATTCCCTCTCCTTCCGCCCCCACCACTCCCCCCCATTCTTAGGACTGAACATCAAAAAGGACTGAATAAGATATTCTCTGGGCTGGATGTAAGATTCAAACAGTGAATATCAATCAAGCTAAATACTCGCCAAGATATACTAAAGCGCTAGAATAAGACAAACCTTGGAAGCAGAGCCTTCCCCAGTCAACCATTCTTATGTGAGATTCCAGACCTGGCTGACACTTTACATCCCCATGAGACTCTAAAACTGAAGATCCATATAATGTATCTTCTCCCATGCCTAGATTCCTAACCCACAGACATTGAAAGATAATGAGTAGATACTGTTTTAAAGTTACTTAGTTTTAGGGTAATTTTTTTATACAGCAATAAATAACTTGTTCATATAAGAGCTTTCAAACCAAACATAACAAACTATTTTCTTTTAGAGGATTCCTATATTAAAAATTAACATAAAAAAGATCTTTCAAGACAGACCAATTTTTAGCAAACACTAATGAAGAAATGCTTATATAAATGTGAAATCTATTTTTT